>NC_091283.1:478019644-478339644 GCF_032444005.1 Ranitomeya imitator | reverse complement strand
CCACAATTACATAATGACTAAGGAGTGACCCAACATTGAACTGGATGAACCAGTTGCACACCCACTGCCCGATTTCCAGCATCACCCGCTGCGGTCAACTGCAGCCGTTGGTCACATGCGGGACCAATTTGCTGCCTTTTTTGATTCAGATATTGGACGTGTCATGGCAGGACAATGTTGTGTAAATGTCCTGTTGTAATTATATCTGTACCAGTAATTTTCTACAATGATAATAATATTTCTCATTAATAAACTTTATTTTTGTTTGTGTTGATCATCTCTCCTATCTTTTTCCTCTCCAAACCAAGGTTGTCCTAAAACTGGCAGTATTTAGTCTCTATTTAATATCAGTTTTTGTAATCCAAAACCAGGAGTGGGTGATAAAGGCAGAGGTGCTAGTTATTATGTTAATATCATAATTTACCTCTCATTGTTCCACTCCTTGTTTTGGTTTACAAATACTGACATAAAACACTGGCCACATACTGCTAGTAATGGCAGCCATGTTGCTTTATTGGTAAGCTTGTTGACGTCATTGCGTCATGATTGTCTTCTCCTGTATCCATTGGACACAAATTGAAGAGACAATCACTGTCACACTATCTATGCTCATCAAGTCAGGTGTCAGAAATAATGAATTCATGATAAACATATACAGGCTCATGAATTCACTATTTCTGACACCTGGGCAGGTGAGCATAGATATGTAGCGTGTGACATCCATTGTCCCCTCAATTTGTGTGTAATAGATTATGTATAAAGAAGAGAAAATGGTGGTTATACAAGGCAGTTATCTACCCAACAGGTCAGGTGTCATAACTAATGAGTTTTTTGACACCTGACCTGTTCAGTAGAGGTCTGCACTGTATTTCCACCATTTTCTCTTCAGACTGCCACACTAGGCACAGACAAAAAAGAGATTATGGAGATACATGTAATATTTTTTGGCCCACCTCATATCTGTATACTAAAGACACACAAAGCTGCAGTCTTTTTATTTTTAACTACTGGAGATATGATGTGGGCCAAAAAGTAAGTGTGTGGCGACGTTTCTTGGCGCACGGTGTGTGTTGCCGGCGGCGATAGACACAATAAACCAAACATAATTGTGGCAAATCAAACTTTTTTTATTTTGTTAACGACTGATAAAAATTATTTTTTACTGCGCCGGCTTGGGGTAGAGTGATGTAAACGGGGGGTGTGAAGAACTGAGGCCTGGCTAACCGTGGATGATGCAGAGGTGGCAGGAGAAGGGGCAATGAAACTAGAAGGGTCTGGAAGTTCGGGGATGGGGCTTGACACATGAGAGGTTTGAGACGCACTGGAAGGGTGAGACAAAACTGACATTACAGACACATTGGTAGGTGAAGGGGGAGGAATGCTAAGAGTCCTCTGTTTTTTTTTCTGGGTTTTTTGGGGGGTTTGCCTTGTTGGGGGAGGTCTTGGTGGGCTCATAAGCTATGGCGTGGTGGCGGGTGACCTGTCAGGGTTCGGCTGCACTGTGTCACAGTCCATAGCGCTTGTCGAGTGGACGGCCATGCCAGGGTCCTGCTGCATCATGGTGGGGGCGGTCCAGAAAGCCATGTCAGGGTCCTGCTGCATCGTGGTGGGGGCGGTCCGGTAAGCCATGCCAGGGTCCTGCTGCATCGTGGTGGGGCGGTCCGGAAAGCCATGCCAGAGTCCTGCTGCATCGTGGTGGGGGCGGTCCGGAAAGCCATGCCAGGGTCCTGCTGCATCGTGGTGGGGGCGATCTGGAAAGCCATGCCAGGGTCCTGCTGCATCGTGGTATCAGTGGAGGAGGTCCAAGCAGGAGCAGTGGTTGTCACGGTGGTGGCGGTGAGATGTCCAACTGCACTCGTCATGGTTCTGGCGCTGTAGTGGAGTCCGCCTGTGGAAGGAATTGAGGTGGCCGTGCAGTGGTATGCAGCAGAGGTCGGCATTGAGGTTAATCGTGAGAGTGAAGGCACAGTTGGATATGCCGCCACTGTCTGCTGGAAATACCAACTCTGCTGCATAGCCTGCACATAAGCAGCATTGCAGGCCTGCATGACACTGAGCTGGAGATCAGGAGTAAGGTGTTCCGACATGCCCTGCTCAATTTGGTTAAAAAAATGATGAGCTGGCCTCTGGAGGTCAGCTTTCACTTGATCAAGGCTTTTGGTGACCTCCTGGATACGGGCATTCAAGAGGTTATGTGAAACATCCATTCGGTCACCTAAAGCCTTGATTGCTTTGTGTAAAACCGAGCTCAAGTGCAAAAACTCGGGCATGAGTGACCTGTCCAAAGCCCTCTGCCGCTGCCGGGATGAGCCCCAAAAAAAGGGGGCAGTGGAAGAGGACTGCGAAAGGGGAAGACCTGATGGACCAGCTCCCTGGTCTCCAGTTAGTGTGGAAGGCCCACCTGCTGCTGCGCTGCTGGATGGCTGGGACGGGTCCGTGGCTGTCGGATGAAGGACCGCTCCAGAACCTGGGCCGACAGTCGTGCTGTATGTGCTGTGAAAAAAGGAAAAAGAAAATTAAGACCAAAAATTAACCAGACGCAAAATCCTGTGTAATTTAAAAATACAGATTATGGCAATACAATACAACCTAAAGCATGTGATAAATACTTACGTTCTCTGGGCAAGGACAGGTCTTAAAAATGCCAGAACATGATGGTATTTGTATGTTCGGATCCTTGCTCCTGAACCACTGGGAACACGACTCTCTTGACGCAGGTCCTTGTTGAAGCGGTCCTTCATCGAACGCCAACGCGTTTTTACTTTGTCCACTGTTAAAAAAAAACATTATGGTCAGAAAATGGACTTTTTGCCGTTCTCAGCCAACTGTGTGTGATGAGAGAAACTCCGGAGAGTTTCTTTCATCACACACAGTCGAGTGAGCACGGCCAAGGTCTCTGCTGCTTCACACTGCAGTACAATACTTACCAAATGCACTTCGGACCCGCGTCGTGGCATTGTCCCAGCCATCCCACATCGCTTGGGCCACCTCATTCCACAATCGCCGAATCCTGGTATTGTTCGAGTGCAGTGGATCCCGGCTGTCCCATAGAAAAATTAGTTGGCGCACCACAATGATATAAATTAAATAAATATATACTGGGGGTGCAAAACAATGGCTAATACGCAAAGCAGATAATAAACAAGAAAAGAAAAGCCACTACAATGTATGCACACCACCAAAAGTTATAATAAGTCAAACAAGCTTTATTGGTAACATATAAAAACAATTAAAACCATACACACAAAACTCCCTCCATATACGTGTGCCCAACACTGCCCAATATACAATACTTCCATATAGTAGTGGAAAACATGCATCAAATATGGCAGATAATCAAATAGTATACACATAAATTATTACTGGCAAAGCCGCCCTGTCCTGATCAGCAAAAGATATATCTGTCAATAGCAAAACCCTGTCAGGCTGCAGCTTACCCACAGCAAATAGTCCTCCTGGTTAGTGTTGAGCATTCCGATACCGCAAGTATCGGGTATCGGCCGATATTTGCGGTATCGGAATTCCGATACCGAATTCCGATACTTCCCGCGTATCGGATACCGGAATCGGAAGTTCCCAGAATTCAAACAGAACGCAGCAGCCAATGAGGAATGATTGGAAGTGTGGGCACATCCTGTTTAGCATGGTGGGCATGTAAGTACTGGCAAGGCTGTGATTGGCTGCTGAAATGATGTCACTCTGCACTACAAAAAACGCTGCCGCCATTTTGCGCTCACTCTGCTGTGATTTCAGTTAGGGACAGGACGCTGTGTTCTAACTGAGGGCCAGTTGAGCTAGCTAATTGCTTTATTTTCCTTTCCAAAGGCTAATTTAGCAAAACGCTGTGTGTTCTTCACTGTTCACCTTGCTCTTGCCTTGCAGCGCTGTTTTAACAGCGTTCTGCAAGGTCTCTGTGTGTGTGTGTGTGTGCAGCTCACTCTGTAGTCTGTGTGCAGCCATATACCCGGTTGTATTCAGCTCAGGGGGGGTTCACACTGCCTCACACAGTTGTCCTTTTTTGCTCATAGTGCAGCCTGCTGCACATTTTTTCTCAAATTTCCTATTAGTGTTTTTCCACCCGTCTCCAGCTAAATTGTGGAAAAACACTACATAGGATAACCTAGGGGGGTTTTTTTGGGCCTTGCAGCGCCGTTTACGGCTGTCTGCATGGTCTCCGTGTGAGCCCAGCTCGCCCTGTAGTCTGTGTGCAGCCATAGCCGGTTGGATTCAGCTCAGGGTTCGTTACTGGCTCATACCTTGAGAAAAATTTTCCTTTCTTTCAAATAGTGCAGCCTGTTTAAAAATTTTAAAAAAAATTCCCTATTAGTGTTTTTCCACCCGTCTCCAGCTAAATTGTGGAAAAACACTACATAGGATAACCTAGAGGGGGTTTATTGGGCCTTGCAGCACCGTTTACGGCTGTCTGCATGGTCTCTGTGTGAGCGCAGCTCGCCCTGTAGTCTGTGTGCAGCTATAGCCGGTTGGATTCAGCTCAGGGTGCGTTACTGCCTCATACCTTGAAAAACAATTTCCTTTTTTTCAAATAGTGCAGCCTGTTTAAAATTAAAAAAAAAAAATTCCTATTAGTGTCTTTCCACCCGTCTCTAGCTAAATAGTGGAGAAACACTACATAGGATAACCTAGAGGAGGGTTTTTTGGCCTTGCAGCGCCGTTTACGGCTGTCTGCACGGTCTCTGTGTGAGCGCAGCTCGCCCTGTAGTCTGTGTGCAGCTATAGCCGGTTGGATTCAGCTCAGGGTGCGTTACTGCCTCATACCTTGAAAAACAATTTCCTTTTTTTCAAATAGTGCAGCCTGTTTAAAATTAAAAAAAAAAAATTCCTATTAGTGTCTTTCCACCCGTCTCCAGCTAAATAGTGGAAAAACACTACATAGGATAACCTAGAGGAGGGTTTTTTGGCCTTGCAGCGCCGTTTACGGCTGTCTGCACGGTCTCTGTGTGAGCGCAGCTCGCCCTGTAGTCTGTGTGCAGCTATAGCCGGTTGGATTCAGCTCAGGGTGCGTTACTGCCTCATACCTTGAAAAACAATTTCCTTTTTTTCAAATAGTGCAGCCTGTTTAAAATTTAAAAAAAAAAATTCCTATTAGTGTCTTTCCACCCGTCTCCCGCTAAATAGTGGAAAAACACTACATAGGATAACCTAGAGGAGGGTTTTTTGGCCTTGCAGCGCCGTTTACGGCTGTCTGCACGGTCTCCGTGTGATTTAAACTAGCTCTGTAGCCCGATCTGCACAAAAAAAAAAGTAAAGTTCACCAAACACAACTTAACACTTGTGTAAGCCACATTTGAAAAATAATAAAGTTTAGTCCACACTTTACAACATTAGTGTTTCTTACACCTGTTAGGAGGAGCATTTCAGGAATAAGCACGCTAAGGCCTTAGTACTTTTCTGCTTATCTTTATCTGTCAACCAAGATGAAGAGGGCAGGGAGTAGGGCACGTGGGCGTGGGCGCGGAGCAGGGAGAGGAGCAGGGAGAGGACGTGGTGATTCTGTGCCTGCTGCGGGCGCCGGTGACTCATCGTCACTCAGTTTCAGCAGAGAACAGTCCTTCATGCGCAGCTTTGTCGGAGAGCGCCGTGCACCGCTGCTGCGTGAAGACCAAATTGAAGCCGTTGTCGGGTGGATGGCAGCTAACGCCTCGGCATCGACTTCAGTTAGTGCCACATCCTCTCAGGCACAGAGCACTGGAGAGCCATCTGTCTCTTCACCACCTGCCAAATTGGCCAGGCAGTCAGAGAGCCCAGGACAGGAGCCGTCTCTACTTCTGTTCTCTGAATCTCTTGGCTTGGAAACAGGGGGCCAGCCAAGCAGCATTGGAGAAATGGAAGAAGAGGCAGTGTGCAGTGATGCCCAACAGCTTTTTCTCTGACTCTGAAGAGGCAGGTGGGCCAGTGCCTCCGGTGACCACAGCGCAGTACGCATCTGATGATGAAACTCAGGTGCCGCTTTCTGATGCGTACTGTGCTGCCGAGACTACCCAGGAGGAGCAGTTGGTGGCAGAGGGTAGTGGAGATGATGAGGTCCTTGACCCATCGTGGCGTGAGGAACAGGAAGGTGGTGGGAGCAGCTCTGAGGAAGAGCTTCCCCTTACGGGCCAAAGAGGGAGAGGGAGGGGGAAGACTGCGGAGCCTGTAGCCTCCACTTTGGCACCCGTTAGGAGCCTGTCTCTTTCCAAAGCCAAAAAGGGCGCTCCCAAGACTTGCAGTGCCTGGTCCTTTTTTGACACAGTTGCAGATGACATTTGTTTTGTCAAATGCAAGCTGTGTCATCAGAAAGTAAAAAGAGGTAAAAGTGTCAGCAATCTCAATACCACAAATATGTGGAAACATGTGCGGACCAGGCACGCGGTGGAGTTACAGAAACACAGTGAAGACGTAGGCCAACCAACAGCGGCAGCTACCACCTCTTCATCTCGTGTTGCCTCTTCCTCCACTGTTGTCCAGAGACCTAGTGTAATTCCACCCACAGCACCACCTTCCCAGTCATCCTCACACTCCCAGTCTACTCTACAGCCATCGGTAGTACAGGCATGGGAGAAAAGGCGGGCATTCTCGGCCAACCACCCCCGAGCACAGGCTCTGAATGCAGGCATTGCCAAACTGTTGTCCCTGGAAATGCTCTCGTTCAGGCTGGTGGAGACTGACAGCTTCCGTGACTTGATGGCATTGGCAGTCCCACAGTACAAGGTGCCCAGCCGCTTTTACTTCAGCAGGCAGGCTGTCCCTGCCCTGCACAGGCATGTTGAGGCAAACATAAAACATGCGCTACTGAACGCCGTCAGTAGCAAGGTCCACCTCACCACCGATGCGTGGACCAGTCAGCATGGACAGGGGCGATATGTTTCCCTCACTGCCCATTGGGTTAATGTTGTTGAGCCAGGTACAGATCGTGCGAGTGGCGCAGGACGTGTCCTGCCCACTCCAAGGATTGCAGGAATCCAGTCTGTACGCATCGACTCCTCCTCTTACACCAGTTCCTCAGATTCCTCTCTGCAGGATCCGTCACAGTCCACCTCCACATGGACCCGTGAACGTTTACCTATGACCGACATGAGCACAGCCGTGGCCAAACGTCAGCAGGCCGTCTTGAAACTAGTTTCATTGGGGCATCGAAGCCACACAGCGCAGGAGCTCTGGAATGCCATCAAGCAGGAGAGCGATGTGTGGTTACTGCCAGCGAATCTCCATCCAGGCATGGTAGTGTGTGACAATGGCCGAAATCTGGTGGCAGCTTTGGCCCTTGGCAACCTCACTCACATCCCATGTCTGGCACATGTGCTCAATTTGGTTGTGCAGAGTTTTCTGAGGGACTATCCGGATCTTGATGCCCTGCTGCACAAGGTCCGCCTAGAGTGTGCTCACTTGCGGCGTTCCAGCTTGGCCAGATCCCGCATTGCTGCTCTGCAGCGTCGATTCCGCCTTCCGGAACACCGCATCATATGTGACCTACCTACCCGGTGGAATTCCACGTTACATATGTTGGAGCGGTTGTGTGAGTAGCAGCAAGCAGTTATGGAGTACCAGCTGCATCAGGCGCAAAGAAGTCGCAGTCAGCGCCGATCAGACTTCACAACCACAGAGTGGGCCACTATGAAGGACGTCTGCCAGGTTTTGCGTCCTTTTGATTATTCCACGCGGATGGCAAGTGCAGATGATGCACTAGTCAGCATGACTGTCCCCCTTATCTGCCTGCTTCAGCAAACTTTGCAAGGGTTAAGGGATGATGTTGTGGAAGAGGTGGAGGATGAGGAGTCACCTTTTCCATCAGCTTCTGGAGAGTCAGCGCCACGTGGTTCCTCACAAAGGGGTACGCAGGGGCCAATTTGTGAGGAGGATGAGGAGGAGTCAATGGAGGAGGAAGAGCTCCGTCCAGAGGAGGGAGCGACACAATTGTCCAGTGGTCAGTGTGTACAGCGAGGGTGGGGTGATGACGAGCGGGCAGAGATCATGTCTCAAGCAGGGGACAGCGTTTCTGGGCCAGTTGGCACTCTGCAGCACATGGTGGATTTCATGCTGCAGTGCCTGAGAAACGACCGCCGCATCGACCACATTCTCAACATGCCTGATTATTGGGTGTTCACCCTCCTCGATCCTCGCTACCGGGACAACGTCCAAAACCTCATCCCTGCGTTGACCCGGGAGCGTAAATTGTGGGAGTACCACGACACACTGGTGAATTCCATCATCTTCTCCTGTCCAACTGAGAGGAGTGCTGCTAGTGCTTTACAAAGCAGCTCAGTGCGTTGAGGCAGTGGGGGAGGCTCTGCCCAAAGAGGGAGCAGAAGCAGTGCCTCTGCCCAAGGCAAGCCCAGTATGGCACAACTCTGGCACACTTTTGTGTGCCCGCCCCAAATGTCTACACCATCACCGGCGGCTCCAGTCAGCAGGAGGCAACGGTTCCGTCAGATGGTGACAGACTACATGGCTTGCCCTCTTACTGTACTCCCAGACGGCTCTTCCCCGTTCAAGTTTTGGGTCTCTAAGCTGGATACATGGCCAGAGCTAAGCCAGTATGCATTGGAGGTGCTGGCTTGCCCTGCGGCTAGTGTCTTATCGGAACGTGTCTTTAGTGCCGCAGGTGGTGTACTAACAGACCGTCGCATGCGACTATCCTCCGATAATGTTGACCGGCTTACTTTCCTGAAAATGAACCAGGCCTGGATCTCGCAGGAATTTGCCACTCCTCTGCCTGATTAAGTAATTGGGTGTCATCCAGGTCTCCTGCTGTGTTCATCTTTCTACCACCTGAACTGCTATTCCTGGGCTCCAACACCGCCAGTTGCGGCTCAGAAGTGCAGGCTGCACAGTAAAAACATACGACCCAGTGTTATTGGGTTTCAGTAACGTCAGCTGATCCCCAGCTGTGTAGCCGGCAATGTGTCCTGCGACCACCACGCTGGCACAACAACCTAAATGTAAGGGAACCTGTTCCCCCCCCCCCCCGTCGTTTGTTACTGAAAGAGCCATCTTGTGCAGCAGTAATGCTGCACAAGGAAAAGGTAGCTCTTTTTTTTTAGCTCTTTTTTTTTAGCTCCTTGCACACGCAGAACTTAACACTTATAAAATGTGTTCACTGATACCGTTATACTGTCCCGGAGCTGGGACTTTCCTTCGCAATGTGACGCAGCACAGCCGTCATTCCTACCCCCTTGGTGCCATGCGCTGCCTCCTCAGCGTTGTTTTAAGCTGTCACGGAGCCTGCGCTGTTCTGTTATCCCTTGGGCATGCCCTATTTGCACTGCCTGTCTTCTGACATAATTTGGTGTCAGGCTGGCTGCGCCTGTGCGGCCGCGCTGCCCGAGATCCCGCCTCGCTGTGTCTTCTGATTGAGTCACACTGCGGGCCTGGGATCCATGGGCATGCGCAGTGCATATCTTCCCCTCGGGCTCTCGCTCATTTCCCTCCGCCTTCTTTAGACTGTGCGCCGTCAGCTGATCCCTAATAGCATGCCACGGCCATGACACCGCACAGTCTGAAGAAGAGGGAAGGAGGGGAGTGAGAGTCGAGGATATGCACTGTGCATGTCCATGGTTCCAAGGCCCGCAGTGGGATTACGTTGGACGAGACTGCGAGGTGGGATCTGGAGCAGCGTGGACGCACAGGCAGTGACAGCCTGACACCAAATTATGTCAGAAGACAGGCAGCGCTAATTGGGCATGGCCAAGGGCTAACAGAACAGCGCAGGCTCCGTGACCGCTTAAAACAACGCTGAGGAGGCAGCGCACGGCACCAAGGGGATAGGAATGACAGCTGTGCTGTGTCCCTTTACGAAGGAAATTCGCACCTCCGGGACGGTTTAACGGTATAAGGGGACACATTTTTAGTGTTTACTTCGGTGTTTGCAAGGAGCATAATTAAAAGAACCACCTTTTCCTTTTGCATCGTCATCATTAGATGACACTGCAAGGTTGGATCTCGGGCAGCTTGGACGCACAGGCACTGCCAGCCTGACACCTACATGATGTTAGAAGACGGCCACCGCTAACTGTGCATGGCCAAGGGATAACATTACAGCGCGGGCTCCGTGACAGAACCAAACAACGTTGAGGAGGTGGCGCCCGGCACCAAGGGGGTTGGAATGACGGCTGTGCTGTGTCACATTACAAAGGAAAGTCCCACTTCCGGGATGGTTTGACGGTGTGAGGGGACACATTATATGAGTGTGTACTTCAGCGTTTGCAAGGAGCATAATTTTCGGAGCCACCATTTTCCATGTGCAGTATTACTGCTGTACAAAATGGCTCTTTCAGCAACAAATGCCTTATTCTATGTATAACAGCCACCTAGTACAGCAGTACTGCTGCATTTGTACAAGGTGGCTGACTTTTTCTCCTTGCCCACGTTGAACTCAACACGTACAAAATGTGTCTCATTGAGACCATTCCACTGTCCCTGAGGTGTGACTTTCCTTTCTAATGATACGCAGCACCCCCCTTGGTAGCGTTTCCCGTCTTTTGTCATCATGGTTAGCTGGCTGCGCCTGTGCATCCGCCCTGCTAGAAACAACGCCCCTCGTTGTCATATTTATTTTGTCAGTGAGGGTGTGGTTTATGGGCACGAGCAGTGCATATGTTCGCCTGTCTTAACTCATCTCCTTCCGCCTTCTTCAGACTGTGCGGCCTCCTGGCCGTGGTAGGCGATAAGGGATCAGCTGAGGCCGCACAGTCTGAAGCAGGTGTAAGGACATGTGTGAGCGGCAAACCTATTTACTGCACAAGGCCACGAATCCCAGCCACGCTGTGTGATTTTTTGAAAACACACTGTGGGTCTGGGATTCATGTCCATCGCTAACCGCAACGGCCGACATGAAATGATGTCAGAAGACAGGAAGCGCTCACAGCGCATGGCCAAGGGATCACAATAGCGCAGACTCCTGTACAGCAAATAACAACGCTCAGGAATCTGCGCCCAGCAGCTAGGTGTACATTTTGACACCTGTGCTGCATCTCCTTAAAAAGACAAGTCACGCCTCCACTACTGTTTGACAGTATAGTGGGCTAAATAGTGTACGTGTTTTATTCAGCGTGTGCAAGGAGCAAATTAAATAGAGCAACCTTTTACTTGTGCAGCATTAATGCTGCACAAGGTGTGGCTCTTGTACCTTGCAACACCTGAGGGGGGGTTAAAGGTAACCTTTGAAATTGGTTCAACTAGGCTTCGGCCTACACTCTGCTCCTCTCCTGCTGACCCTGGGCTCAAACACCGCTAGTTTTTGCCCGGAACTGCTAGCTGCACAGAGAAAAACACCAGTCAATGTGTTAGTGGGGTTCAGCACCGCCAGCTGTTCCCCTGCTGTGTAGTCGGCATCGTGTCCAGCACAAGCCACGCTGGCACAACTGACCAAAAGCTGCCACCAGTGCAGGCTTCGGCCTACACTCTGCTCCTCTCCTCCTCCTGCTGACCCTGGGCTCAAACACCGCCAATTTCTGCCCGGACATGCTAGCTGCACAGAGAAAAGCACCAGCCAATGTGTTAGTGGGGTTCAGCACCGCCAGCTGTTCCCCTGCTGTGTAGCTTGCATCGTGTCCAGCACAAGCCACGCTGGCACAACCGACCAAAAGCTGCCACCAGTGCAGGCTTCGGCCTACACATTGCTCCTCTCCTCCTCCTGCTGACCCTGGGCTCTAACACCGCCAGTTTTTGCCCGGACATGCGAGCTGCACAGAGAAAAACACCAGTCAATGTGTCAGTGGGGTTCAGCAACGCCAGCTGTTCCCCTGCTGTGTAGCTTGCAACGTGACCTGCAAACGCCATGCAGGCACATGAACTGAAATTGAAGGGAGCCTGCCCCCCACCCCCAGGTGTTTCTATGTATAACAGCCACCTTGTACATCAGTACTGCTGCATTTGTACAAGGTGGCTGACTTTTTCTCCTTGCCCACGTGGAACTCAACACGTACAAAATGTGTCTCATTGAGACCATTCCACTGTCCCTGAGGTGTGACTTTCCTTTCTAATGATACGCAGCACCACCCTTGTTAGTGCTGCCCGTCTTTTGACATCATTGGTTAGCTGGCTGCGCCTGTGCGTCTGCCCTGCTCGAAACAACGCCCCTCGGTGTCTTATTTTCTTGGACAGCGAGGGTGTGATTGATGGGCATGTGCAGTGCATATGTTTGCCTGTGTTCACTCATCTCCTTCCGCCTTCTTCAGACTGTGCGGCCTCATGGCCGCGGCATGCGATAAGGGATCAGCTGAGGCCGCCCAGTCTGAAGCTGGTGTAAGGACATGTGTGAGTGGCGAACATATTTACTGCACAAGGCCACGAATCCCAGCACCGCAGTGTGACTTTAGGAAAAGGCACTGTGGGTCTGGGATTTATGGCCATCGTTAACCGCACCGGCCAACATGAAATGAGGTCATGAGACGGCCTGCACTAACAGGGTGTTGCCAAGGGATAACACAAGAGCGCAGTTTCCTGTACTGCAAATAACAACGGTAAGGAATCTGCGCCCAACACCTAGGTGTAAATTTGTACACCTGTGCTGCGTCTCCTTAAAAAGACAAGTCACGCCTCCACTACTGTTTGACAGTATAATGGGCTAAATAGTGTACGTGTTTTATTCAGCGTGTGCAAGGAGCAAAATTAAGAGAGCAACCTTTGACTTGTGCATCATTAATGCAGTTCAAGGTGTGGCTCTTGTACCTTGCAACACCTGAGGGGGGGTTAAAGGTTACCTTTGAAATTGGTTCAACTAGGCTTCGGCCTACACTCTGCTCCTCTCCTCCTCCTGCTGACCCTGGGCTATAACACCGCCAGTTGTAGCCTGGAAGTGCTAGCTGCACAGAGAAAAACACCAGCCAATGTGTTAGTGGGGTTCAGCACCGCCAGCTGTTACCCTGCTGTGTAGCCGGCATCGTGTCCAGCACAAGCCACGCTGGCACAACCGACCAAAAGCTGCCACCAGTGCAGGCTTTGGCCTACACTCTGCTCCTCTCCTCCTCCTGCTGACCCTGGGCTCAAACACCGCTAGTTTTTGCCCGGAACTGCTAGCTGCACAGAGAAAAACACCAGCCAATGTGTTAGTGGGGTTCAGCACCGCCAGCTGTTCCCCTGCTGTGTAGCCGGCATCGTGTCCAGCACAAGCTACGCTGGCACAACCGACCAAAAGCTGCCACCAGTGCAGGCTTCGGCCTACACTCTGCTCCTCTCCTCCTCCTGCTGACCCTGGGCTCAAACACCGCTAGTTTTTGACCGGAACTGCTAGCTGCACAGAGAAAAAAACACCAGCCAATGTGTTAGTGGGGTTCAGCACCGCCAGCTGTTCCCCTGCTGTGTAGTCGGCATCGTGTCCAGCACAAGCCACGCTGGCACAACTGACCAAAAGCTGCCACCAGTGCAGGCTTCGGCCTACACTCTGCTCCTCTCCTCCTGCTGACCCTCGGCTCAAACACCTCCAGTTTCTGCCCGGAAGTGCTAGCTGCACAGAGAAAAACACCAGCCAATGTGTTAGTGGGGTTCAGCACCGCCAGCTGTTCCCCTGCTGTGTAGCCGGCAACGTGTCCTGCAAACGCCATGCAGGCACATGAACTGAAATTGAAGGGAGCCTGCCCCCCACCCCCAGGTGTTTCTATGTATAACAGCCACCTTGTACAGCAGTACTGCTGCATTTGTACAAGGTGGCTGACTTTTTCTCCTTGCCCACGTGGAACTCAACACGTACAAAATGTGTCTCATTGAGACCATTCCACTGTCCCTGAGGTGTGACTTTCCTTTCTAATGATACGCAGCACCACCCTTGTTAGCGCTGCCCGTCTTTTGACATCATTGGTTAGCTGGCTGCGCCTGTGGGTCTGCCCTGCTCGAAACAACGCCCCTCGGTGTCTTATTTTTTTGGACAGCGAGGGTGTGATTGATGGGCATGTGCAGTGCATATGTTTGCCTGTGTTCACTCATCTCCTTCCGCCTTCTTCAGACTGGGTGTCCTCATGGCCGCGGCAGGCGATCAGGGATCAGATGAGGCCGCCCAGTCTGAAGCAGGTGTAAGGACATGTGTGAGCGGCAAACCTATTTACTGCACAAGGCCACGAATCCCAGCCACGCAGTGTGATTTTTTGAAAACACACTGTGGGTCTGGGATTCATGTCCATCGCTAACCGCAACGGCCGACATGAAATGAGGTCAGAAGACAGGAAGCGCTCACAGCGCATGGCCAAGGGATCGCAACAGCGCAGACTCCTGTACAGCAAATAACAACGCTCAGGAATCTGCGCCCAGCAGCTAGGTGTAAATTTTGACACCTGTGCTGCATCTCCTTAAAAAGACAAGTCATGCCTCCACTACTGTTTGACAGTATAGTGGGCTAAATAGTGTACGTGTTTTATTCAGCGTATGCAAGGAGCAAATTAAATAGAGCAACCTTTTACTTGTGCAGCATTAATGCTGCACAAGGTGTGGCTCTTGTACCTTGCAACACCTGAGGGGGGGTTAAAGGTAACCTTTGAAATTGGTTCAACTAGGCTTCGGCCTACACTCTGCTCCTCTCCTGCTGACCCTGGGCTCAAACACCGCTAGTTTTTGCCCGGAACTGCTAGCTGCACAGAGAAAAAAACCAGTCAATGTGTTAGTGGGGTTCAGCACCGCCAGCTGTTCCCCTGCTGTGTAGTCGGCATCGTGTCCAGCACAAGCCACGCTGGCACAACTGACCAAAAGCTGCCACCAGTGCAGGCTTCGGCCTACACTCTGCTCCTCTCCTCCTCCTGCTGACCCTGGGCTCAAACACCGCCAGTTTCTGCCCGGACATGCTAGTTGCACAGAGAAAAACACCAGTCAATGTGTTAGTGGGGTTCAGCACCGCCAGCTGTTCCCCCGCTGTGTAGCCGGAATCGTGTCCAGCACAAGCCACGCTGGCACAAGTGACCAAAAGCTGCCACCAGTGCAGGCTTCGGCCTACACTCTGCTCCTCTCCTCCTCCTGCTGACCCTGGGCTCAAACACCGCCAGTTTCTGCCCGGACATGCTAGTTGCACAGAGAAAAACACCAGCCAATGTGTTAGTGGGGTTCAGCACCGCCAGCTGTTCCCCTGCTGTGTAGCCGACAACGTGTCCTGCAAAAGCCACGCAGGCACATGAACTGAAATTGAAGGGAGCCTGCCCCCCACCCCCAGGTGTTTCTATGTATAACAGCCACCTTGTACAGCAGTACTGCTGCATTTGTACAAGGTGGCTGACTTTTTTCTCCTTGCCCACGTGGAACTCAACACGTACAAAATGTGTCTCATTAGAGACCATTCCACTGTCCCTGAGGTGTGACTTTCCTTTCTAATGAAACGCAGCACCCCCATTGTTAGCGCTGCCAGTCTTCTGACATCATTGGTTGGATGGCTGTGCCTGTGCGTCCGCCCTGCCCGACACAACGCCCCTCGTTGTCTCATATATTTTGACTGCGAGGGTGTGATTGATGGGCACGAGCAGTGCATATGTTCCCCTGTCTTCACTCCCCTCCTTCCGCCTTCTTCTGACTGTGCGGCCTCATGGCCGCGGCATGCGATAAGGGATCAGCTGAGGCCGCCCAGTCTGAAGCTGGTGTAAGGACATGTGTGAGCGGCGAACATATTTACTGCACAAGGCCACGAATCCCAGCACCGCAGTGTGACTTTAGGAAAAGGCACTGTGGGTCTGGGATTTATGGCCATCGTTAACCGCACCGGCCAACATGAAATGAGGTCATAAGACGGGCAGCTCTAAC
This sequence comes from Ranitomeya imitator, assembly GCF_032444005.1. Classification (NCBI taxonomy): domain Eukaryota; kingdom Metazoa; phylum Chordata; class Amphibia; order Anura; family Dendrobatidae; genus Ranitomeya; species Ranitomeya imitator. Next base: position 478,323,936 of record NC_091283.1, on the reverse strand, counting down.
AGGGCATTGCCAAGGGATAACACAAGAGTGCTGACTACTGTACAGCAAATAACAACGCTCAGGAAGCTGCGCCAAGCACCAAGGCGTTATTTGGGACAACTGTGCTGCGTCTCCTTAAAAAGCCAAGTCACGCATCCACTACAGTTTGACTGTAGAATGGGCAAAATTGTGTACGTCTTTCATTCAGCGTGTGCAAGTAGACAAATTAATAGAGCAACCTTTCACTTGTGCAGCATTAATACTGCACAAGGTGTGTCTCTTGTACTTTGTAACACCTGAGGGGGGGTTAAAGGTTTTCTTTGAAATTGGTTCAACTAGGCTTCGGCCTACACTCTGCTCCTCTCCTCCTCCTCCTCCTGCTTCACCACGGGCTCTAACATCGCTAGTTTTTGCCCGCAAGTGCTAGCTGCACAGAGAAAAACACCCGCCATTGTGTTAGTGGGGTTCAGCAACGCCAGCTGTTCCCACACTGTGTAGCCGGCAAAGTGTCCTGCAAACGCAACGCTGACACAAAGCTGCCTCCAGTGCAGGCTTCGGCCTACACTCTGCTCCCCCTGCTTACCCTTTGCTCCAGCACCGCTAGTTGGGGCTCTAGGAAGACAATCTTTAATAGGCAACGCATCTGGGTTCCAGCACCGCCAGCTGGTTCTCGGCAGTGTTTTTGTCACAGGTACTCCCTCGTGCCAAACCTGGTTTCAGCACCGTCAGCTGTTTCCGGGTTGTGTCAAACTCGCTGAGACGCCTATGCTTGCCCCGTCGTGTTGCGGTCGGGTTAGCCAACTCCAGGGTGCCTCCAGTTTAGGAGCTTCCTATGTGGGCTGCGTGAACTGGTAGTCAAGGCTGGTTCTGTAGTGCCAGTAGGCCCAGCTCCCCCTGTTGGACTGTTGGCATTCGGTAACTGCGGCTGCCTCGCGGCCTAGCTGTTCTCTCCTCTCCTGTGGGCCTTGGGGTCCACCACCTGGTTCCAGCACCGTCAGCTGGTTCCGGGCCGAGCCTTTGGCTTAGGTGCCTCCTCCTGGGTATCCGAGTTCCGCCAACGTCAGGCGGTCCTTGGTAGTGCTTTTAAGCGCGGGCACCTACAGCTTAGTAACCGGGTTCCAGCACCGCCAGCTGGTCCTCGGTCGTGCCATTGGCTCTTGCACACTGGGGCAACGCATCTGGGTTCCAGCACCGCCAGCTGGTTCTCGGCAGTGTTCTTGACACAGGTACTCCCTCGTGCCAAGCCTGGTTTCAGCACCGCCAGCTGTTTCCGGGTTGTGTCAAGCTCACTGAGACGCCTATGCTTGCCCCGTCGTGGTGCGGTCGGGTTAGCCAACTCCAGGGTGCCTCCAGTTTAGGAGCTTCCTATGTGGGCTGCGTGAACTGGTAGTCAAGGCTGGTTCTGTAGTGCCAGTAGGCCCAGCTCCCCCTGTATGACTGTTGGGGTTCGGTAACTGCGGCTGCCTCGCGGCCTAGCTGTTCTCTCCTCTCCTGTGGGCCTTGGGGTCCACCACCTGGTTCCAGCACCGTCAGCTGGTTCCAGGCCGAGCCTTTGGCTTAGCTGCCTCCTCCTGGGTATCCGAGTTCCGCCAACGTCAGGCGGTCCTTGGTAGTGCTTTTAAGCGCGGGCACCTACAGCTTAGTAACCGGGTTCCAGCACCGCCAGCTGGTCCTCGGTCGTGCCATTGGCTCTTGCACACTGGGGCAACGCATCTGGGTTCCAGCACCGCCAGCTGGTTCTCGCAGTGTTTTTGTCACAGGTACTCCCTCGTGCCAAACCTGGTTTCAGCACCGTCAGCTGTTTCCGGGTTGTGTCAAACTCGCTGAGACGCCTATGCTTGCCCCGTCGTGTTGCGGTCGGGTTAGCCAACTCCAGGGTGCCTCCAGTTTAGGAGCTTCCTATGTGGGCTGCGTGAACTGGTAGTCAAGGCTGGTTCTGTAGTGCCAGTAGGCCCAGCTCCCCCTGTAAGACTGTTGGGGTTCGGTAACTGCGGCTGCCTCGCGGCCTAGCTTTTCTCTCCTCTCCTGTGGACCTTCAGGTCCACCACCTGGTTCCAGCACCGTCAGCTGGTTCTCGGCAGTGTCTTTTGCTCTTGTACCTTCTGCTCCCCATCCTGGTTCCAGTACCGTCAGCTGGTTCCGGGCAGAGCCTTTGGCTTAGGTGCCTCCTTCTGGGTATCCAAGTTCCACCAACGTCAGGTGGTCCTTGGTAGTGCTTTCGGGCACGGGTACCTCCTGCTTAGTAACCGGGTTCCAGTAACGTCAGCTGGTCCTCGGTAGTTCCATTGGCTCTTGGACCTTCGGCTACCCATCCGGGTTCCAGTACCGTCAGCTGGTTCTCGGCAGTGTCTTTTGCTCTTGTACCTTCTGCTCCCCATCCTGTTTCCAGTACCGTCAGCTGGTTCCGGGCAGAGCCTTTGGCTTAGGTGCCTCCTTCTGGGTATCTGAGTTCCGCCAACGTCAGGCGGTCCTTGGTAGTGCTTTTTAGCACGGGTACCTCCTGCTTAGTAACCGGGTTCCAGTAACGTCAGCTGGTCCTCGGTAGTTCCATAGGCTCTTGAACCTTCGGGTAGCCATCCGAGTTCCAGTTCCATCAGCTGGTTCTTGGCATTTTCTCAGCCTTCTTGTACCTTCTGCTACATTTCCAAGTTGAAGACCCTAAAGTCGACGACCCGGAAGACCACCCCGATGACGACGACGACGACCCGGAAGACCACCCCGATGACGACGGCGGAGACGACGACGGCGGAGACGACGACGGCTGAGACGACGACGGCGGAGATGACGACACTGGAGACGACGACCCTGGAGACGACGACATGGAAGACCGAGAAGCAGAAGAACAAGAGGCTGCAGAACAAATAGCAGAAGAACATTATGCATAAGACTTAATATCAGAGCAAAAGATATTATCTAAATTATATGCAGAAGAAGACTAAGCACTGTATGGGGGTGAGTCCGTTCCTCCTCGTGGTGCCCCTGGATAAAGCCTGATGCTGCAGGCCAAACTGAACGCGGACAAATGTAACTTTTGTGACTGGCAGAAAGGAAGGTGTAATCTTCCAACTTTTATAGATAACAACTACGGGAATGCCTGTCACAAATGAGAATATTATGAAGAAGTAGAATAGGAAGAATAATAACAGTGGAATAAAAAGAATATGTAGAATAGGAAGAATAATAATAGTTGAATAAAATGAATATGAAGAATGTAATCAAAAAAAAAAAAAAAAGGTAAAGGATGAAGAAGAAGATGAATAAGGTGAAGAAGAAGTTGATGTCAAAGATGCTGATGATGATGAAGATGAAAGTGTGGGAAAAGAAGAAAAAAAAGAAGGGGAAGGGAATAGTGAAACATCAATATCTGACAAAATAAAAAAAAAAATTTACATAGTCAATATCTTTGTCACTCCGAACGTCTTAAAAAAAAACAAAAAACATGCTATTCTATTTGATTGGGATAAACCTCTATGACTTTAATGTCTCCGCCACCTCCCCAAATACATCCGGCATTATTCTTAGTTGTTTTCCTTCATGTAGAATGAACCTACAAGGCAAGAAAGAGTTTATTTTAATTCCGATATTTTGGTCCCATTGACTTGCATTGGGATCGGGTATCGGCGATATCCGATATTTTTTGAATATCGGCCGATCCTATCCGATACCGATACTTTCCGATATCGGAAGGTATCGCTCAACACTACTCCTGGTATGTAATAAGTAGGGCACATGCAAGTACGGCCAAATAATTACCCCAAATAGGAAAAAGGAGCACGGCTGTCACCCGTCCTGAGCAAAAGAGGGGAACATGCTGCGGCAGCTAGAAGGTGACCCAGACAGAAGGCTCACAAAATATAGAGACAATATAGCAAGGACTGGGCAGCCAGCAAGTGAAGGGCAACGGTGGGGGATCCCGGCTGCCCCACAACGGGACTCGCTCCTGGACCAGGGTGATAAGTAGGTCGTTGTCTATCAGGTCATCCCATTGTGAAACCTAAAATTTAAAGAAAGTCATTACATTTTGCTCAATTACATAAGGAAAAGAAAGAAAAAAGATGCTGAGAAATGGCATGAATAGGAAAGTCAAGATACAAAAGGATTCCAGAAGGAAAAGTTTAGAAATACGAGTGGAAAGAAAGGAAGATTCAAGAATATTACACTGAGGACAGTCAGCCTTGTATACGTACCCGCTGCCGTCTTTCCACTGGACCTTGACTCCGCTGCTCCTGCCCTGTCTGTGCTTCAGTAGAAGAGCTCTAAAAAAAGGAAAAATCAAATTGTCACATGTGTCGATGTGACAGTGAATACTTACCAATCTGACGAGGCAAATACTCACCTCACTGACATGCTCCACTTCCGACTGTCGTGGCTGAAACTCCTCACCAGATGAAGAATCCGAAGAAGACATTCTGATGCATGTAGAAAGAAATAAATGGCAGAAATTAGGACATGTAGAGACAGAAAATAGAAAATAAAGGCATTGGCTAGGATATACTCACATTGTTCAGGGTCTTGTCCTCCAAGATGTGGCCTGTCCGTGTCTCTTCGGCTTCAGAGTCTGGTGAGAAGTGACCTGCAACTGTCCACACCCTCCCTTTTATCACCTTGATGGTGGGGGGTGGCTTATCAGTGTCTAGACATTGTTATCTTAATTGAAACGCATGCGTTCAAAAACGCAACCAAACGCATGTGCTAAAAAACGCATGCGTTCCCATAGACAGCAATACTTTTTTTGACGCAAACTAACGCATGCGTTTCCTTGCGGCAAAAAAGCGTCTCTAGAAATTACTACATGTTGCATTTTCACGCCAAGACGCAAGCATCGAAACGACGCATGCGTTATCAAACGCGGCCAAACGTGACCAAAAAAAATGCATGCGTTTTTAATGTTAAATATAGGAAAACACAACGCATGCGTTTGTATGTGTTACAAACGCAGCGGCAAAAAACGCAAATGTGAAACCAGCCTAAGACACAGCAAAAAAGTTAAATGTAGGCCTCAAATGCCACAATTTGTAGCCCTCAGACAGATGAGGCGTGTGACGGAGATACCACACTGTAAAATATGTGGCCTGTATTTTTATTTTTTACAGCTAAATAGTGTCAGTAACTAGGGTAAGACACAGCAAAAAAGTTAAATGTAGGCCTCAAATGCCACAATTTGTAGCCCACAGATAGATGAGGCGTGTGACGAAGATACCCCACTTTCAAATATCTGGACTGCATTTTGTTTAAAAACTGCAAACTTGTGCCAATAAGAAGGCTAAGACACAGAAAAAAAGTTAAATGTAAACCTCAAATGCCACAATTTGTATCCCACAGATAGATGAGGCGTTTGACGGAGATACCCCACTTTAAATTATCTGGTATTTTTTTAAACAACAAAATTGTAAAAACACTGTAATTTTATATTTAATTTAAAATATAATTTTATATTTTACAAAATAGTATCAAGAACTAGGGTAACACAGCAAAAACAGTTCAATATAGACCTCAAATGCCACAATTTGTAGCCCACAGATAGATGAGGCATGTGACGGAGATACCCCACTTTAAATTATTTGGCTTTTTTTTTAAACAACAAAATTGTGTCAATAAGTAGGCTAAGACACAGCAAAACAGTTTAATGGAGCACAAAAAAATGCCCCAATTTTTAGCCAACAGATGGGTGAGGCGTGTGACATAGATTCTTCACTTAGGCTACTTTCACACTAGCATCGGACTCGGCCCGTCGCAGTGCGTCGGGCCAAGGTTCCGACGCTAGCAGTGAATGCGCCGCACAACGGAGGCAGCGGATGCATTTTTCCTGTGCATCCGCTGCCCCATTGTAAGGTGCGGGGAGGTGGGGGCGGAGTTCTGGCCGCGCATGCGCGGTCGGAAAAAGCGGTCCGTCGGCAGCAAAAAACGTTACATGTAACGTTTTTTGCTCCCGGCGGTCCGCCACAACACGGCGCAACCATCGCACGACGGTTGCGACGTGTGTCAATGCGTCGCAATGCGTCGCTAATGTTAATCTATGGGGCAAAAACGCATCCTGCAAACAACTTTGCAGGATGCGTTTTGTCCCATAAACGACGCATTGCGACGTATTGCAAAAAACGCTAGTGTGAAAGTAGCCTTAGCAACATCTGTGCTGTTTTTTTTTTGGCAGCAAAATGTCGTCAATAACTAGACTAACACACAACAAAATAATTGCAATGGAGCCCTGAAATGACTCAATTTTGAGAGAAATGATAGGCGATCTGTGTGGCGGACAAAACACAGTGTAAAATATCTGCCCTGTAGGTAATTTTTTTTTTAAGCAAACTGATGTCAATAACTTGATACTCCAAAAATTTTTTGCAGTACCACAAAACTGCAGAATGTGATCACTGTGACTGCCAAACCCCTGTTTAAAATAGCTGTATTTAACCCCTTCATGACCGGGGGATTTTTCGTTTTTCCGTGTTCATTTTTCGCTCCCCTCTTTCCCAGAGCCATAACTTTTTTATTTTTCCGTCAATTTGGCCATGTGAGGGCTTATTTTTTGCGGGACAAGTTGTACTTTTGAACGACATCATTGGTTTTAGCATGTCGTGTACTAGAAAACGGGAAAAAAATTCCAAGTGCGGTGAAATTGCAAAAAAAGTGCAATCCCACATTGGTTTTTTGTTTGGCTTTCTTGCTAGGTTCACTAAATGCTAAAACTGACCTGCCATTATGATTCTCCAGGTCATTACGAGTTCATAGACACCAAACATGACTAGGTTATTTTTTATCTAAGTGGTGAAAAAAAATTCCAAACTTTGCTAAAAAAAAAAAAAAAAAAAGAAATTGCGCCATTTTCCGATACTCGTAGCGTCTCCATTTTTCATCATCTGGGGTCAGTTGAGGGCTTATTTTTTGCGTGCCGAGATGACGTTTTTAATGATAGCATTTCGGTGCAGATACGTTCTTTTGATCGCCCGTTATTGCATTTTAATGCAATGTCGCGGCGACCAAAAAAACGTAATTCTGGCGTTTCGAGTTTTTTTCCCGCTACGCTGTTTAGCGATCAGGTTAATACTTTTTTTTAATTGATAGATCGGGCGATTCTGAGCGCGGCGATACCAAATATGCGTAGATTTGATTTTTTTTTATTGATTTATTTTGATTGGGGCGAAAGGGGGGTGATTTAAACTTTTATGTTTTTTTTTATTTTTTCACATTTTTTTAAACTTTTTTTTTTTACTTTTGCCATGCTTCAATAGCCTCCATGAGAGGCTAGAAGCAGGCACAACCCGATCGGCTCTGCTACATAGCAGCGATCTGCTGATCGCTGCTATGTAGCAGAATTGCATGTATGCTGTGAGCGCCGACCACAGGGTGGCGCTCACAGCGACGGGCAATCAGTAACCATAGAGGTCTCAAGGACCTCTATGGTTACCATTCACAAGCATCGCCGACCCCCGATCATGTGACGGGGTCGGCGATTACGTCATTTCCGGCCGCCCGGCCGGAAGCGGTAGTTAAATGCCGCTGTCTGCGTTTGACAGCGGCATTTAACTAGTTAATAGGTGCGGGCAGATCGCGATTCTGCCCGCGCCTATTACGGGCACATGTCAGCTATTCAAAACAGCTGACATGTCCCGGCTTTGGTGCGGGCTCACCGCGGAGCCCTGCATCAAAGCAGGGGAGCCGGCATCGGACGGTATAGTACGTCCGATGCCGGTAAGGGGTTAAATACTGTACTATGGAAAGGATCTGGCTGTATTCTGCAGAGCCAACAAGCAAATGGAGAAAAAAAATCATGTGCTCTGGATTGCTTTTAAATAAAATAATCAGGATTAAGAGGCAAAAAAAAATTCCTGGCCACTAATACCTGGGGCTATGTTTATACGGTCAATATATGTAATAGGCAACAGCAGCAGACAGTAATGGAATGGACCCTCTTGCTGTATGCAATAAATTATGCCACATACAATGCCTGCCTGCCTAGCACTGATATCAATATACACACATACACTGCCTGCATGCCTAGCACTTATTTATATAGCCACATACACTGCCTGCCTACATATCACTGATAACTATATACGCCATAATTAGTCCTTAGAAGGACTGTTGGTTTAGCTGGATTTGTGGATTCTACAATGGTATACCCACACTAAATGATACCCCACCGATTCTGTCCCTATCTCAGAAGCACCTCTCCCTGCACTCGTGATTCTGGAGCTGAGTGTGAGGAGCAGGGGTGGCGCCAGGTCTGATATAGACCTGATGAGTCATGACGCTGTGCGGTCAGCCAATCACTGTAATGACACAACCAACATGGCTGCGGCATTACAGTGCGTGACAGACAATCCCTGCATGTTGGTTGGCGCTCTAAAGAGTGCCAAACATGCAGGGCGGGGAACCAAACTCTCTCCGAGCAACCCCGGAAATGCTCAGCGCTCGCCAAGCATCGCGAGCACTGCGATGCTCAGGCATGTATCGAGCATTACCAAGCATGCTCGCTCATCACTACTGAACACCCTCTCTGAAGAGCCCTGTCATAATATCTAATGTGACCTGTGTATTATTGTGTTTTATCCTTATGTAGAATACGGTTCCCTGTTAGTTAAGGGTAACAGGGTTAACTGTAGGGCCAGCCCATAGTTGGGGAGGAGTAAATGGGTACTAGGAATTAATTCCTGTTTTTATAGTTAGCCTTGATTGAGATACAGAAAAGAAAGGACACACTCAGTCAGTTCTGATCATCATTGGGTGTGTGTGAAGAGCAGACCTACAAGCTAGAATGTTTCACTGAAACAGGTAAAATTGACAGAAGTCTTTGTTCATAGCAGTCACGTTGGGGATCTACTGGAAGTGGATCTTAAGTCAGTGTTAACCAGACTTGGAGGTCTTTGTGAATAAATACAAGATCAGCAAGGCTTGGACACATACGTACGGTGATAGCTGAGAAAGCTCCCTTACACAGTTCACAGAGTTCAGTGTGGGCACAGCTGGCACATCGTAACATATTGACCCGTGTGCCCCTGTACCATGAAGATGGAAGCCCTGTTATTCATTTCCAACATTCTACACAAGCAATGTGCCCCCATCCACAACCATCAAATGTGAACCTCTGTCTTACAGTACTAATGAAAGACTACTTAAGCATGCTTCATACTACCCATCGTATATATGTTCCAGACTTAGTAGTAACCTAATTATTTTTGTAAAACTGTGTGTCTCCTTCATTATTGAGTTAAAGGATCTCAGTGTTTCACATTTTGTGGCAGAACACAATCTGAAGGTGTGAGCAGCTAAATCAGAATTATGTGAACATACCCAGGGATGTATGTTGTGAACTGGTGATTCAGAAACACAATGGACCTGGTGGTTAAGAGCACACAAAGTGACCTGATAGTTGCTAATAACATAGGACGAGCTCTGAGACGTGGGAACTCTGCTGACCGCAATCCCTAATCCTATCACACCACACTAGAGGTAGCCGTGGAGCGCTCCTGACCAGACCTAGGCGCCTCGGGCACAGCCTGAGAAACTAGCTAGCCCTGAAGATAGAAAAATAAGCCTACCTTGTCTCAGAGAAATTCCCCAAAGGAAAAGGCAGCCTCCCACATATAATGACTGTGAGTAAAGATGAAAATACAAACACAGAGATGAAATAGGTATTAGCAAAGTGAGGCCCGACTTACTGAATAGACCGAGGATAGTAAAGATAGCTTTGCGGTCAGCACAAAAACCTACAAACAACCACGCAGAGGGCGCAAAAAGACCCTCCGTACCGACTAACGGCACGGAGGTGCTTCCTCTGCGTCCCAGAGCTTCCAGCAAGCAAGAAAAACCAATATAGCAAGCTGGACAGAAAAAATAGCAAACAAAAGTAACACAAGCAGAACTTAGCTTATGCAGGGCAGACAGGCCACAAGATGATCCAGGAGAGAGCAAGACCAATACTGGAACATTGACTGGAGGCAAGGAACAAAGAACTAGGTGGAGTTAAATAGAGCAGCACCTAACGACCTAACCTCGTCACCTGAGGAAGGAAACTCAGAAGCCGCAGCCCCACTCACATCCACCAGATGAAGCTCATGGACAGAACCAGCCGAAGTACCACTCATGACCACAGGAGAGAGCTTGACCACAGAATTCACAACAGTACCACCACCTTGAGGAGGGGTCACCGAACCCTCACCAGAGCCCCCAGGCCGACCAGGATGAGCCAAATGAAAGGCACGAACTAGATCGGCAGCATGAACATCAGAGGCAAAGACCCAGGAATTATCTTCCTGACCATAACCTTCCACTTAACCAGGTACTGGAGTTTCCGTCTCGAAATACGAGAATCCAAAATCTTCTCCACTATATACTCCAACTCCCCCTCAACCAAAACAGGAGCAGGAGGATCAATGGATGGAACCACAGGTGCCACGTATCTCCGCAACAATGACCTATGGAATCTCGCTGAGGATCTGTTTGTACCAAGGAGGGTGGCGGGCACAGGGGGGCATTCTTTGCGTCTGGAGGAGAGAAGGTTTTTCCACCAACATAGAAGAGGATTCTTTACTGTTAGGGCAGTGAGAATCTGGAATTGCTTGCCTGAGGAGGTGGTGATGGCGAACTCAGTCGAGGGGTTCAAGAGAGGCCTGGATGTCTTCCTGGAGCAGAACAATATTGTATCATACAATTATTAGGTTCTGTAGAAGGACGTAGATCTGGGGATTTATTATGATGGAATATAGGCTGAACTGGATGGACAAATGTCTTTTTTCGGCCTTACTAACTATGTTACTATGTTACTATGGAATACATTATGGATGGAAAAAGAAGCTGGAAGGGTCAAACGAAAAGACACAGGATTAAGAACCTCAGAAATCCTATACGGACCAATAAAACGAGGCTTAAACTTAGGAGAGGAAACTTTCATAGGAATATAACGAGACGACAACCAAACCAAATCCCCAACACGAAGTCGGGGACACACACAGCGCCTGCGGTTAGCGAAACGTTGAGCCTTCTCCTGGGACAATGTCAAATTGTCCACTACATGAGTCCAAATCTGCTGCAACCTATCCACCACAGTATCCACACCAGGATAGTCCGAAGACTCAACCTGCCCTGAAGAGAAACGAGGATGGAAACCAGAATTGCAGAAAAATGGCGAAACCAAAGTAGCCGAGCTGGCCCGATTATTAAGGGCGAACTCAGTCAAAGGCAAAAAGGACACCCAATCATCCTGATCAGCAGAAACAAAACATCTCAGATATGTATCCAAGGTCTGATTGGTTCGTTCAGTTTGGCCATTTGTCTGAGGATGGAAAGCCGAGGAAAAAGACAAATCAATGCCCATCCTAGCACAAAAGGCTCGCCAAAACCTCGAAACAAACTGGGAACCTCTGTCAGAAACGATGTTCTCCGGAATGCCATGTAAACGAACCACATGTTGGAAAAACAATGGCACCAAATCAGAGGAGGAAGGCAATTTAGACAAGGGTACCAAATGGACCATCTTAGAAAAGCGATCACAAACCACCCAAATGACCGACATCTTTTGAGAGACGGGGAGATCCGAAATAAAATCCATAGAGATATGTGTCCAGGGCCTCTTCGGGAACGGCAAGGGCAAAAGCAACCCAATGGCACGAGAACAGCAGGGCTTAGCCCGAGCACAAATCCCACAGGACTGCACAAACGAACGCACATCCCGCAACAGAGACGGCCACCAAAAGGATCTAGCCACCAAATCTCTGGTACCAAAGATTCCAGGATGACCAGCCAACACCGAACAATGAACCTCAGAGATAACTCTACTCGTCCATTTATCAGGGACAAACAGTTTCTCCGCTGGGCAACGGTCAGGTCTATTAGCCTGAAATTTTTGCAGCACCCGCCGCAAATCAGGGGAGATGGCAGACAAAATTACCCCCTCTTTGAGAATACCCGCCGGCTCAGGCAAACCCGGAGAGTCGGGCACAAAACTCCTAGAAAGGGCATCCACCTTCACATTCTTAGAGCCCGGAAGGTACGAAACCACAAAGTCAAAACGGGAGAAAAACAGCGACCAACGAGCCTGTCTAGGATTCAACCGTTTGGCAGACTCGAGATAAGTCAAGTTCTTGTGATCAGTCAAGACCACCACGCGATGATTAGCTCCTTCAAGCCAATGACGCCACTCCTCGAATGCCCACTTCATGGCCAGCAACTCTCGATTGCCAACATCATAATTACGCTCAGCAGGCGAAAACTTCCTGGAAAAGAAGGCACATGGTTTCATTACCGAGCCATCAGAACTTCTTTGCGACAAAACAGCCCCTGCTCCAATCTCAGAAGCATCAACCTCGACCTGGAACGGGAGCGAAACATCTGGCTGGCACAACACAGGGGCAGAAGAAAAACGACGCTTTAACTCCTGAAAAGCTTCCACAGCAGCAGAAGACTAATTGACCACATCAGCACCCTTCTTGGTTAAATCAGTCAACGGTTTAGCAATACTAGAAAAATTATTGATGAAGCGACGATAAAAATTAGCAAAGCCCAGGAACTTTTGCAGACTCTTCAGAGATGTTGGCTGAGTCCACTCATAAATGGCCTGAACTTTAACAGGGTCCATCTCGATAGTAGAAGGGGAAAAAATGAAACCCAAAAATGAAACCTTCTGAACACCAAAGAGACACTTAGACCCCTTCACAAACAAAGAATTAGCACGCAGGACCCGGAACACCATTCTAACCTGCTTCACGTGAGACTCCCAATCATCCGAGAAGACCAAAATATCATCCAAGTATACAATCAGGAATTTATCCAGGTACTCTCGGAAGATGTCATGCATAAAGGACTGAAATACTGATGGAGCATTAGAAAGCCCGAATGGCATAACCAGGTACTCAAAATGGCCCTTGGGCGTATTAAATGCTGTTTTCCATTCATCGCCCTGTTTAATACGCACAAGATTATACGCACCACGAAGATCTATCTTGGTGAACCAACTAGCCCCCTTAATCCGAGCAAACAAATCAGACAGCAGCGGCAAGTGGTACTGAAATTTGACTGTGATTTTATTTAGAAGGCGGTAATCAATACAAGGTCTCAGCGAACCATCCTTCTTGGCCACAAAAAAGAACCCTGCTCCCAATGGTGACGACGACGGGCGAATATGACCCTTCTCCAAGGATTCCTTTACGTAACTCCGCATAGCGGCGTGCTCAGGCACAGACAAATTAAACAGTCGACCTTTAGGAAACTTACTACCAGGAATCAAATTGATAGCACAATCGCAATTCCTATGCGGAGGTAGGGCACTGGACTTGGGCTCATCAAATACATCCCGGTAATCCGACAAGAACTCTGGGACCTCAGAAGGGGTGGATGACGAAACAGACAGATATGGAACATCACCATGCACCCCCTGACAAGCCCAGCTGGACACAGACATAGATTTCCAATCCAATACTGGGTTATGGACTTGTAGCCATGGCAACCCCAGCACGACCACATCATGCAGATTATGCAACACCAAAAAGCGAATATCCTCCTGGTGCGCCGGAGCCATGCACATGGTCAGTTGGGTCCAGTACTGAGGCTTATTCTTGGCCAAAGGCGTAGCATCAATTCCTCTCAGTGGAATAGGATACTGCAAGGGCTCCAAGAAAAACCCACAGCGCCTAGCAAACTCCAAGTCCATCAAATTCAGGGCAGCGCCTGAATCCACAAATGCGATGACAGAATAGGACGACAAAGAGCAGATCAAAGTAACGGACAAAAGAAATTTCGACTGTACCGTACCAATGGTGGCAGACCTAGCGAACCGCTTAGTGCGCTTAGGACAATCGGAAATAGCATGAGTGGAATCACCACAGTAAAAACACAGGCCATTCCGATGTCTGTGTTCTTGCCGTTCAGCTCTGGTCAAAGTCCTATCACATTGCATAGGCTCAGGTTTATGTTCAGATAATACCGCCAAATGGTGCACAGTTTTACGCTCACGTAAGCGTCGATCGATCTGAATGGCCAAAGACATAGACTCATTCAGACCAGCAGGCATAGGAAATCCCACCATGACATCCTTAAGGGCTTCAGAGAGACCCTTTCTGAAAATTGCTGCCAGCGCACATTCATTCCATTGAGTGAGCACAGACCACTTCCTAAACTTCTGACAATATATCTCTACCTCATCCTGACCCTGACACAGAGCCAGCAAATTTTTCTCTGCCTGATCCACTGAATTAGGTTCATCATAAAGCAATCCGAGCGCCAGAAAAAACGCATCAATATTACATAATGCAGGATCTCCTGGCGCAAGGGAAAATGCCCAGTCTTGAGGGTCGCCACGTAATAAAGAAATAATGATCTTAACTTGTTGAACTGGGTCACCAGAGGAGCGGGGTTTCAAAGGCAGAAATAGTTTACAATTATTTTTAAAACTCAGAAACTTAACTCTATCTCCAGAAAACAAATCAGGAATAGGAATTCTAGGTTCTAACATAGAATTCTGAACCACAAAGTCTTGAATATTTTGTACTCTTGCAGTGAGATGATCCACACAAGAAGACAGACCTTTAATGTCCATCACTACACCTGTGTCCTGAACCACCCAAATGTCTAGGGGAAAAGAAAGACAAAACACAGTGCAGAGAAAAAAAAATGGTCTCAGAACTTCTCTTTTCCCTCTATTGAGAAGCATTAGTACTTTGGGCCTCCAGTACTGTTGTGAACTGGTGATTCAGAAACACAATGGACCTGGTGGTTAAGAGCACACAAAGTGACCTGATAGTTGCTAATAACATAGGACGAGCTCTGAGACGTGGGAACTCTGCTGACCGCAATCCCTAATCCTATCATACCACACTAGAGGTAGCCGTGGAGCGCTCCTGACCAGACCTAGGCGCCTCGGGCACAGCCTGAGAAACTAGCTAGCCCTGAAGATAGAAAAATAAGCCTACCTTGCCTCAGAGAAATTACCCAAAGGAAAAGGCAGCCCCCCACATATAATGACTGTGAGTAAAGATGAAAATACAAACACAGAGATGAAATAGGTATTAGCAAAGTGAGGCCCGACTTACTGAATAGACCGAGGATAGTAAAGATAGCTTTGCGGTCAGCACAAAAACCTACAAACAACCACGCAGAGGGCGCAAAAAGACCCTCCGTACCGACTAACGGCACAGAGGTGCTTCCTCTGCGTCCCAGAGCTTCCAGCAAGCAAGAAAAACCAATATAGCAAGCTGGACAGAAAAAATAGCAAACAAAAGTAACACAAGCAGAACTTAGCTTATGCAGGGCAGACAGGCCACAAGATGATCCAGGAGAGAGCAAGACCAATACTGGAACATTGACTGGAGGCAAGGAACAAAGAACTAGGTGGAGTTAAATAGAGCAGCACCTAACAACCTAACCTCGTCACCTGAGGAAGGAAACTCAGAAGCCGCAGCCCCACTCACATCCACCAGATGAAGCTCATGGACAGAACCAGCTGAAGTACCACTCATGACCACAGGAGGGAGCTTGACCACAGAATTCACAACAGATGTATATGTATAGGGTGTATGGGGTCTCTGAAATACACTTTAAGCAGGGAGAGACCTTACAGTTCAGCGAACAGCTCTCTCAGGTATATAGTTTGGCCAACAGCTCTCTCATGTATAGTGTTTAGCCAACAGCTCCCTCATGTGTATGGATTAGCCATTAACTGTCCCTATGTATGGTTTGGCCAACAGCTCTCTTGTGTGCACGGCTTGGCCAACATCTCTCTCATGTTTATGTTTTGGCCAACATCTCTCTTATGCTTATGGTTTGGCCAACATCTCTCTCGTGGTTATGGTTTGGCCAACATCTCTCTTGTGTTTATGGTTTGGCCAACATCTCTCTTGTGTTTATGGTTTGGCCAACATCTCTCTTGTGTTTATGGTTTGGCCAACATCTCTCTTGTGTTGATGGTTTGGCCAACATCTCTCTTGTTTATGGTTTGGCCAACATCTCTCTCGTGTTTTTAGTTTGGCCCACATCTCTCTCCTGTTTATAGTTTGGCCAACATCTCTTTGTTGTCTATGGTTTGGCCAACATCTCTCTCTTGTTTATGGTTTGGCCAACATCTCTCTTGTGTTTATGGTTTCGCAAACATCTCTCTCATGTATAATTTGGCCAACATCGCTCTCGTGTTTATGGTTTGGCCAACAGCTCTCTTATGAATATTTTGGCCAACAGCTCTTTCCTGTGTATAGTTCATCCAACAGCTCTTTCATGTGTACTGTATGGTTTGGCCAACTTCTCTCTCGGGTTTTTATGGTTTGGCCAACATCTCTCTCGCGTTTATGGTTTGGCGAACAGCTCTCTCATGTATATTTTGGCCAACAGCTCTTTCCTGTGTATAGTTCATCCAACAGATTTCTCATTTGTATAGTTCGGCCAACAGATCTCTCATGTACAGCACCATGGAATCAATGGTGCTATATAAATAATAATAATAATAATAATATGGTTTGGCCAACAGCTTTCCCATGTGTATGGACAGCTTCAGCTCACTGCAAGATAGTTATACTATATGCACCCCCACCAGTCATGTGCTCATGTCTAAACGGTCAGCTGATTTAATCTTTGTCTTACAAAGTTTTCATTCACCTAAAACTGTGGCATAATATTTTTGATGTACAGAGTGCCACCCTTTCTTCTTCCTGAAGCTTGTACCGAAGACTTGTTTTCTTCTGGTGGAGCACCTGTATACCACGATACTAGCAAGTTGCTATCAAGTCTCTGCTGAATACTACTCAAGGTATGCAGTCAGAATTGTGACTTTCTTTTCCTTTTTTAGGTGCATTAATAAATTAGCAAAATGCTCATTTGTCAGGTGAAATGATTTTTATGCTTCTCGACAGCACATTGTCTTGTGTAAACATACGCTGCTGAGAAATAATAATGATCCATCTGCACAGAACCATCTATTAATTAATGTTCTGTGAACATTGAAATTACGGTCAGCCTTTTTAAGCATGACAATAAATGACCGTTGATTGGTAAACATGTAGCAGATCAGTGATTGTTTAATGGATGCCATCAGCCAGTGTAAACGAGCCCTCAGTGTACACTATATCCTATGTTCTCTAAGAAGTAAGCAATAGCACGTATTTTATAGGGCAGATGTGATGGTGTAAAGGTCAGTCTTACAGATGTTGCCATTTTCCTACTATTTATACTCCTTTTTAATAAAATATTTATGATGTTTCCTTTCTGTGTGTGATTTACTTACCATCATTTAATGACTATGTGTAAAACCTGAATAACTGTTTACAAAGCCTGTTCTTGTTATTATGCAAGAGACAATGTAAAGCATAATAATGAGCCATAAGTCATTTCTATAGTTTTTCTCCCCCTAGAATACGAGGCCGTATATTACGGTTGGCAGGCATTTACTTGCTGCTCCAGGTCTGGAGAATATTTGCCTTTTAATGAGCACAACAATGTACTTTGTGCTACAATCTGGATTAGTTTTTTTTCAAGCGATAAGTAGTCAGTGCATATTCTTAATTTACTTTGCCTTGGTTTCTGATGCTTTGTATGTTTTTATTAGCATATATCACTATTTATGTGTATGTATTACACCATCCAGGATACTACTGTAATTTAGCTGGGTGCTTGTATATTGAACGTTTCCGCTCACTCATTGCCTCTAAGATGCACCTGCTAAAAGAAAGTGGAAATACTAATTTATTAGAAGCACTTCAGTTATACTGTTTAATGCCTCTTTATTCATTTACTCATTCTGTTAATGGTTTTCTCATAATGCAATTATGTAAAAATGTCTCCAAAGATGGAAGGCACTTCAGAGCGAACCTGTCGCCTTACTCTTCCCATTTTAATAATTTACTAACACAGACAAAATATTTCTAATAGTGATGAGCGAGCGTGTTCAGATAAGGTGTTAAGCGAGCATGCTCGTGTCCAAATCAAGTATTTTCAGTGTGCTGTTCAGAGCCGCAACACATGCAGGGATTGCCTAACATACAGGTAATCCTCGCATGTGTTGTGGCTGTTGAACTGTTGCTAGACCTGCAGCATTGGCCACTCAAGCATTTTTTTTAGCACGCCAACAATACTTGATTAGGACATGAGCGTGCTGGGATAATACCTTAACCAAGCACGCTCGTCCATCACTAATTTCAAGTGTACATTTTTTTTATTATCTACTGCAAACATGGAATTGGTGCCATTACTATGAATATATTAAAGGGAACCTGTCATCAGATTTCTGCTGAGTAACCTACAGACAGGGGCGGACACTGACAGCTTGAGGCCCCTGGGCAAGAAATGTGTCTGGGTCACCCTCCTTCTATGGTGACAAAGCTACAGATAGATAGATATAAATATATCTTACATCGTCTCCTTTATTTTGTATATTGCCATCCCTTATTACACGGTGCCATCACTTACACAGCAGGTTATATAGAGCCCTGCCTTTATTGCATACCATCCTCTCTTGTTAGATATATAATGCAATGACGGCTAACGGAGCATGGGAAAGCTGCTTTTTCAATGGAGAAGCTGATCGATTGCTCTTCTGGTCACCGACTCCTCCATCAGCAGTCATTTTATATTTTAACAAGAGAGAGGACTATGTAATAAGAGAGGGCCATGTGAATAATACAAATAACAAGAATACACTATGTAAGAGACAGTGGTGTACATAACAGCAGAAGAAGCTATATTATAAGGGATAGCACCATATATAACTAGAGAGGATGATAGGTAATAAG
Source organism: Ranitomeya imitator (assembly GCF_032444005.1). Classification (NCBI taxonomy): domain Eukaryota; kingdom Metazoa; phylum Chordata; class Amphibia; order Anura; family Dendrobatidae; genus Ranitomeya; species Ranitomeya imitator. Next base: position 478,305,250 of record NC_091283.1, on the reverse strand, counting down.
GGATGTACTTTACATAATAAAAGAAGAAACCATGTAACTAATGACGGCGCTATAAATAATAAATGAGTTTACTAAGGGACTGTGCTAAACATAACTGAGTACACTATATACTAAGGTACTATGCTATATATAATGAGCACACTATATACTAAAGGACTGTGCTATACATAACAAGTGAGTACACTATATACTAAGGGACTGTGCTATACATAAGACTACATTCCTGTATCCATGTGCAGTGTCGGTGTGTTGCCCACTTTTACAGATGCATTGAGCATGCTCTATTCTGATCCTCAAAGTTGGATCAGAACAGGACATTCTCTGACCCTCATGGATCTCATTCTCAGATCCATGTTTTTCGTGGATGTGTGAATCGACCTATAATACTCTACAAGTCAATGTACCATCCAATAAGAAAATGTGAAAGCACATGGACATTTCACATAAATGTGAGAATGTAGAATAAGGGGTTTTTACCGATAATGTTATTATTCCAACTCATACAGAGCAGATACAGAATACTATTTACATCCAGCCATTTTTTGCTGTTTCTTCTCTATCTGGTCAGACCACGACTCGTCTTGTCACGATGATCATTGCCACCCTGAAAATAACAAGGTCACATATATTGTATACATACTTGTGCCTCCCCTCTGACTATAGATATGTACCCCACCATTAAAAATATAAAGTGATAAGTAGCACTTTGTCCCCCATTAACTATAATCTCTGCCTCCCAATAATATAAATTATTCAGTCTATGCCACTCTCCTCAATTAACTGTTAGGTTATTTGCACACGGAAAATATGCAAGGTTTTACAGTACAAGCGAAGTGAATGAGATCCCTGAAATCTCATGCACACGGTGCTTATTTTTTCCTTGCAGATTTGCAGCAGATTAAAATCTGCATAATGTAAATTCTTGCAAAGTGTTTCATCAATACTAATGAGTGGGGGAAAATAAGTAATATTAAGTAGCATTGCAAAAAGGTTGCAAAAAGAATTAATGTTTTTTATGCAGGGTACTTCCTGCCAACACATTAGGAAATGCAGCAGAATTTTCTCCTGCAAATCCTGAACGTGTGCACATAGCCTTAGGGTACCGTCACACTAAGCGATGCTGCAGCGATACCGACAACGATGTCGATCACTGCAGCGTCGCTGTTTGGTCGCTGGAGAGCTGTCACGCAGACAGCTCTCCAGCGACCAACGATCCCGAGGTCCCCGGTAACCAGGGTAAACATCGGGTTACTAAGCGCAGGGCCGCGCTTAGTAACCCGATGTTTACCCTGGTTACCAGCGTAAACGTTAAAAAAACAAACACTACATACTTACCTTCGGCTGTCTGTCCTCCGGCGCTCTGCTTTCCTCTGCACTGTCAGCGCCGGTCAGCCGAAAAGCACAGCGGTGACGTCACCACTGTGCTTTCCGGCTGGCCGGCGCTGACACAGGATGCAGGAGGAGTGCAGAGAAGCACAGCGCTGGGGACAGACAGCTGAAGGTAAGTATGTAGTGTTTGTTTTTTTAACGTTTACGCTGGTAACCAGGGTAAATATCGGGTTACTAAGCGCGGCCCTGCGCTTAGTAACCCGATGTTTACCATGGTTACCAGTGAAGACATCGCTGGATCGGCGTCACACACGCCGATCCAGCGATGTCAGCGGGAAGTCCAGCGACGAAATAAAGTTCTGGACTTTCCTCAGCGACCAACGATCTCCCAGCAGGGGCCTGATCGTTGGTCGCTGTCACACATAACGATTTCGTTAACGATATCGTTGCTACGTCACAAAAAGCAACAATATCGTTAACGATATCGTTATGTGTGATGGTACCTTTAGTCCCTGTCCTGTGCCCCTCTATTTATTATAAGTCCTTGATAGCATCATAATGAATTTGGGAGTAGGAGAAGATGTTATCAGGTACTGAGCATCCTCCGCTACCTCCCTATTCATTACAAGTCTCTGACAGCTTCTTCTCCCACCTTTCATTTAATTATAAAAGGTCCTATGCACTTTACCCCCTCTTCTCCCAATCCCCAATATATTTTAATTCCCAGATAGCATCACAATAAATTGTGAGATGGGGAGGATGCTATCAGAGGCTGAACACCCTCCTCCACTATCCAATTCATTTTACATCCATATCTAACATCCTCCTCACTCTCCCCCTTCTCATGAGTCCATTATAAGACCCCTACTCCAATCCTATTCCTGCACATCACTCATTGTACTCCTCCCCCCGCATCTCATCATTGACCTCTCCCCCACCTCCATCCTTGCCCTTTCCACCACCTCCATCATTGCCCACTCCACCAAACCCATCATTGCCTTCTTCCCCACCTCCATCATTGCCCTCTCCACCACCCTCATCATTGCCTTTTCCCCACAACCCCATCATTGCCTTCTCAGCCACCAACCCATCATTGCATTGTCCCCCACCACCCCCATCATTGCCTTCTCCCCTACCACCCCATCATTGCCTTCACCCCACCACCACTGCCCTCTCCAGCAACTCCATCATTGACCTCTACACCATCCCAATCATTGCTCTCCCCAACCACCTCTATCATTACCCTCTCCACCACCTCCATCATTTCTCTCTCCACCACCCTAATCATTGCTATCCCCATCACTTCCATCATGGCCCTCTGCACCACCTACATCATTGCCATCTCCACCACCTCCATCATTGCCCTCTCCATCACCTCCATCATTGCCCTCTCCAGCACCCCAATTATTGTTCTCCACCACCACCTCCATCATTGCCCTCCACCATACCCATTGTTACCCTCTCCACCACCTCCATCATTGCCTTCTCCACTTCCATTATTGCCCTCGCTCACACCATCTCCTTCATCATTTCCCTCTCCATTCCCCAAATGTATTATTAAAAGAAAAATAAACCAGCACCACTCACCTCACATGTTCCAATGCAGCATCATTATCGCTGGCAGCTTCCTCTCTCCGACACAGGTGCTCGCTGAATGTTGAGGTCATCCAGCCATGTGTCTGTGTCAGACAGGAAGTGCTGGAAGTATACCGAGCTCCTCTCCTCTCTGCAGGGATTGCTACCTGCCCATCTCACATGAGGGCAATCTTACCATGAGCCCTTGGAGCTGGACAAACAGGTAAGGTTGCCCTCATTATTAGCTGCCCTGCAAGGTCCCAGCTCCATCACCGGGTCCCAGTGCAACTGCAGTGGCAGTATATCTGCCCCTGCCTACAAACACTGTCAGGTTGACACTGTTATAGTGATTAAAATGATACCTTGGTTGATTAAATCCGTCTTGTGGTTGTTGCATAATCTTTATTTTCAGTTAATATGACTCTCGTGCTCCTGGGCGGCCTGTGTGGCTTATGACAGGTCACTGATCCCTCAGTGACCTGCCCCCTATTTTACCAACTGAATATGGCAGCCATGAATGCATCTATAATATGCATTAAATTGTTTTATTTAGTCATATACATTTATGTTGAAAAAAAAGTTTCAAGTTTCTCAAAATGGCACCAGTTGCACCCGCGCAGTAGTAGTAGTCCGATAGATGCTACAGCACAGGCGCCGGCGGCGCCATTTTGCTATAGGAAAAAAAACGGTCTCCACCAAGATGTCGCCTGTGCAGTAGCATCAGGTCACCGATAGTGAGAGAATTTTTTTTTCTGAATATGTGTACAACCCCTAGCAAAAATTATGTAATCACCGGCCTTGCAGGATGTTAATTCAGTTGTTTAATTTTGTAGAAAAAAAGCAGATCACAGACATGACACAAAACTAAAGGCATTTCAAACGGCATCTCTGGCTTTAAGAAACGCTAAAAGAAATCAAGAACAAAAAATGTGGTAGCCAGTAATTTTTACTTTTTTTAACCAAGTATAGGGGAAAAATAATGGAATCACTCAATTCTGAGGAAAAAATTATGGAATCACCCTGTAAATTTTCATACCCCAAAATAACACCTCAATCAAATTAGATCTGCTCATTAGTCTGCATCTAAAAAGGAGTGATCACATCTTATAGAGCTGTTGCACCAAGCGGACTGATATCACCAAATAAAATAATTACATGGATATTATAGATGTTCATGCTACGGCGCCAGCGCATGCCTGCTGAATGTGAAATTATTTTTTTTTTCACAAAACATATTGTATTCAGTATGTAAACTAGGGGGCAGGTCAGTGAGGTACCAGTGACCTGGCAGAAACCATACAGATGAAAAGCTAACCAGAGCACCACATGAAGACCCCCTTCACAGCCGTCCCGGAGCACGAGCATATCATTAACTCAAAATTGAAAATAAAGATTAAACAACAACCACAAGATGGATTTCATCAATCAAGGTATCTTTTTAATCGGTATTTTGGCGCCAATCTGACACTGTAGACTACTCAGCACAATCCTGTTGACAGGTTTCCTTTAAAGGGGTTGTCTGGCCACACTCGCTGTCAAATTGCTGTGATGATGCTGAATCTGCACCTGTACACGCATTAGAATGCAGTAAGTGCTGTGTGCCAACCAGTATGTGTAGATGTGGCGTCACCAATGCTGCTCAACTCACATTGCAAAGTGTAAGGCATTAGACAACCTGTTAAAGGGTATGTTCTCATAGGGCATATACAACTCTGGCAAAAATTAAGAGACCACTGCGAAATGTTCAGTTTGTCTGATTTTTCTCTTTATAGGTATATTTCTGAGTAAAATTTAAATTGTTCTTTTATTCTATAGACAACTGACAACATGTCTCCGAAGTTCCAAGCAATAAATTTTGTATTTATTTTCTGAAAATGAGAAATGGTCAAGATAACAAAAAAAGTATTGCTTGCAGATGTCAAATAATGCATAAAAAAAGCAAGTTCATAATCGTTTAGAAAAAACAATACTAATGTTTAACGCAGGAAGAGTTCAGAAATCAATATTTTGTGGAATAACCGTGATTTTTAATCACAGCTTTCATGCATCTTGGCATGCTTTCCACCAGTCTTTCACACTGCTTTTGGGTGACCTTATGCCACTCCTGGTACAAAAATGTAAGCAGTTCTTCTTTGTTTGATGGCTTGTGACTATCCATCTTCCTCTTGATTACATTCCAGAGGTTTTCAATGGGGTTCAGGTCTGAAGATTGGGCTAGTCACATTGCAGTACTCTGTACTTTGCGCCAGTGTGAGAAATCCCTTATTAGTTGTATAGTTCCATCAACTTCCCTAGTGCTTTATGTAGCAAAATAGTATAAGTCCCATCCAGAATAGCTTACAACCTATAAAGAAGATATTTTACAAGATTGAGCATGTTAAACTACCAAATCATAGAGTAGTAGCTACAGAGCTGAATAAAAAGTAATTGTTGTAATTTAATTTCTCATCTCCATTGCGGAGATATCGTGAACCTCAGGTTATAATTTTTGCTAAGACCAAGGGGATTTTAGCAGAAATTTTACACTGGTGGCACCTACTTTTTCTCCTGCACACCAATGTGTCATAAGCAGGAGGCACCATTCAGAGGTAAAAAGAACAAGCCCAAGAGATGGTCAGAACAGTCTTTCTTCTAAGAGACTAGTAATGACACACCACTCTGCTCTCCTCCATGATCTTGCTGCCGGCATTTTCTATGATTACAGGTGGGTTAGAGGAGAAGAGCAGAGCTATTTGTCATTACAAACACCACTTGCAGATTTATTCATAATTCACTGTCAGCTCTGCTCTACTCCCCTTTACACACAGACTGCTGTAAGATGAAAGCTGCAAGAAGTGTTTATAATGACAAGTAGCTCTGTTCTACTCCCATCCACTTTTACCGCTGTAAGATGAAAGCTGTAGGAAGTAGTGGTGAGTAGGGTTGAGCGACCTTGACCTTTTTAGAGTCGAGTCGGGTTTCGCGAAACCCGACTATCTCAAAAGTCGAGTCGAGTGGAATCGGCCGATTATCGCGAAAAGTCGGGGATCGACCGAAACACGAAACCCAATGCAAGTCAATGGGGGAGCATAGTCGCCAGTGAGTAGAGGCCAGGAAAACATGTACAGAGCCCATGTTAATGGCAAAAACATCCATTCTTGTTACTGAAGCTTGTCAATCTTAATTTAGCTTATAATAATTGTAAGGCATTTGAAATTGGGGGTCATTTGGCTAAAGTTGTGGGGGGTAGGGCTGGTTCAAGTAATTAGTGGGCCCATTAAATCTGGACCACGTCACGGCAGTGGAGCAGGGAGAGGTAAGTATTTCAACTTTGCAAGTGCTGTGATCCTGAGCAAGCAGGGGGGGCCCACTTGTTGGCATTGGCACTGGCACAGGGCCCCTCAAAGTACAGCGGTGTGTTTGCACGGCGGGGGCGCCTCCCACCGGCAGCAACACTTTTGCGTACTATGAGGGGCCCTGTGCCAGTGACGTCGCCAACGAGTATTCCTCCCCCCACCTGATGAAGGAACCTGCACCTTCATCTGCACCCTCCTCTTTGTCCCCGTGTAAGGTGGTATGGTATGCGGGAAGGGGGACCTGACTTTCAGCAGGGTCACAATCTTGCAGTGTAGCGTGCACGGGGAATGTTGCATTATGGGTCAATGTACCAGAAGACTCATCTATCACTGGCTGGGCAATGGGCAGGATGAGGGGGAAACAGATATGGGCCCAAAGAATAAAGTGGGCAGTTCAAAATTGGTAACAGGACAAACCAGGGGGCATTGTATTGTTCAGTTGAGGACAACTGGAATGAGAGGCTGACACAGAGAGTAGGCCCAATTCAGTAAGTATTCTAAATGCAGTTCAAAATTGGCAACAGTAGTAAACCGGCGGCACAGCTTTGTTCACTGTAGGAGAACAGCAAGGAGCGGAAGACACAGATAGAAGGCCCCAACCCAACTAGTAGGCCTAATGCAGTGTTGTTTTCAACAACTACTAAACGAGAGCCAGAAGATCGAAGCAATGGAGAGGAAACCTGGGGAACACCTTGGAGTGGAAGACACCGTCTCTAGACCCCAGACCCAACTTGTAGGCCGAATGCAGTGTTGTTTTCAACAACTACTAAACGAGAGCTTTAAGATTGAAGCAATGGAGATGCAACCTGGGGAACACCTTGGAGCGGAAGACACCGTCTCTACACCCCAGACCCAACTTGTAGGCCGAATGCAGTGTTGTTTTCAACAACTACTTAAGAAGAGCCAGAAGATAGAAGCAATGGAGAGGCAACCTGGGGAACACCTTGGAGCGGAAGACACCGTCTCTACACCCCAGACCCAACTTGTAGGCCGAATGCAGTGTTGTTTTCAACAACTACTTAAGAAGAGCCAGAAGATCGAAGCAATGGAGAGGCAACCTGGGGAACACCTTGGAGTGGAACACACCGTCTCTACACCCCAGACCCAACTTGTAGGCCGAATGCAGTTTTGTTTTCAACAACTACTAAACAAGAGCTTTAAGATTGAAGCAATGGAGAGGCAACCTGGGGAACACCTTGGAGCGGAAGACACCGTCTCTACACCCCAGACCCAACTTGTAGGCCGAATGCAGTGTTGTTTTCAACAACTACTAAACAAGAGCTTTAAGATTGAAGCAATGGAGAGGCAACCTGGAGAACACCTTGGAGCGGAAGACACTGTCTCTACACCCCAGACCCAACTTGTAGGCCGAATGCAGTGTTGTTTTCAACAACTACCAAACAAGAGCTTTAAGATTGAAGCAATGGAGAGGCAACCTGGAGAACACCTTGGAGCGGAAGACACTGTCTCTACACCCCAGACCCAACTTGTAGGCCGAATGCAGTGTTGTTTTCAACAACTACTAAACGAGAGCTAGAAGCTCTAAGCTATGGAGAGGAAACCTGGGGAACACCTTGGAGCGGCAGACACCGTTAGTAGGCCCTACCGAAGTAGTAGTAGTAGCCCCAATGCAGTTTTCAAATTCCTATAGGCTGAAAACCAGACTATTGACGCTCAGCTTTTTTAAAAGGAGGACAGCTGTATTGAGTGGCGCAGACAGACACAGGTAGTAGGCCTTAAACACAACATTTGGCTCAATGCAGTTTAAAAAAGGTTACAGGGGTACACAGGCAGCATTGGTCTGTTCAGTGGAGGACAATTTCAATAATGGACCACAGACAGAGTTTGTATGCCTACTATTAAAAAAAGGATGCTCTATGCAATTTAAAATAGGTTCTAGGGGTACACGGGCAGCAGTGGTCTGGTCAGTGGAGGACTAGTGGAAGGAGGGACCGCAGACAGGCGTAGTAGGCCTAACATAACAAAATTTGGCTGTAGGCACTTTTAAATTGGTTCCAGGGGTACACGGGCAGCAGTAGACAGGTCACTGGAGGACTAGTGGAAGGAGGGACCGGAGACAGGCGTAGTAGGCCTAACATAACAAAATTTGGCTGTAGGCACTTTTAAATTGGTTCCAGGGGTTCACGGACAGCAGTAGACAGGTCACTGGAGGACTAGTGGAAGGAGAGACCGCAGACAAGCGTAGTAGGCCTAACATAACAAAATTTGGCTGTAGGCACTTTTAAATTGGTTCCAGGGGTTCACGGGCAGCAGTAGACAGGTCACTGGAGGACTAGTGGAAGGAGGGACCGCAGACAGGCGTAGTAGGCCTAACATAACAAAATTTGGCTGTAGGCACTTTTAAATTGGTTCCAGGGGTACACGGGCAGCAGTAGACAGGTCACTGGAGGACTAGTGGAAGGAGGGACCGCAGACAGGCGTAGTAGGCCTAACATAACAAAATTTGGCTGTAGGCACTTTTAAATTGGTTCCAGGGGTACACGGGCAGCAGTAGACAGGTCACTGGAGGACTAGTGGAAGGAGGGACCGCAGACAGGCGTAGTAGGCCTAACATAACAAAATTTGGCTGTAGGCACTTTTAAATTGGTTCCAGGGGTACACGGGCAGCAGTAGACAGGTCACTGGAGGACTAGTGGAAGGAGGGACCGCAGACAGGCGTACTAGGCCTAACATAACAAAATTTGTCTGTAGGCACTTTTAAATTGGTTCCAGGGGTACACAGGCAGCAGTAGACAGGTCACTGGAGGACTAGTGGAAGGAGGGACCGCAGACAGGCGTAGTAGGCCTAACATAACAAAATTTGGCTGTAGGCACTTTTAAATTGGTTCCAGGGGTACACGGGCAGCAGTAGACAGGTCACTGGAGGACTAGTGGAAGGAGGGACCGCAGACAGGCGTAGTAGGCCTAACATAACAAAATTTGGCTGTAGGCACTTTTAAATTGGTTCCAGGGGTACACGGGCAGCAGTAGACAGGTCACTGGAGGACTAGTGGAAGGAGGGACCGCAGACAGGCGTAGTAGGCCTAACATAACAAAATTTGGCTCTAGGCACTTGCAATTCTCTTGCAGGGGTACGCAGGCAGCATTGGTGTTGTCAGCGGAGGCCGATTGTAATGAGTGTCTGCCAGTTAGTACTCCAAAAAAATAAATAGATGTTTTGGAAGTGCATTTGAACAGCAAGGTTGATTGCTGTTGAGGGGAACTAGGAAAAAAAAAAAAAAAAAAAAATCTCTATAAATCTTCAGCAGAGCGAGTGTGAGCGAGCTGAGTGTGACCAGAGCGTAAGTGTGGACGGCGCAGAGCGAGTGTGAGCGAGCTGAGTGTGACCAGAGCGTAAGTGTGGACAGCGGTAAGTGTGACTTGTGATTCAGTGACTTTGGAGTCAGGGAGTTTTCAGGGGAGGAATTACTGAATTGCTGTCTGATTTTTATTAATACTTTGTATTTATTATTTTTTTTTATTGAACTGTTCTGTCTGGTGCAATCCCCATTAGGAAATGTGCTCCACGATTGTTAATGCCATCCAGTGCACATCTTGCCACATGTATGCAGTCCTCGAGCAGCCGATCGAGGGTGCATACTGCTGTGCGAGATGTGAGCACGTTGTGCATTTGGAAACCCAGATTCTGACTCTAAATGTGCAGCTGGCAACACTGAGATCCATAGACAACATGGAGAGGAGTCTTCTGCTCACGGAGCAGACGCTCAATGGGACAGATGAGGGGGGGGATGGTGGGATGGAGCTGCAGGACAATGAAGTAGCAAGCTGGGTGACAGTTAGGAAGCGGGGTAGAGGGAAGAGTGCCAGGGAGGCTAGTCCTGATCTGGAACACCCCAATAAGTTTGCTAAGTTGGCAGATGAGGGGGGTGCCAGTACAGGGGTAGCACTGCTGCAGCCAGGCATGTCCTCTGAAAGCCGGAGGAGTGACTGCTCCAGTAAGGAGGGAAATAGGAGAGCAGGGCAGGCCAGACAGGTGCTGGTAGTGGGCGACTCAATTATTAGGGGAACAGATAGGGCAATCTGTCACAAAGACAGGGATCGTCGAACGGTGTGCTGCCTACCTGGCGCTCGAGTCCGACACATCGCTGATCGGGTGGACAGATTATTGGGAGGGGCTGGTGAGGACCCAGCGGTCATGGTGCACATTGGCACTAATGACAAAGTTAGAGGTAGGTGGAAGGTCCTTAAAGATGATTTCAGGGAATTAGGCTGCAAGCTGAAAGCAAGGACCTCCAACGTGGTATTTTCCGAAATACTGCCGGTACCACGTGCCACGCCAGAGAGGCAACGGGAGATTAGGGAGGTTAATAAGTGGCTCAAGAATTGGTGTAGGAAAGAGGGGTTTGGGTTCCTGCAGAACTGGGCCGACTTCTCAGTTGGCTACAGGCTCTACGCTAGGGACGGGCTGCACCTCAATGGGGAGGGTGCAGCTGTGCTGGGGGAGAGAATGGCTAGAAGGTTGGAGGAGTGTTTAAACTAGGAATTGGGGGGGAGGGTATTCATTTTATAGGAGGGCAAGATAGTGCAGACAGAGTCCTGGGCACAAATAAGGAAGTTGGGGGTGGCGGTGGCATGGGGGGTGGGGTCAGAACAGTTAATAATTTAAGAAATAGAAGTACAGAGAGGAACATAAAGTGCATGTATACTAATGCCAGAAGCCTCGCCAACAAAATGGACGAATTAGAACTAATGTTGTTGGAGCATAATTATGACATGGTGGGGATATCTGAAACGTGGCTGGATGAGAGCCATGACTGGGCTGTTAACTTGCAGGGCTATAGCCTGTTCAGAAATGACCGTACAGATAAGCGAGGGGGAGGGGTGTGTCTATATGTAAAATCATCCTTAAAACCCATCCTGCGCGATAATATAGGTGAATTTAATGAAAATGTAGAATCCCTGTGGGTGGAGATAAGGGGAGGGGGAAAAAATAATAAATTACTGATAGGGGTTTGTTATAAATCTCCAAAAATAATGGAAGCCATGGAGAATATCCTCGTAAAGCAAATAGATGAAGCTGCGACTCAAGGAGAAGTCATTATTATGGGGGACTTCAACTACCCTGAAATAGATTGGGGAACAGAAACCTGCAGTTCCAGCAAAGGTAATCGGTTTTTGACAATTATGAGAGACAATTACCTTTCACAACTGGTTCAGGACCCAACAAGAAGGGGGGCACTGCTAGACCTAATATTAACCAACAGGCCAGACCGCATATCAAATATAAGGGTTGGGGGTTACTTGGGAAATAGCGATCACAAAATAATAAGTTTTCATGTATCCTTTAAAAAGATGTGTAGTAGAGGGGTTACAAGGACACTAAACTTCAGGAGGGCAGATTTCCAACGGATGAGAGAGGATCTTGGTGCAATTAACTGGGACGATATCCTGAGACACAAAAATACACAGAGAAAATGGGATACGTTTATTAGCATCCTGGATAGGACCTGTGCACAGTATATACCGTATGGGAATAAACATATTAGAAATAGGAGGAAACCAATATGGCTAAATAGAGCTGTAAGGGGCGCAATAAGGGACAAAAAGAAAGCATTTAGAGAATTAAAGGAAGTAGGTAGTGAGGAGGCATTAAATAAATACAGAAAATTAAATAAATTCTGTAAAAAGCAAATCAAGGCAGCAAAGATTGAGACAGAGAGACTCATTGCCAGAGAGAGTAAAAATAATCCTAAAATATTCTTTAACTACATAAATAGTAAGAAACTAAAAAATGATAGTGTTGGCCCCCTTAAAAATAGTCTGGGTGAGATGGTGGATGAGGATGAGGAAAAAGCCAATATGCTAAATGACTTTTTTTCATCAGTATTTACACAAGAAAATCCCATGGCAGACAAAATGTCTAGTGATAAAAATTCCCAATTAAATGTCACCTGCTTAACCCAGCAGGAAGTGCGGCGGCGTCTAAAAATCACTAAAATTGACAAATCTCCGGGCCCGGATGGGATACACCCTCGAGTACTGCAGGAATTAAGTACAGTCATTGATAGACCATTATTTTTAATCTTTAAAGACTCCATAATAACAGGGTCTGTGCCACAGGACTGGCGTATAGCAAATGTGGTGCCAATATTCAAAAAGGGAACAAAAACTGAACTCGGAAACTATAGGCCAGTAAGCTTAACCTCTACTGTGGGTAAAATCCTGGAGGGCATTCTAAGGGACGCTATACTGGAGTATCTGAAGAGGAATAACCTCATGACCCAGTATCAGCACGGGTTTACTAGGGACCGTTCATGTCAGACTAATTTGATCAGTTTCTATGAAGAGGTAAGTTCCGGATTGGACCAAGGGAACCCAGTGGATGTAGTGTATATGGACTTTTCAAAAGCTTTTGATACGGTGCCACACAAAAGGTTGATACATAAAATGAGAATAATGGGGATAGGGGAAAATATGTGCAAGTGGGTTGAGAGCTGGCTCAGGGATAGGAAACAAAGGGTGGTTATTAATGGAGCACACTCGGACTGGGTAGCGGTTAGCAGTGGGGTACCACAGGGGTCAGTATTGGGCCCTCTTCTTTTTAACATATTTATTAATGACCTTGTAGGGGGCATTCAGAGTAGAATTTCAATATTTGCAGATGACACTAAACTCTGCAGGGTAATCAATACAGAGGAGGACAATTTTATATTACAGGATGATTTATGTAAACTAGAAGCTTGGGCTGATAAATGGCAAATGAGCTTTAATGGGGATAAATGTAAGGTCATGCACTTGGGTAGAAGTAATAAGATGTATAATTATGTGCTTAATTCTAAAACTCTGGGCAAAACCGTCAATGAAAAAGACCTGGGTGTATGGGTGGATGACAAACTTAAATTCAGTGGCCAGTGTCAGGCAGCTGCTACAAAGGCAAATAAAATAATGGGATGCATTAAAAGAGGCATAGATGCTCATGAGGAGAATATAATTTTACCTCTATACAAGTCACTAGTTCGACCACACTTAGAATACTGTGCACAGTTCTGGTCTCCGGTGTATAAGAAAGACATAGCTGAACTGGAGCGGGTGCAGAGAAGAGCGACCAAGGTTATTAGAGGACTGGGGGGTCTGCAATACCAAGATAGGTTATTACACTTGGGGCTATTTAGTTTGGAAAAACGAAGACTAAGGGGTGATCTCATTTTAATGTATAAATATATGAGGGGACAGTACAAAGACCTTTCTGATGATCTTTTTAATCATAGACCTGAAACAGGGACAAGGGGGCATCCTCTGCGGTTGGAGGAAAAAAGGTTTAAGCATAATAACAGACACGGATTCTTTACTGTAAGAGCAGTGAGACTATGGAACTCTCTGCCGTGTGATGTTGTAATGAGTGATTCATTACTTAAATTTAAGAGGGGACTGGATACCTTTCTGGAAAAGTATAATGTTACAGGGTATATACACTAGATTCCTTGATAGGGCAATGATCCAGGGAACTAGTCTGATTGCCGTATGTGGAGTCGGGAAGGAATTTTTTTTCCCCAATGTGGAGCTTACTCTTTGCACATGGGGTTTTTTTGCCTTCCTCTGGATCAACATGTTAGGGCATGTTAGGTTAGGCTATGGGTTGAACTAGATGGACATATAGTCTTCCTTCAACCTTAATAACTATGTAACTATGTAACTATGTAATGTCTCGCATTACAACAAAAGCAAAACACAAAAGGGTGGAATACTTTGGTACAGGGGTGGGCTCCTCTACTGAGTTTTAGACCTAGTAATTTGGCGCTAATTATTTACTGGTATAAATATAGGACACTGCCCCTGACTATGTTAAGTACCATCATACATGTCAACACATTGGTATTGTCAGTGCCAGGCAATAAATGAGGTCAGCGCATAGACTAAACATCGGTGGAACTGTGAGAGATAATTGTGCAAGTGGTAGAGCAATGTTTGAGCTGGGGGGGGGGAACTCACTTGTGGCCGGCAGTACAGGCCCAGGGCCCCTCATGTTACAACAGAGACACTTTATTGTACTATGAGGGACCCATTGGCAGTGCTGTCGACCAAAAGTGGGCACACCCACCTCTTCAGACAAACGGCACTCTCACGGGTGCTTGCGCCAAGTGGCGAGACCATGGCCCCGTGGGGGGGATTTTGGCCATTTAGGGAGGTGTAAACATGTCGTATGCTGGACAATCAGCTGCTGCAAATTACGCGATTGGAAAAGTCTGTCAGAGTAGTCCACAAGCAAGACCTTTTCATAGGAAAGCTAGGTGTCAGCCGGGCAAGGTGGGGCAAAAGAATTCGAAATCCAGTTGTGGTTCATTTTAATAAATGTTAGATCATCAACATTTTGGGTAGCCAGACGAGTCCTTTTTTTCGGTTAATATTGAACCTGCAGCACTGAATACTCTTTCTGAAAGGACACTAGCTGCCGGGCAAGCAAGCTCCTGCAATGCATATTCTGCCAATTCAGGCCAGGTGTCTAATTTGGATGCCCAGTAATCAAATGGGAATGACGGTTGAGGGAGAACATCGATAAGGGATGAAAAATAGTTTTTAACCATACTGGACAAATGTTGTCTCCTGTCACTTTGAATTGATGCTGCAGTACCTGTCCTGTCTGTGGTCATAGCAAAATCACTCCACAACCTGGTCATAAAACCCCTCTGTCCAACGCCACTTCTGATTTCTGCACCTCTAACACCTCTGGTCTGCTGGCCCCTGCAGCTCGTGTGAGAACGATCACAGGCGCTGTGTGCTGGGAATGCCTGAAGCAAACGGTCAACAAGAGTTGATTGTTTGGTTGCTAATATTTGTTCCAAGTTCTCATGTGGCATAATATTTTGCAATTTGCCTTTATAGCGAGGATCAAGGAGGCAGGCCAACCAGTAATCGTCATCGTTCATCATTTTAGTAATGCGTGTGTCCCTTTTGAGGATATGTAAGGCATAATCCGCCATGTGGGCCAAAGTTCCAGTTGTCAAATTTGCGGTTGTGCTGGGTTGAGGGGCTGTTTCAGGCAAATCTACGTCACTTGTGTCCCTCAAAAAACCAGAACCCGGCCTTGCCACGCCACCAATTTCCCGTGGCCCCGGAAAAGCTTCCTCATTAAAAAAATACTCATCCCCATCATTCTCCTCATCCTCCTCCTCCTGTTCGCCCGCTACCTCGTCCTGTACACTGCCCTGACCAGACAATGGCTGACTGTCATCAAGGCTTTCCTCTTCCTCTGCTGCAGACGCCTGCTCCTTTATGTGCGTCAAACTTTGCATCAGCAGACGTATTAGGGGGATGCTCATGCTTATTATGGCGTTGTCTGCACTAACCAGCCGTGTGCATTCCTCAAAACACTGAAGGACTTGACACATGTCTTGTATCTTCGACTACTGCACACCTGACAACTCCATGTCTGCCATCCTACTGCCTGCCCGTGTATGTGTATCCTCCCACAAATACATAACAGCACGCCTCTGTTCGCACAGTCTCTGAAGCATGTGCAGTGTTGAGTTCCACCTTGTTGCAACGTCTATGATGAGGCGATGCTGGGGAAGGTTCAAAGACCGCTGATAGGTCTGCATACGGCTGGAGTGTACGGGCGAACGGCGGATATGCGAGCAAAGTCCGCGCACATTGAGGAGCAGGTCGGATAACCCCGGATAACTTTTCAGGAAGCACTGCACCACCAGGTTTAAGGTGTGAGCCAGGCAAGGAATGTGTTTCAGTTGGGAAAGGGAGATGGCAGCCATGAAATTCCTTCCGTTATCACTCACTACCTTGCCTGCCTCAAGATCTACAGTGCCCAGCCACGACTGCGTTTCTTTCTGCAAGAACTCGGACAGAACTTCCGCGGTGTGTCTGTTGTCGCCCAAACACTTCATAGCCAATACAGCCTGCTGACGCTTGCCAGTAGCTGCCCCATAATGGGACAACTGGTGTGCAACTGTGGCAGCTGCGGATGGAGTGGTTGGGCGACTGCGGTCTGTGGACGAGCTCTCGCTTCTGCAGGAGGATGAGGAGGAGGAGGAGGGGGTGCGAACGGCTACAGCCAACTGTTTCCTAGACCGTGGGCTAGGCAGAACTGTCCCAAAATTGCTGTCCCCTGTGGACCCTGCATCCACCACATTCACCCAGTGTGCCGTGATGGACACGTAACGTCCCTGGCCATGCCTACTGGTCCATGCATCTGTTGTCAGGTGCACCTTTGTACTCACAGATTGCCTGAGTGCATGGACGATGCGCTCTTTAACATGCTGGTGGAGGGCTGGGATGGCTTTTCGCAAAAAGAAGTGTCGACTGGGTAGCTCGTAGCGTGGTACAGCGTAGTCCATCAGGGCTTTGAAAGCTTCGCTTTCAACTAACCGGTAGGGCATCATCTCTAACGAGATTAGTCTAGCTATGTGGGCGTTCAAACCCTGTGTACGCGGATGCGAGGCTAAGTACTTCCTTTTTCTAACCAGAGTCTCATGTAGGGTGAGCTGGACTGGAGAGCTGGAGATCGTGGAACTAGCGAGGGTGCCGGTGGACATGGCAGACTGAGAGACGGTTGGAGATGGTATTGTTGCTGCCAGTGCCCTAGATGCAGTGTTTCCTACTACGAAACTGGTGATTCCCTGACCCTGACTGCTTTGGCCTGGCAAAGAAACCTGCACAGATACTGCAGGTGGTGCGGAAAATGGTGGCCTTACACTGACGGAAGGGATGTAGCGTTGCTGACTAGCTTCATTGGCCGAGGGTGCTACAACCTTAAGGGACGTTTGGTAGTTAGTCCAGGCTTGCAAATGCATGGTGGTTAAATGTCTATGCATGCAACTTGTATTGAGACTTTTCAGATTCTGACCTCTGCTTAAGATAGTTGAACATTTTTGACAGATGACTTTGCGCTGATCAATTGGATATTGTTTAAAAAAATGCCAGACTGCACTCTTTGTAGCATTGGATCCCTTTTCAGGCATTGCAGACTGAGCTTTAACCGGATGGCCACGCTGTCCTCCAACAGGTTTTGGCTTTGTCACGCGTTTTGGGCCATCTACGGGCCCGGCAGATGGAACCTGTTGCGATGTTGATGCCTGCTGCGGCCCCTCCTCCTCCGCTTCAGAACTACTGCCGCCTGCACCCTGTTCCCCCAATGGCTGCCAATCGGGGTCAACAACTGGGTCATCTATAACCTCCTCTTCTAGCTCGTGTGCAACTTCGTCTGTGTCACCGTGTAAGTCGGTGGTATAGCGTTCGTGACGGGGCAACATAGTCTCATCAGGGTCTGATTCTGGATCAGTACCCTGCGAGGGCAATGTTGTGGTCTGAGTCAAAGGACCAGCATAGTAGTCTGGCTGTGGCTGTGCATCAGTGCACTCCATGTCAGATTCAACTTGTAATGGGCATGGCCTGTTAACTGTTTCACTTTCTAAGCCAGGGACGGTATGTGCAAAGAGCTCCATGGAGTAACCCGTTGTGTCGCCTTCTGCATCCTTCTCTGTTGCTGTTTTTGCTGAAGAGGACAAGGAAGCGACTTGTCCCTGACAGAGAACATCCACTAACGACGCGCTGCTTTTACATTTATCAGTTTCAGAAGAGGAGGCAAAAGAGCTAGAGGCTGAGTCAGCAAGGTAAGCCAAAACTTGCTCTTGCTGCTACGGCTTTAAAAGCGGTTTTCCTACTCCCAGAAAAGGGAGCGTTCGAGGCCTTGTGTAGCCAGACGACGAACCTGGCTCCACAGCTCAAGACTTAGGTGCTATATTGTTTTTCCCACGACCACCCGATGCTCCACTACCACTACCATCATTACCAGCTGGCAATGAACGCCCACGGCCACGACCTCTTCCACCAGACTTCCTCATTGTTTTAAAAACGTCACCAAACTAACGGTATTTGTTACTGTCAAACAACTTACAAGGTGAACTCTAACTTCTGTATGATTTAGATATCCCTTTTTAGGTGGGTGAGACCGCAAGGAAAATCAGGCACGATGTTACACACTCTGTTTTCTGTGGCACCAAATGAGAGAGATGCCACACACGCAGGACTGTCACTCAAGCACAAAGGCCAATATTAATCTCCCACTGTTTTTTTTTTTTCAGGGAGAATTTAGATACCAAATTTAAAAAAAAAAAAAAAGGCTTTCTATGGCCCACTATTTAAGAGAGATGGCACACTCAGGACTGGCAGACAAGCAGAAAGGCCAATATTAATCTCCCACAGGTTTTTTTTTTCAGGGAGAATTTAGATACCAAATAAAAAAAAACTAGGCTTTCTATGGCCCACTATTTAAGAGAGATGGCACACTCAGGACTGGCAGACAAGCAGAAAGGCCAATATTAATCTCCCACTGTTTTTTTTTTCAGGGAGAATTTAGATACCAAATTTAAAAAAAAAAAAAAGGCTTTCTATGGCCCACTATTTAAGAGAGATGGCACACTCAGGACTGGCAGACAAGCAGAAAGGCCAATATTAATCTCCCACGTTATTTTTAATTTTTTCAGGGAGAATTTAGATACCAAATTTAAAAAAAAAAAAACTAGGCTTTCTATGGCCCACTATTTAAGAGAGATGGCACAATCAGGACTGGCAGACAAGCAGAAAGGCCAATATTAATCTCCCACGTTTTTTTTTATTTTTTCAGGGAGAATTTAGATACGAAATTTATAAAAAAAAACCACTAGGCTTTCTATGGCCCACTATTTAAGAGAGATGGCACAATCAGGACTGGCACACAAGCAGAAAGGCCAATATTAATCTCCCACAGGTATTTTTTTTTCAGGGAGAATTTAGATACCAAATTTTAGAAAAAAAACAACACTACGCTTTCTATGGCCCACTATTTAAGAGAGATGGCACACTCAGGACTGGCAGACAAGCAGAAAGTTAAATATTAATCTCCCACATTTTTTTAATTTTTTCAGGGAGAATTTAGATACCAAATTTTTTTAACAAAACAACTAGGCTTTCTATGGCCCACTATTTAAGAGAGATGGCACAATCAGGACTGGCAGACAAGCAGAAAGGCCAATATTAATCTCCCACAGTTTTTTTTTTCAGGGAGAATTTTGATACCAAATTTAAAAAAAAAACACTAGGCTTTCTATGGCCCACTATTTAAGAGAGATGGCACAATCAGGACTGGCAGACAAGCAGAAAGGCCAATATTAATCTCCCACGTTTTTTTTAATTTTTTCAGGGAGAATTTAGATACCAAATTTAAAAAAAAAAAGGCTTTCTATGGCCCACTATTTAAGAGAGATGGCACACTCAGGACTGGCAGACAAGCAGAAAGGCCAATATTAATCTCCCACGTTTTTTTATATTTTTTCAGGGTAATTTAGATACCAAATTTTTTAAACAAAACAACTAGGCTTTCTATGGCCCACTATTTAAGAGAGATGGCACAATCAGGACTGGCAGACAAGCAGAAAGGCCAATATTAATCTCCCACGTTTTTTTTTATTTTTTCAGGGAGAATTTAGATACCAAATTAAAAAAAAAAATCCAGGCTTTCTATGGCCCACTATTTAAGAGAGATGGCACAAACAGGACTGGCAGACAAGCAGAAAGGCCAATATTAATCTCCCACAGTTTTTTTTTTCAGGGAGAATTTTGATACCAAATTTTAAAAAAAAAACAACACTAGGCTTTCTACGGCCCACTATTTAAGAGAGATGGCACAATCAGGACTGGCAGACAAGCAGAAAGGCCAATATTAATCTCACACGTTTTTTTTTTATTTTTTCAGGGAGAATTTAGATACCAAATTTAAAAAAAATAAAAATAAAAGGCTTTCTATGGCCCACTATTTAAGAGAGATGGCACGCACAGGACTGGCACTCTAGCAGAAATGCCAATCTTAATCTCCCACAACTTATTTTTTTAGGGAGAATTAAAAAAAAAAAAAAAGGGACTGTCCTACAATTACTATCTCACTGCAGTAATCTCAGCCAGGTATGGCAGGCAGCAATAAGAAGGAGTGGACTGCTGCACAAATTACATCAACAGTGTGGACAAACAAAAAATATAGCTGTGCAGGAAGGAAGGAACAACAGGATTTGTGCTGTAAGACTCATGCTGGTGTGGTAGTTGGAGGCAGGTATATCTCGCCCAGGTGTTTGTCCTATGTGAATTAGGCCACTCAATATCTTCAGGGTGCTAATGGGTTAATGATTGCAGGAATAAAAGATGACCAGCTGGGGGTTTCCAGCGTCAGCCTGGGGCACACAGATTGCCTGCCTGTGTGAGACAAACGTGAGTGAAGAGCTGTGCTCAAGATCTGTGTGATGTTAGCTGGGTGGGAGAAGCCCCCCAGTTGTTGAGATAGCAACGTATTTGTTTAGTTAGTGCCGGACAGGCTAGGATTTATTTTTATGTTTTGTTTTGTTCATGTTGCTTTCACGTTAATAAATCTGACCTGAGGTCAGCCTGCTCAGAAACCTGCTGTACGCCTCAGATTCAATGCACAAACCACGTGACCTTTGACCCCAGCAAAGGCGATCCCAGATTGTTTTGTCACATTGTGGTGGAGAACGCGGGCATACCGTGGCACAGGCGACAGCATGGAAGACGTGGTGAAAGCCTTAGTACAGTCCACTGCCGCACAGCACGAAGCTAATCGCTTGATGGCCGCACAGCTGAAGGAGTTAGTGGACATGACAGTTGCAGACCGCCAACTTCTCCAACAGGTGGCGCAGCGCCTGGTGAGCATGCCTGACGCTGACCCGGAAGCAGAGTCCAGAAGGATCCATGTGAGTCGATACTGGCAAAAGCTGACTGCAGAAGATGACGTCGAGGCATACCTGACAACGTTTGAGCGGACGGCATTGAGAGAGAAGTGGCCGAAGGCACGATGGGCCGATTTGATTGCCCCGTTTCTCTCCGGCGAGGCCCAAAAAGCTTACCATGATTTGGACCCAGAGGTCGCTCAGGACTTTGAGAAGCTGAAAGCTGAGATCCTGGCCCGGCTCGGTGTGACGACGGCTGTCCGGGCACAGAGGGTACATCAGTGGACATACCAGTAAGATAAACCGGCGCGGTCTCAGATGTTCGACCTGATCTACTTAACAAAGAAATGGCTGCAACCCGAGGTACTGACAATACCCAAAATAATCCAGCGGGTTGTCCTGGACAAGTACCTGAGAGTACTACCCCCAGCGCTGAAAAGGTGGGTAAGCCAAGGAAACCCCACGACAGCGGATCAACTTGTGGAGTTGGTCGAGCGTTATTCCGTGGCAGAAGGACTTCCCGACGACACCGCCAACCCCCGGTCTGTGCCTCCTCCTCGTGGAACCGGTAAGACTGTTCCAGGGACTACGGGTGATGGAAAATCGCTTAAAACTGTGGGGGAGGAGTCCGGGACTGCTCGCACTCCGAGACCGAGAGTATTGGACGGTGGTCTTAGTAAGGGACCTGTTAGGTGTTTCCGCTGCCATGAGAAGGGCCATGTTTCTGCGAACTGTCCTGTTACCGCTGAACCCATGCAGTGCGACGTTATAGACTCTAGAAAACGCATGTCTTTGGTTACACAGCTAGTGAGTGTGAATGCGGGTCAAAATGATACAGCGAAACACCTGTGTGAATTATCTGTTGATGGGAAAAATGTTGTGGCATTCCTAGACTCTGGAAGTGTGGTGACTCTGGTGAAAGCTAGTCTGGTGGCACTTCCGTCTGGTCCGTCTGACAAGTTTTCTGTGACGTGTGTGCATGGTGACACCCGCTCGTACTTAACAGCGGTCATATGGATTTCTACTCCTTATGGGTCAGTGCAGCACAAAGTGGGACTCGTTCCCGCATTGTTACAGGATGTAATCCTGGGCAGGGATTTTCCCTATTTCTGGCAGTTGTGGGAGAGTCAGTTGCACACGGTGCTTATTTTTTCCTTGCAGATTTGCAGCAGATTAAAATCTGCATAATGTAAATTCTTGCAAAGTGTTTCATCAATACTAATAAGTGGGGGAAAATAAGTAATATTAAGTAGCATTGCAAAAAGGTTGCAAAAAGAATTAATGTTTTTTATGCAGCGTACTTCCTGCCAACACATTAGGAAATGCAGCAGAATTTTCTCCTGCAAATCCTGAACGTGTGCACATAGCCTTAGGGTACCGTCACACTAAGCAAAGCTGCAGCGATACCGACAATGATGTCGATCGCTGCAGCGTCGCTGTTTGGTTGCTGGAGAGCTGTCACACAGACAGCTCTCCAGCGACCAACGATCCCGAGGTCCCCGGTAACCAGGGTAAACATCGGGTTACTAAGCGCAGGGCCGCGCTTAGTAACCCGATGTTTACCCTGGTTACCAGCGTAAACGTTAAAAAAACAAACACTACATACTTACCTTCAGCTGTCTGTCCTCCGGCGCTCTGCTTTCCTCTGCACTGTCAGCGCCGGTCAGCTGGAAAGCACAGCGGTGACGTCACCGCTCTGCTTTCCGGCTGGCCGGCGCTGACACAGGATGCAGGAGGAGTGCAGAGAAGCACAGCGCCGGGGACAGACAGCTGAAGGTAAGTATGTAGTGTTTGTTTTTTTAACGTTTACGCTGGTAACCAGGGTAAACATCGGGTTACTAAGCGTGGCCCTGCGCTTAGTAACCCGATGTTTACCCTGGTTACCAGTGAAGACATCGCTGGATCGGCGTCACACACGCCGATCCAACGATGTCAGCGGGAAGTCCAGCGACGAAATAAAGTTCTGGACTTTCCTCAGCGACCAACGATCTCCCAGCAGGGGCCTGATCGTTGGTCGCTGTTACACATAACGATTTCGTTAACGATATCGTTGCTACGTCACAAAAAGCAACAATATCGTTAACGATATCGTTATGTGTGATGGTACCTTTAGTCCCTGTCCTGTGCCCCTCTATTTATTATAAGTCCTTGATAGCATCATAATGAATTTGGGAGTAGGAGAAGATGTTATCAGGTACTGAGCATCCTCCGCTACCTCCCTATTCATTACAAGTCTCTGACAGCGTCTTCTCCCACCTTTCATTTAATTATAAAAGGTCCTATGCACTTTACCCCCTCTTCTCCCAATCCCCAATATATTTTAATTCCCAGATAGCATCACAATAAATTGTGAGATGGGGAGGATGCTATCAGAGGCTGAACACCCTCCTCCACTATCCAATTCATTTTACATCCATATCTAACATCCTCCTCACTCTCCCCCTTTTCATGAGTCCATTATAAGACCCCCTTACTCCAATCCTATTCCTGCACATCACTCATTGTACTCCTCCCCCCGCATCTCATCATTGACCTCTCCCCCACCTCCATCCTTGCCCTTTCCACCACCTCCATCATTGCCCACTCCACCAAACCCATCATTGCCTTCTTCCCCACCTCCATCATTGCCCTCTCCACCACCCTCATCATTGCCTTTTCCCCACAACCCCATCATTGCCTTCTCAGCCACCAACCCATCATTGCATTGTCCCCCACCACCCCCATCATTGCCTTCTCCCCTACCACCCCATCATTGCCTTCACCCCACCACCACTGCCCTCTCCAGCAACTCCATCATTGACCTCTGCACCATCCCAATCTTTGCTCTCCCCAACCACCTCTATCATTACCCTCTCCACCACCTCCATCATTTCTCTCTCCACCACCCTAATCATTGCTATCCCCATCACTTCCATCATGGCCCTCTGCACCACCTACATCATTGCCATCTCCACCACCTCCATCATTGCCCTCTCCATCAGCTCCATCATTGCCCTCTCCAGCACCCCAATTAATGTTCTCCACCACCACCTCCATCATTGCCCTCCACCACACCCATTGTTACCCTCTCCACCACCTCCATCATTGCCTTCTCCACTTCCATTATTGCCCTCGCTCACACCATCTCCTTCATCATTTCCCTCTCCATTCCCCAAATGTATTATTAAAAGAAAAATAAACCAGCACCACTCACCTCACATGTTCCAATGCAGCATCATTATCGCTGGCAGCTTCCTCTCTCTGACACAGGTGCTCGCTGAATGTTGAGGTCATCCAGCCACGTGTCTGTGTCAGACAGGAAGTGCTGGAAGTAAACCAAGCTCCTCTCCGCTGCCATTTTCTCCTGTAGGAAGCGGAGCTGCAGGGATTGCTACCTGCCCATCTCACATGAGGGCAATCTTACTATGAGCCCTTGGAGCTGGACAAACAGGTAAGGTTGCCCTCATTATTAGCTGCCCTGCAAGGTCCCAGCTCCATCACCGGGTCCCAGTGCAACTGCAGTGGCAGTATATCTGCCCCTGCCTACAGACACTGTCAGGTTGACACTGTTATAGTGATTAAAATGATACCTTGGTTGATTAAATCCGTCTTGTGGTTGTTGCATAATCTTTATTTTCAGTTAATAAGACTCTCGTGCTCCTGGGCGGCCTGTGTGGCTTATGACAGGTCACTGATCCCTCAGTGACCTGCCCCCTATTTTACCAACTGAATATGGCAGCCATGAATGCATCTATAATATGCATTAAATTGTTTTATTTAGTCATATACATTTATGTTGAAAAAAAAGTTTCAAGTTTCTCAAAATGGCACCAGTTGCACCCGCGCAGTAGTAGTAGTCCGATAGATGCTACAGCACAGGCGCCATTTTGCTATAGGAAAAAAACCGGTCTCCACCAAGATGTCGCCTGTGCAGTAGCATCAGGTCACCGATAGTGAGAGAATTTTTTTTCTGAATATGTGTACAACCCCTAGCAAAAATTATGTAATCACCGGCCTTGCAGGATGTTAATTCAGTTGTTTAATTTTGTAGAAAAAAAGCAGATCACAGACATGACACAAAACTAAAGGCATTTCAAACGGCATCTCTGGCTTTAAGAAACACTAAAAGAAATCAAGAACAAAAATTGTGGTAGCCAGTAATGGTTACTTTTTTGACCAAGCATAGGGAAAAAATTATGAAATCACTCAATTCTGAGGAAAAAATTATGGAATCACCCTGTAAATTTTCACACCCAAAAATAACACCTCAATCAAATTAGATCTGCTCATTATTCTGCATCTAAAAAGGAGTGATGATCACAACTTAGCTGTTGCAGCAAGCGGACTGATATCACCAAATAAAATAATTACATGGATATTATAGATGTTCATGCTACGGTGCCAGCGCATGCCTGCTGAATGTGAAATTATTTTTTTTTTCACAAAACATATTGTATTCAGTATGTAAACTAGGGGGCAGGTCAGTGAGGTACCAGTGACCTGGCAGAAACCATACAGATGAAAAGCTAACCAGAGCACCACATGAAGACCCCCTTCACAGCCGTCCCGGAGCACGAGCATATCATTAACTCAAAATTGAAAATAAAGATTAAACAACAACCACAAGATGGATTTCATCAACCAAGGTATCATTTTAATCGGTATTTTGGTGCCAATCTGACACTGTAGACTACTCAGCACAATCCTGTTGACAGGTTTCCTTTAAAGGGGTTGTCTGGCCACACTCGCTGTCAAATTGCTGTGATGATGCTGAATCTGCACCTGTACACGCATTAGAATGCAGTAAGTGCTGTGTGCCAACCAGTATGTGTAGATGTGGCGTCACCAATGCTGCTCAACTCACATTGCAAAGTGTAAGGCATTAGACAACCTGTTAAAGGGTATGTTCTCATAGGGCATATACAACTCTGGCAAAAATTAAGAGACCACTGCGAAATGTTCAGTTTGTCTGATTTTTCTCTTTATAGGTATATTTCTGAGTAAAATTTAAATTGTTCTTTTATTCTATAGACAACTGACAACATGTCTCCGAAGTTCCAAGCAATAAATTTTGTATTTATTTTCTGAAAATGAGAAATGGTCAAGATAACAAAAAAATGTATTGCTTGCAGACGTCAAATAATGCATAAAAAAAGCAAGTTCATAATCATTTAGAAAAAACAATACTAATGTTTAACGCAGGAAGAGTTCAGAAATCAATATTTTGTGGAATAACCGTGATTTTTAATCACAGCTTTCATGCATCTTGGCATGCTTTCCACCAGTCTTTCACACTGCTTTTGGGTGACCTTATGCCACTCCTGGTACAAAAATGTAAGCAGTTCTTCTTTGTTTGATGGCTTGTGACTATCCATCTTCCTCTTGATTACATTCCAGAGGATTTCAATGGGGTTCAGGTCTGAAGATTGGGCTAGTCACATTGCAGTACTCTGTACTTTGCGCCAGTGTGAGAAATCCCTTATTAGTTGTATAGTTCCATCAACTTCCCTAGTGCTTTATGTAGCAAAATAGTATAAGTCCCATCCAGAATAGCTTACAACCTATAAAGAAGATATTTTACAAGATTGAGCATGTTAAACTACCAAATCATGGAGTAGTAGCTACAGAGCTGAATAAAAAGTAATTGTTGTAATTTAATTTCTCATCTCCATTGCGGAGATATCGTGAACCTCAGGTTATAATTTTTGCTAAGACCAAGGGGATTTTAGCAGAAATTTTACACTGGTGGCACCTACTTTTTCTCCTGCACACCAATGTGTCATAAGCAGGAGGCACCATTCAGAGGTAAAAAGAACAAGCCCAAGAGATGGTCAGAACAGTCTTTCTTCTAAGAGACTAGTAATGACACACCACTCTGCTCTCCTCCATGATCTTGCTGCCGGCATTTTCTATGATTACAGGTGGGTTAGAGGAGAAGAGCAGAGCTGTTTGTCATTACAAACACCACTTGCAGATTTATTCATAATTCACTGTCAGCTCTGCTCTACTCCCCTTTACACACAGACTGCTGTAAGATGAAAGCTGCAAGAAGTGTTTATAATGACAAGTAGCTCTGTTCTACTCCCATCCACCTTTACCACTGTAAGATGAAAGCTGTAGGAAGTAGTGGTGAGCAAGTATACTTGTTGCTTGGGTTTTCCAGAGCATGCTCGGGTGGTCTCTGTGTATTTGTGAGTGCTCGGAGATTTAGTTTTGATTGAAGCAGCTGCATGATTTATGGCTGCTAGACAGCTTGAATACATGTGGGGATTCCATAGCAACCAGGCAACCCCCACATGTACTCAAGCTGGCTATTAGCCGTAAATTATGCAGCTGCATCGACAAATACTAAATCTCCGAGCACTCACAAATACTCGGAGACCACCAGAGCATGCTCAGGAAAATCCGAGCAACGCTTATACTCGCTCATCACTATTAAGAAGTGTTTATAAGTAGTGATGGGCAAACCCGAACAGTAAAGGTCAGGGTCCATCTAGTGCATCTAGAACATCAGCCACAGTCCCTGAACACAGACTTCTCCGAAAAGTCCAAACATTGGGTGCTTCCCACACTGTCATCTGTGTGACAGCGCAAGAATTACCTGCTCTGATTGGCGGTAAGTTCAATACCACTGGTCGGAGTGCTGCGGTTCCCACACTTTCACACAGATGACAGCTTGTGAGCCAGCGGTTCTGACCGCTGGTAAAAAGGTTAGCGCCGGTCACAGGCATCGGCTGATGAAAGTAGAAAGTTCCAGACCGCAGGCCCCAGCTTTCTGTTTTCCCTTGGTCATCAAAATGGGTTCATCCATCCCTCCATCATCTACCCATTTATCTATACATCCCTTCCTCACTCATAAATCAATGCATCCCTCATCGAGAAATCCATCATCTATTCCACATTTTTTAGTTAAATGACTTAACATAGCAAAGAAAAAAATAAACAAAAAAAATACAAACCATTATGCAGAGGTCAAAGTGTAAGAGGGGGTGGAGGTGGACGTGGTGGTGTACTAAGAAAAAGGGTATGGGACCCAAATTTCTTTTTGCATTTTTTCTTTTTTTTTTGTTTAAACAACAATTTAAAAATAAATATTGTAGCCAACTGAAAAATTGCCAAAAATAAAACAAATTGAACCACGATACAGAGGTTGAAGTGTAGTAGGTGGACTTGGGGGTGTACGTGGAAGAAGAGGAGGGTGCCAGCACTGTTTTTTTTTTTTAAACAAATTACTTAAAATAACAGAAAAAAAATAAAGCAAAAATTAACAGCAATAAAAAAGATAGAACCATGATGCAAGAGTTCAGGTGGAGGTGGACTTGGTGGTGTACATGGAAAAGAGGGAGAGAGACAACAATGTGTTACATTTTGTTTTGTTTAAATTTTGGCACCCTACATGATGAAACAAATGTAATATACAGTGTAACAATGGCTGGGTGTGGCAGGTATAATTGTCTAGTCAGCTAAAGGTATGGTCATGTCCCTTGTGATTCACCCCTTGTTAATTTTTAGTAATGATATATTCCCTACTTTGTCTGTGGACACGTTGACTCCCCTGTCTGTGGTGACACCATTTGAGGTGCTAAAGACACACTCTAACATCAGACTTGCTGCAGAGCAGGCAGCACCTCCAAGGCATATAGGGCAAGCTCTGGTCATGTGTCCAATTTTGACACCCAACAGTTAAATAGTGGCGACCCATCAGTTTGTACATGGATATTCGTTGACACGTACTCTTTCACCATGTTCTGGAAATGCTGCGTCCTGAAATTTCACCACATTGCGGCCATACTAACCCTGCTTTTTGAGGTGGTGGTGCCAGAGCTGTGTGGGCGACTTCCTCCTCCACCTCTGCCTTGTTGTTCCACTGAGCCACTGCTATTAGGTTGGAAAGGCATCAGTAGTTTCTGTACAAGCATCTTCTTGTAATATTAAATTTTTAGATCCCACTCCAGTGACATAAGCAATGATAGGACATTGTCCTTGTAGCATATCCAGCAGGGTGGTCACCCAGTAGTCTGCCGTGGTCAAAATATGGGCAACTCAGCTATTGTTGCGCAGGCACTGCTGCTCATGTGTTTAGGCTGCCAAGAGGCAATGACAGGCTGCACTCGGTGGGAGGTGTATAATCTGCGTCCCCACAATCCCCCTATCCATGCTCCAGTGATGCCCGTGAGCGACTGAGAGTCACCGTGCTGTGAACACAGATATTGTTCCTCCTCCTCCTCTTCATTCTCCAATACTGTCCCCTGGTTGTACACTTGTGTTGACGACAGGCTTGATAACGTTGAAAATATTCCCTGTTCCTCCTGCTTCTCTTCCTGCACTCCCACTTCCTCATGCATCATTGTAGTGTTTTTTCCAGCAGACAAACAATTGGTATTGCCCTGGTGCGGTGGCAAGTGGGGTAATAGTTGTGGGGTTGATGTCAGCATTTTTATGGCCACTGACATCAAGGCCACAGGTTAGTAATGGAGATGTTAGGAGTCGAGTTTCCTCTGCTGCACAGGGGGAACCTCGATCCCTGTCTGCTGCGGTCTCCCATTCTGTACCGGCCGCAGTGGGGCCTGCTCAGCGGAGGCGTCGCTCCCAGCGTCTTGCTGGGACTGATTCTGTGCAAAGGGTTACTGTTGCCTTTTCTGGCTCTCCTGTTGTACCCTGCACTGATCTGCGGCGAGTGGGCTTCTCTGGGACTAAGTCCTTATTTGCACACACTGAGCATGCCCAGGGCAAGATCTCCCGTTGGAGATCGAGGGTCACATGCTCAGGTACTGCAGCACATTCCATTGGTCCTCCAGGAAGGTCCTGAAAGGGCAAAACTTCAGTAGCAGCTTCCTGTGCTGCAACTATATAAACTGCGCATGACCGCACTGCCATGCGCTAGTATTGTCTTGTAAATATGTGTGTGTGTTGTGAGTGAAAGTCGCTCTTTAAATAACCCTCCCTACTGGATGACTGTTCGCGGAAGGTGTATGTTTGCTATCTAGCGCCCGACTTATCCAACAGCACGGAACACACATTACAGCTACCAGTTGCTGTGTCCGCCAGTACGGCGCCATGCGCTTGCTCTGCGCTTTCCTGACCCAAGTCTGGGTGGTTAGTGGCGTCCGTCAGTGCGGCACCGCACGCACTCTTGTGCCTTTATATTATTTATTATAGTTACCTTATACACCCAGTTGCGGTGTTGTGCCAGCAAGTGGTCTAATCGGACTTCAATCCTGAGTCTTGGGGTTGTGTTCGCTGACTTCTTGCTTGCGCTCTATGTGCGGTACCGCGGTCCTGTGACGCAACAGGGTCGCTTCCTTCACGCAGGGTGAGGTTAACCCATGTGTGTATTCTTATAGTACCGCCATATAGTCCGTCTATACTAGCAGCAGGGTTTTTACCTGCACGGTGGACCTCGGACTGCGAACGCACCTAGTTTCATATCTTCTTATACTTGGTGCGTTCCGCCAGTCCCTAACATAATAGCACCAAGGTCTGGCTAGAAATGACGGACGATCAGCGTTTACAGCAGTACATCCAGCAACTGGAGGGAAGGTTGGTGGCTCTTAAGCGTTCAACCTCAGCTGTGGATGTTACTGCTGTCGCTGTTCAGGCTGCAAGTGTGGCTGCAGCTACCTTGTCCACTGCCGCCCCTGTACCGACGCTATCTCCCCTCCCGCTACCAGAGAAATTTTCTGGTGACAGTAAGTCCTGTAGGGGTTTCGTGAGTCAGTGCTCAATACATCTCGAGCTTCTGGCCTCTCGTTTCCCTACAGAGCGGGCTAAGGTGGGCTTTATCATATCTTTATTGTCGGACAGGGCGTTGCAGTGGGCTACGCCTGTTGTGAATTCTGTGGCTGAGTTCACTTCTGTGGTCACAAGTGGTATTGCAGTCTCTGGGCTTCCTTCCTCAGGTGTTTTGGTGAGCTCGTTGGCTGCCTTGCTATTTAGCTCCACCTGAGTCTGTCTTCCTTGCTCCTTGTCAATGTTCCAGTGTTGGATCTGAGCTACTGCATCTTTCCTTGGGCCTGCTGCTCTGCTAGATAAGTGCTTCTAGTTTGTTTTCTGTTTTTTCTGTCCAGCTTGCTATTAACTTTTGCTGGAAGCTCTGAGAAGCAAAGGGGTGCACCGCCGTGCTGTTAGTTCGGCACGGTGGGTCTTTTTGCCCCTTTGCGTGGTTTTCGTTTTAGGGTTTTTTGTGGACTGCATAGTTCTCTTTGCTATCCTCGCTCTGTCTAGAATATCGGGCCTCACTTTGCTGAATCTATTTCATTCCTACGTTTGTCTTTTCATCTTGCTAACAGTCATTATATGTGGGGAGCTGCCTATTCCTTTGGGGTATTTCTCTGAGGTAAGTCAGGCTTGTATTTCTATCTTCAGGCTAGTCAGCTCCTCAGGCAGTGCCGAGTTGCATAGGTAGTGATAGGCGCAATCCACTGCTGCTTATAGTTGTGTGAGGATAGATCAGGTACTGCAGTCTACAGAGATTCCACGTCTCAGAGCTCGTCCTATTGTTTTTGGTTATTGCCAGATCTCTGTATGTGCGCTGATTACTGCACGCTGTGTTGCCTGATTGCCAGCCATAACAGTACAAGGAGCCACACCAATGATTCCCAATAGAGGGAAAAAAGAAATCCTGACATCATTTTTTTTTCTTAGCTCTGTCTTCAGTCTTTTTTTTCCCCTAGACATTAGAGTGCTTCAGGACACAGCTGTGGACATGGATATTCAGGCTCTGTGCTCCTCAATGGATAATCTCGTTGTAAATGTACAAAAGATTCAAGATACTATTGATCAGAAATCGATGCTAGAACCAAGAATTCCGATTCCTGATTTGTTTTTTGGTGACAGAACTAAGTTCCTGAGCTTCAGAAATAATTGTAAGCTATTTTTGGCCTTGAAACCTCATTCTTCTGGTAATCCTATTCAACAGGTTTTGATTATTATTTCTTTTTTGCGCGGCGACCCACAGGACTGGGCGTTTTCTCTTGCACCAGGAGATTCTGCATTGAGTAATGTTGATGCATTTTTCCAGGCGCTGGGATTGCTTTACGATGAACCTAATTCAGTGGATCAGGCTGAGAAAAATCTGCTGGCTTTATGCCAGGGTCAGGATGATGTAGAAGTATATTGTCAGAAATTTAGGAAGTGGTCAGTACTCACTCTGTGGAATGAATCTGCACTAGCGGCTTTGTTCAGAAAGGGTCTCTCTGAAGCTCTTAAGGATGTAATGGTGGGATTTCCTATGCCTGCTGGTTTGAATGAGTCTATGTCCTTGGCCATTCAGATCGGTCGTCGCTTGCGCGAGCGTAAATCTGTGCACCATCTGGCGGTATTGTCTGAGAGTAAACCTGAGCCTATGCAGTGCGACAGGACTATGACTAAAGTAGAACGGCAAGAACACAGACGTCTGAACAGACTGTGTTTCTATTGTGGTGATTCTACTCATGCTATTTCTAATTGTCCTAAACGCACTAGGCGGTTCGATAGCTCTGCCGTTATTGGTACTGTACAGTCCAAATTCCTTTTGTCCATTACCTTAATGTGCTCTTTGTCATCGTATTCTGTCATGGCGTTTGTGGATTCAGGCGCTGCCCTGAATCTGATGGATTTGGATTATGCTAAACGTTGTGGATTTTTCTTGGAGCCTTTGCGGTGTCCTATTCCGTTGAGAGGAATTGATGCTACACCTTTGGCCAAGAATAAGCCTCAGTACTGGGCCCAGCTGACCATGTGCATGGCTCCTGCACATCAGGAAGTTATTCGCTTTCTGGTACTGCATAATTTGCATGATGTGGTCGTGTTGGGGTTGCCATGGCTACAAACCCATAATCCAGTATTGGATTGGAACTCTATGTCGGTAACCAGCTGGGGTTGTCAGGGAGTACATGGTGATGTTCCATTTTTGTCTATTTCGTCATCCATTCCTTCTGACATCCCAGAGTTCTTGTCGGACTTTCAGGATGTATTTGAAGAGTACAAGTCTGATGCCCTACCTCCGCATAGGAATTGTGATTGTGCTATCGATTTGATTCCTGGTAGTAAATTCCCTAAGGGTCGTTTATTTAATTTGTCCGTACCTGAACACACCGCTATGCGCAGTTATGTGAAGGAGTCCCTGGAGAAGGGACATATTCGCCCATCGTCGTCACCATTGGGAGCAGGGTTCTTTTTTGTAGCCAAGAAGGATGGTTCGCTAAGACCGTGTATTGATTACCGCCTTCTTAATAAGATCACTGTTAAGTTTCAGTATCCCTTGCCATTGATTTCTGACTTGTTTGCTCGGATTAAGGGGGCTAGTTGTTTTACTAAGATTGATCTTCGTGGTGCGTATAATCTGGTGAGAATCAGGCAGGGAGATGAATGGAAAACGGCATTTAATACGCCCGAGGGTCATTTTGAGTATCTGGTGATGCCGTTCGGACTTGCCAATGCTCCATCTGTTTTTCAGTCTTTTATGCATGACATTTTCCGTGAGTATCTGGATAAATTCTTGATTGTTTACTTGGATGACATTTTGATCTTCTCAGATGATTGGGAGTCTCATGTGAAGCAAGTCAGAATGGTTTTCCAGGTACTGCGTGCTAATTCCTTGTTTGTGAAGGGATCAAAGTGTCTCTTCGGTGTGCAGAAAGTTTCATTTTTGGGGTTCATCTTTTCCCCTTCTACTATCGAGATGGATCCGGTTAAGGTTCAGGCCATCCAGGATTGGACTCAGCCGACATCTCTAAAAAGTCTGCAGAAATTCCTGGGCTTTGCTAATTATTATCGTCGCTTCATCTGTAATTTTTCTAGCATTGCCAGACCATTGACCGATTTGACCAAGAAGGGTGCTGATTTGGTTAATTGGTCTTCTGCTGCCGTGGAAGCTTTTCAGGAGTTGAAGCGTCGTTTTTGCTGTGCCCCTGTGTTGTGTCAACCTGATGTTTCTCTTCCGTTCCAGGTCGAGGTTGATGCTTCTGAGATTGGTGCAGGGGCGGTTTTGTCACAGAGAGGTTCTGGTTGCTCAGTGTTCAAACCATGTGCTTTCTTTTCCAGGAAATTTTCTGCTGCTGAGCGTAATTATGATGTGGGCAACCGAGAGTTGCTGGCCATGAAGTGGGCATTCGAGGAGTGGCGTCATTGGCTTGAGGGTGCTAAGCATCGCGTGGTGGTTTTGACTGATCATAAGAACCTTACTTATCTTGAGTCTGCCAAGCGCTTGAATCCTAGACAGGCCCGTTGGTCGTTATTTTTTGCTCGTTTTGATTTTGTGATTTCATACCTTCCGGGCTCTAAAAATGTGAAGGCGGATGCTCTGTCTAGGAGTTTTGTGCCCGACTCTCCGGGGTTATCTGAGCCGGCGAGTATCCTCAAGGAAGGAGTCATTGTGTCTGCCATCTCCCCTGATTTGCGGAGAGTGTTGCAGAAATTTCAGGCTAATAAACCTGATCGTTGTCCGGCCGAGAAACTGTTCGTCCCTGATAGGTGGACTAGTAAAGTTATCTCTGAACTTCATTGTTCGGTGCTGGCCGGTCATCCAGGAATCTTTGGTACCAGGGAGTTGGTTGCTAGATCCTTCTGGTGGCCATCTCTGTCACGGGATGTGCGTGCTTTTGTGCAGTCCTGTGGAATTTGTGCTAGGGCTAAGCCCTGCTGTTCACGTGCCAGTGGGTTGCTTTTGCCCTTGCCGGTCCCGAAGAGGCCTTGG
The DNA here is from genome assembly GCF_032444005.1 of Ranitomeya imitator. Classification (NCBI taxonomy): domain Eukaryota; kingdom Metazoa; phylum Chordata; class Amphibia; order Anura; family Dendrobatidae; genus Ranitomeya; species Ranitomeya imitator. The sequence goes on along the minus strand of NC_091283.1, from coordinate 478,270,676 downwards.
ACACATATTTTGATGGATTTCATTTCTGACCTTCCCGTTTCTCAAAAAATGTCGGTCATTTGGGTGGTCTGTGATCGCTTTTCTAAAATGGTCCATCTGGTGCCCTTGGTTAAATTGCCTTCCTCCTCTGATTTGGTGCCTTTGTTCTTCCAGCATGTGGTTCGTTTACATGGCATTCCTGAGAATATTGTTTCTGACAGAGGTTCCCAGTTTGTCTCGAGGTTCTGGCGAGCCTTTTGTGGTAGGATGGGCATTGACCTATCTTTCTCCTCGGCCTTCCATCCTCAGACTAATGGCCAGACCGAACGAACCAATCAGACCTTGGAAACATATCTGAGATGTTTTGTTTCCGCTGACCAGGATGATTGGGTGTCATTTTTGCCGTTGGCTGAGTTCGCCCTTAATAATCGGGCCAGCTCGGCTACCTTGGTCTCTCCATTTTTCTGCAATTCTGGGTTCCATCCTCGTTTCTCTTCAGGACAGGTTGAGTCTTCGGACTGTCCTGGTGTGGATTCTGTGGTGGACAGGTTGCAGCAGATCTGGACTCAGGTAGTGGACAATTTGACCTTGTCCCAGGAGAAGGCTCAGCTTTTCGCTAATCGCAGACGCCGTGTGGGACCCCGACTTCGTGTTGGGGATCTGGTTTGGTTATCTTCTCGTCATATTCCTATGAAGGTTTCCTCTCCTAAATTTAAACCTCGTTTTATTGGTCCGTATAGGATTTCTGAGATTCTCAATCCGGTGTCTTTTCGTCTGACCCTCCCAGACTCCTTTTCCATACATAATGTATTCCATAGGTCGTTGTTGAGGAGATACGTGGCACCTATGGTTCCATCTGTGGAGCCTCCTGCCCCTGTTTTGGTGGAGGGGGAATTGGAGTATATTGTGGAGAAGATTTTGGATTCTCGTGTCTCTAGACGGAAACTCCAGTATCTGGTCAAATGGAAGGGTTATGCTCAGGAAGATAATTCCTGGGTTTTTGCCTCTGATGTCCATGCTCCAGATCTTGTTCGTGCCTTTCATGTGGCTCATCCTGGTCGGCCTGGGGGTTCTGGTGAGGGTTCGGTGACCCCTCCTCAAGGGGGGGATACTGTTGTGAATTCTGTGGCTGAGTTCACTTCTGTGGTCACAAGTGGTATTGCAGTCTCTGGGCTTCCTTCCTCAGGTGTTTTGGTGAGCTCGTTGGCTGCCTTGCTATTTAGCTCCACCTGAGTCTGTCTTCCTTGCTCCTTGTCAATGTTCCAGTGTTGGATCTGAGCTACTGCATCTTTCCTTGGGCCTGCTGCTCTGCTAGATAAGTGCTTCTAGTTTGTTTTCTGTTTTTTCTGTCCAGCTTGCTATTAACTTTTGCTGGAAGCTCTGAGAAGCAAAGGGGTGCACCGCCGTGCTGTTAGTTCGGCACGGTGGGTCTTTTTGCCCCTTTGCGTGGTTTTCGTTTTAGGGTTTTTTTGTGGACTGCATAGTTCTCTTTGCTATCCTCGCTCTGTCTAGAATATCGGGCCTCACTTTGCTGAATCTATTTCATTCCTACGTTTGTCTTTTCATCTTGCTAACAGTCATTATATGTGGGGGGCTGCCTATTCCTTTGGGGTATTTCTCTGAGGTAAGTCAGGCTTGTATTTCTATCTTCAGGCTAGTCAGCTCCTCAGGCAGTGCCGAGTTGCATAGGTAGTGATAGGCGCAATCCACTGCTGCTTATAGTTGTGTGAGGATAGATCAGGTACTGCAGTCTACAGAGATTCCACGTCTCAGAGCTCGTCCTATTGTTTTTGGTTATTGCCAGATCTCTGTATGTGCGCTGATTACTGCACGCTGTGTTGCCTGATTGCCAGCCATAACATACGCCGCTCTGGGAGCGTGGCGATCATGTGGTGCAGAGTGCTCCGTTATTCCTGAGCACTCTGAAACAGGTCTTTTTGGGACCTCGTGTCACCCATGATACGGCGCTCCAACTGTTGGCATTGACTCAGGGCTCGTCCTTGGTCAGCCATTTTGCCGTCCACTTCCGCACTCTAGCATCTGAGCTGGAGTGGTCGGATAAAGCCCTTATTCCCATATTTTGGAGGGGGCTGGCTGACCACGTTAAGGACGCCCTGGCCACTAGGGAGATTCCCGCCACACTGGAAGAATTAATAACAGTATCTACTCGTATTGACCTCCGTTTTCACGAGCGGAGGTTAGAGCGAGCCCAGTGTAGGCAGAGGTTTCGGCTGGCTCCCACCTTCGCCAAACCTTTGGAATCTCCAGCCCAGGCTCCTGAGTCTCATGAACCTAAGGTAGTGTCACGAGCGGGATCTAAGTCCCGGACCGCTCGTGCACTCCAGGTTTGCCATATTTGCCAACAGTCAGGACATCTAGCCACCAGATGTCACCAGCGGTCGAGGAAACGTCAGCGTCTAGTGGTAGTAGGTGGAGGTGCACTAGACACGGCGACATTTGCCTCCAAATTGTCCTTTAAGGGGACAATAACTTTTGGCTCATCCTCCCACTCGGTGGAGCTCTGCGTGGATTCTGGAGCGGAGGGCAATTTTATGTCTTCTGCCTTCGCCCAACGTCACGCAATACCCCTGGTTATGCTATCTCAACCAGTAACGGTACGAGTGGTGAATGGGTCGACACTCCCCGCACAGATAACACATCAGACCATCCCTTTTACTCTGTCCATGTCACCATCCCATCAGGAGATTATATCTCTGCTCATCATTCCTGAGGGGATTGATGAGGTCCTGTTGGGGATACCTTTGTTACGGTACCACTCTCCTCACATCGAGTGGTCCTCAGGCAGAATTCTGGGATGGGGTGAATCATGTGGGGGTAGGTGTCACCGAGAGTGCGTTCAGGTTGCTACTACAGAGGTACCCGCAGATCTTTCCTCTCTTCCCAAGCAATATTGGTCTTATGCAGACGTGTTCTCCAAAAAGGCGGCGGAGATCCTTCCGCCCCATCGCCCCGATGACTGTCCTATCGATCTCTTGCCAGGTGCGGAGCCTCCCCGGGGTCGAGTTTATCCATTACCTCTCCCGGAGACGGAGGCCATGTCTCAGTACATTCAAGAGAATCTGGCAAGAGGGTTCATCAGGAAGTCAGTGTCACCTGCTGGGGCAGGGTTCTTCTTCGTGCAGAAGAAAAATGGGGAATTACGTCCATGCATAGACTACAGGGGTCTTAACGCTATCACCGTTAAAAACAAGTATCCTTTGCCCTTGATATCAGAGCTCTTCGATAGGCTTCGGGGAGCTAGAGTGTTTACTAAATTAGATCTGCGGGGTGCTTATAACCTGATTCGCATCCGTGAGGGGGACGAATGGAAAACGGCGTTTAACACCAGAGATGGGCACTATGAGTATCTGGTGATGCCCTTCGGGCTCTGTAATGCCCCAGCCGTTTTCCAAGACTTTGTCAACGACATCTTCCGGGATATGCTTTCCACCTCAGTTGTAGTCTATCTGGATGATATTCTCATCTTTTCTCCAGATATTGACTCCCACCGGAGAGATGTTGGCAGAGTCTTCGACCTCCTACGGGCAAACTCTCTTTATGCTAAGTTGGAGAAGTGTATGTTTGAGCAGGAGTCCTTACCTTTCCTGGGCTATATCATCTCCGCCCAGGGATTGGCTATGGATCCTGCCAAACTACAGGCTGTGATGGACTGGCAAGAGCCCCATTCTCTTAAAGCGGTGCAGCGCTTTATAGGGTTCATTAACTATTACCGCCGGTTCATTCCCCACTTCTCAACTCTGGTAGCTCCCTTGGTAGCCCTCACTAAGAAGGGAGCGAATCCCAAATTGTGGTCGGAAGAGGTCTCCAAGGCCTTCACTTCTATTAAGTCCCACTTTGCTAGCGCTCCCATCTTACATCGTCCCGATGTGGATAAGCCATTCCTAATGGAGGTGGATGCCTCATCCGTTGGTGCTGGAGCAGTCCTCTATCAAAAGGATGCTCAAGGTCGGAAGCATCCATGCTTCTTCTTCTCTAAGACCTTCACGCCAGCAGAGAGAAACTACTCCATCGGGGATAGGGAGCTGCTAGCAATGAAATTGGCCTTTTCTGAGTGGAGACATCTTCTGGAAGGTGTACGCTTTCCCTTCCAAGTTTACACGGACCACAAAAATTTGGTCTATTTGCAAACAGCCCAGCGGCTAAATTCTCGTCAGGCCAGATGGTCCTTGTTCTTTTCCCGGTTCCACTTTTCCCTTCATTTTCTCGCCGGGGATTAGAATATTCGTGCTGACGCTCTCTCTCGCTCCCTTATGTCAACTGAAGAGGAGGAAGAGGAGCCTCGGCTTATTGTCCCTTTCGAGAGCCTGAGAACCGTAGCGCCGGTTTCGCTGGAGTCTGTGCCTCCGGGCAAGACTTTTGTGCCCATTAATTTGCGACCGGAGGTTCTCTCTTGGGCTCATTCGTCCAGGGTGGGTGGACACTTTGGGACAAAGAAGACATCTGAGCTACTGGCGAGGACGTACTGGTGGCCGCATATGGCCCGGGATGTCAGGGATTATATTCTGGCGTGTGTCTCCTGCGCCAAAAATAAATCTCCGCGTCAAAGGCCAGCTGGGTTGCTCTATCCCTTGCCGTTGGCAGATAGGCCCTGGGAGATGGTCGGGATGGACTTTGTCGTGGGTTTACCCAAATCTCGCGGCTGTACCATCATTTGGGTCATCACCGATCATTTCTCAAAAATGGTGCATTTGGTGCCGCTACCACGGTTACCTTCTGCACGGGCCTTGGCAGCGTTGTTCATTAAACACATCTTCCGCCTACATGGTATGCCTGACAAAATTGTCAGTGACCGGGGTCCCCAGTTTGCATCTCGGTTCTGGAGAGAGCTTTGTCATCTTCTCAGTATTGAGTTGAATCTCATGTGTCCCTCCTGAAACCCGTGTACATGTCCCGGTTTTCCGAGTCATCTGCTGGGACATCGGGTTCGTCTTCGGATGATTATGAGGTGAATGCTATTTTGGGGTGCAAGGTGGTATGTGGCAAAAAATCTTTTTTGGTGGACTGGAAGGGTTATGGTCCTGAGGACAGGTCCTGGGAGCCTGCTGAGCACATTCGGGCTCCGCAGCTCATTGCTGCCTTCGAGCGTAGCGAGGCCAAAGGAGGGGGGGGGCCCTAGGAGGGGGGGTAATGTTAGGAGTCGAGTTTCCTCTGCTGCACAGGGGGAATCTCGATCCCTGTCTGCTGCGGACTCCCATTCTGTACCGGCCGCAGTGGGGCCTGCTCAGCGGAGGCGTCGCTCCCAGCGTCTTGCTGGGACTGATTCTGTGCAAAGGGTTACTATTGCCTTTTCTGGCTCTCCTGTTGTACCCTGCACTGATCTGCGGCGAGCGGGCTTCTCTGGGACTAAGTCCTTATTTGCACACACTGAGCATGCCCAGGGCAAGATCTCCCGTTGGAGATCGAGGGTCACATGCTCAGGTACTGCAGCACATTCCATTGGTCCTCCAGGAAGGTCCTGAAAGGGCAAAACTTCAGTAGCAGCTTCCTGTGCTGCAACTATATCAACTGCGCATGACCGCACTGCCATGCACTAGTATTGTCTTGTAAATATGTGTGTGTGTTGTGAGTGAAAGTCGCTCTTTAAATAACCCTCCCTACTGGATGAATGTTCGCGGAAGGTGTATGTTTGCTATCTAGCGCCCGACTTATCCAACAGCACGTAACACACATTACAGCTACCAGTTGCTGTGTCCGCCAGTACGGCGCCATGCGCTTGCTCTGCGCTTTCCTGACCCAAGTCTGGGTGGTTAGTGGCGTCCGTCAGTGCGGCACCGCACGCACTCTTGTGCCTTTATATTATTTATTATAGTTACCTTATACATCCAGTTGCGGTGTTGTGCCAGCAAGTGGTCTAATCGGACTTCAATCCTGAGTCTTGGGGTTGTGTTCGCTGACTTCTTGCTTGCGCTCTATGTGCGGTACCGCGGTCCTGTGACGCAACAGGGTCGCTTCCTTCACGCAGGGTGAGGTTAACCCATGTGTGTATTCTTATAGTACCGCCATATAGTCCGTCTATACTAGCAGCAGGGTTTTTACCTGCATGGTGGACCTCGGACTGCGAATGCACCTAGTTTCATATCTTCTTATACTTGGTGCGTTCCGCCAGTCCCTAACAGGAGAGGCGTCTATAAGACCCCTATCCATTACTAACCCCATAGCTAGGTTGCAGAAAAAACGGCATGAATAAAGTCCTGTATTTGACAGAAAGACATAGACTCCTTTATTTGAAATAAAAATTAAAAAACTCAGTTATACTCACCTTATGCCTAATCTATTGAAGCTCTTGTCACCTGTAAAAAGCAGAAAATAATAAACAACAAATACTCACCTTATGCCTAATCCACTGATACCTATGTCCCCTGTAAAAAAAAAAAGAAAAATAATAAACAACCATATCTGAATAATAAACAACCTGTCTGAAGTGCAGCTAATCCATACTGTCCCATGATGATTCGGAGGATTTGGAGAGCGGTTACATCAGTGATCACTCCACCCTCCCAGCCGACACACACTGACAGGAGTGTAATCGCTCCTGTCAGTGTCTAGCACTGGGCTCCCACCAGGAGAAAGTTCATAGCTGAACCCTGGTGACTTCACTTATGGCACTGCTCGCTGCATGAGATAGCGACTGGAGCTCAGCGCTAAACACAACAGCGATTATGCTCCTGTCATTGTGTGCCAGCTGGCAGGAAGAGGGGTCAGTGACCGCTCTCCAAATCATCCAAATTGTTATGGGATAGTATGGACTAGCTGCACTTCATGCATATGAGGCATATTGGTGAGTATATGGTTGTTTATTATTTTCTGTAGATCTGGCTGTCAGTCAGTGCTGGGGTACAGTTACAGCCACCTTTCAGTATGTACTTCTTTGTGACTGAAGCTGCCCTGTGACTGAAATCCAAAGGCTGCCGAGTGGACAAGTGGAATAAAGTTACATAGTAACATAGTAACATAGTTAGTAAGGCCGAAAAAAGACATTTGTCCATCCAGTTCAGCCTATATTCCATCATAATAAATCCCCAGATCTACGTCCTTCTACAGAACCTAATAATTGTATGATACAATATTGTTCTGCTCCAGGAAGACATCCAGGCCTCTCTTGAACCCCTCGACTGAGTTCGCCATCACCACCTCCTCAGGCAAGCAATTCCAGATTCTCACTGCCCTAACAGTAAAGAATCCTCTTCTATGTTGGTGGAAAAACCTTCTCTCCTCCAGACGCAAAGAATGCCCCCTTGTGCCCGTCACCTTCCTTGGTATAAACAGATCCTCAGCGAGATATTTGTATTGTCCCCTTATATACTTATACATGGTTATTAGATCGCCCCTCAGTCGTCTTTTTTCTAGACTAAATAATCCTAATTTCGCTAATCTATCTGGGTATTGTAGTTCTCCCATCCCCTTTATTAATTTTGTTGCCCTCCTTTGTACTCTCTCTAGTTCCATTATATCCTTCCTGAGCACCGGTGCCCAAAACTGGACACAGTACTCCATGTGCGGTCTAACTAGGGATTTGTACAGAGGCAGTATAATGCTCTCATCATGTGTATCCAGACCTCCCAGTTAATTTCCTCCCAACCACTGGGCTTTCAGTGCAGGCGCTGGGCAGTTTCAGAACGCTATTAACCCCATATCTATAGGTTAATAGTGTATTTTCACATGACAGGCCAGGCTCCCTTTAACTATATTTTCACACTTCTTGTATTTTCAAACAAAGAACTTATTTATTTATTCATTTATTTTTTAAAAAAAGATTTTCTACTTTTAAACAATAAAATTAAAATAAAGGCATTACAGAAAGAGCGCTTGTGGTTACTGTGCGTTCCGCGGATTCAAAGCTTACACACAAAGCCTTTAGTGTTTGGACTGAACACTTCCTCAGGTAAGAACTGAAGGCTAATATTCAATTCTTAAGTTTTGAATCCACAGGAAGCTCAGCAATCACATGGGGTTCTTTTATGAATACTATTATTATTATTTTATTGTTTGCAAGTAAAAACCATTTTCTTTTATAAAGTACTTTAAGTCCTTTTTTGGGGGAAAAAAACAGAAAGTGTAGAACTACAGTTAGCAGCACCATAATAAAAGTCCCATTTATTCCCCTATTTGATTCTATACGATTGTCGGACTGGTGAGCGCACCATACCAAGATGGTGGGAGGCAGCAGTGGTCTACATTTGAAAATGGTTCTATGACTGTTGTTCCTCATAGCAATGTAATGGCATAGAATTCCTAACAATACTTCACATAACACACTGTTTCTTCTTTTTTTTTGTATAAGGATTGTTACATGAGACGAGGACTCATACACTTGTGTATTTTAATCTACATAGAAAAACGGGGCACTTCCTTTTACCTTTCAATAGTACAAGACAGGTTAGAAACTTATGAGATACATGCCTCCATTGTTAATGCTTCCAGTGCAATTAAGAATTTCACATTTTTCAGATTTAAAGAGGTTTTGCCATCAAGGTAAATATCGGCATGCTGCAAGGATATGCGATTACTTACTGATCAGTGGAGACCTTAGGGTATATTCACACAATGTACGCTCCGTAATCCACCTGAAAAAGCAATGAATAAAAGTAAAAAGAACAAACATATGCACTGCAATGTGAACACGACTTGCTGTTCATATGTTCAGTCTTTTTAGCTTTGTTTAACAGCTTCACATTTCCAAAGAAGCAAGGCGAATTTTTAAAAAATGTATTAATCAAGCAAAAACACTTACGAAATGCTCAAAAAGACACCCAGACGTCTTGTGGGCAATTTTTTAGCCTTCCCATTGACTTTTATTGTACACTATGGAGAAGAAAAAACCTGAACAATGGTCATTTCTTTAAAATGCATGGTGTTTTTGAAAGCCTAACGAAGCATTTAAAAGTCAATCAAAAGCTTGTTGCTTTTTGGAGTTAGCCTAAAAAGATGTCAGAAAAAAAGTAGTGTGAACATATCCTTAGATTTGATATTATCAAGTTAAAAGTGGTTTACAGAAGAAATCCACCTCAAAGAAGTTACATGTTTTCAAAACCTTGTTGGAAAAAACAGGCTACAAAAAACTCATCGTATAAGCAGCAAAGTAGAGTTTCAATTGAAATCAATAGGAAGAGTATTTGAAGTGTATTTTTTTCTGTGGATTTTGGAATGGATCTGATTAGAAATCCACTCCAAAAGACTTTGTGTGACCATACCCTTAGGCCTCATTCACACTTCAATTTTTTCACGTACCACAAAAGCTGACAAAGTTTCATTAGTGATTTTGATCAGTTTTATCAAAGTTTGGTCCAAGTTTCATCTGTTTTTCTCATACATAAAAAAGTGGAAAGCAGAAAGTGGCATCCTTGTGCTTTCCAATTTTTTTCAAGGACACAGTTTTGCATTGGCAATTTTGATCCGATAATCGGATTAAAATCAGAGATTTCATTGTGATTTTCTGTGGGCTGTTAGATTCAAGAATATCCTGGACATGTGAATGATTCTATTCACTATTTTAGGTATGAGTGTTATCTGTGAAAAACATGCATAGCACTCCTATGCAAAAAATGGACGTCTGAGTGAGGTCTTAGAATGTAGTGTGCATGATGCTAGCTAATCGTGCAGCTTCTCTGTGTTCAATATACACGGGTCGTGCTGCCAAAGATTGATCTGTGCTGCTGCTTTATCACAGTGTAATAGAATTGAAGGGGGTCGCATCAAAACACCAAAGGTACTGCGACAAGTAGCAAAAAGTCAAAACTAGTTTCTTTTTCTGTAACTTGCTTGTCGCTGTCGTGGTACCCTACAGGGTGCAGTACGATGCCATTCGCCTGCGTTAAGCAATTTTTGGCCACTCGTCCTGTGTCACGGCCAAAATCGCCATGTAGCACCAGCCTAATAAAGACATATTTCTAAAATATGGACGCTTCTTCTTGGAAGAACAATCATCTCCCGTAAGCGCCAAAATCAGTCTGATTTGTGAAAGGATTTAAGAAAGCTGCCTCCTGTCCAGATAACTATCTGTGTATATTGGCAGTGAAATAGAGAGCCCCTTTCGATCTCACTCCTCGCATCCATCATCACATTCTCTCCATGATGGTTTGGCACACCGGTTGTCTCCTCAGCTATTTTTATTTTTCTTGAAAGGCGATCAGCAGAATATGAAGGTGAACTGGACGTTTTCTGTCCTCACTGTGTATTTAGTAAATTGATTTAAATTGCTAAAGTCCTGCAGACCGGCAGAGTTTCTTATGTTTTGAATGGAAATGCAGCTTCAAAAGACGAAATATTGGTTTTCTTTTCATGAGGCTGAGAAGGATATATATCTGCTAATTTCAACTATCATTATGCTCTCGTCTTCAAAGCCACCATCTGGCTGAAATACAGACATTTTCATTAGGAATGTAATTTATTTTTGTCTAGTTTTTTTTTTTCCAATTTCTCGTTGCTTTATTTTGAATTTAATTCTCCATAGAGATAAAAGTTCCCATATCCCTGAGATGAACATGGGCTGAGACACTCGGGAAAGACAGGGGCATACAGCGGAACACAGCCATCTGACAGAAATGAGGCGTGAACACATAGTACATTAATAGGAGACAGGCCCAGGCCGGGGACTGTGTAGATTATGGTTATCAGAGTACCGTCCTTCAAGAAAACATCAAAATGAGCATTTCCATCAACTGAGAGAAAATGAAATGAGCCGTCACTGAATTTGACAAGAGTGGAGATCAGTAATGTGCAGTGTGGAGACGAAATCCGGTAAATTCCTATGACACGCAACTTTCCGGCTTCTTTGTTCCGTTCATCCCTGAAGCCTGATTTTCAGTATATTTCTCCTAATGTTAAGTAAATAACTGCCTCATAATGTGGAATAAAGGGCAGAGAGGATCATATATACATCCGAATTTATCTAAGGTCTGTGGCACCCCGGAGCTTACTCTACTCCGGCTTATATTTGCCCTTTGTCCTGCACATTTCTAGGTTTGCAAATACTAGACGTCTGTCTCTGTGCTGTAAATAATCTTATAGAGCCACTTTGATTTTAGTTGGAAAGTTTTAAGGCCGATTCATTAAGACTGGCGCTTTGTACATCAATCTTAATGAGGATCATGCAGGACTAAAGGTACCTTCACACATAACGATATCGTTAAGGATATCGTTGCAACGTCACGCTTTTTGTGACGTAGCAACGATCCCGCTAACGATATCTTTATGCGTGACAGTGACCAACGATCAGGCCCGTGCTGGGAGATCGTTGGTCGTGGGGAATGATCAGGACCTTTTTTTGGTCGCTGATCACCCGCTGTCATCGTTGGATCGGCGTGTGTGACGCCGATCTAGTGATGTGTTCACCTGTAACCAGGGTAAACATCGGGTTACTAAGTGCAGGGCCGTGCTTAGTAACCCGATATTTACCCTGGTTACCATTGAAAAAGTATAAAAAAAAAAACAGTACATACTCACATTCCAATGTCTGTCATGTTCCCCGGCGTCAGCTTCTCTGCACTGTGTCAGCGCCGGCCGTAAAGCAGAGCACAGCAGTGACGTCACCGCTCTGCTTTACGGCCGGCGCTTACACAGTGCAGGGAAGCTGACGGCGGGGGACGTGACAGACATCGGAATGTGAGTATGTAGTATTTTTTTTTTTTACTTTTACAATGGTAACCAGGGTAAATATCGGGTTACTAAGCGCGGCCCTGCACTTAGTAACCCGATGTTTACCCTGGTTACCCGGGGACTTCGGCATAGTTGAAGACAGTTTCAACGATGCCGAAGTTGTTCCCCTGATCGTTGGTCGCTGGAGAGAGCTGTCTGTGTGACAGCTCCCCAGCGACCCCACAACAACTTACCAACGATCACGGCCAGGTCGTATCGCTGGTTGTGATCGTTGGTAAATCGTTTAGTGTAACGGTACCTTTAGATAAGCCTAAATCCTGAATAAGGTTCATCTTATCACAGGTGTTCAACGTGCCAGAACTGTTAATCCAGTCCCTTTTGATTAATTTATTTGGTGGGCTTTACCATGCCCTGTTCCCGTGCATCCCAAGTCCACCAACTTTGGTGGAGCTGGACAAACCTGGCATGAAAACATCAAAAGTCAAAATTATTTGAGCAGCTTACTATTGTGCAAAATTGCTGGGACAGTTGAAGGTGCATTTTGTCAGTATTGTGGTGAAAACACCTTCATGAATTAGGCCCAAAGTCTTTGGATAGTGGCCTTAATGATGTAAATAGGACTTTTTGTACAATATCAGTCAAACAACATTGGCCTGCTATCCATGACTGTCACATCACAGAGGGACTAACGTCGATGTGCTCTTAGTACAGGAACTCAGAACCAAGTGGGGTTTACTTGTAACTACAGAGGGTGCCATTCATGACTCCTCGGCCTGGTGAGTTCAAGCTTGCATACTTCGGCAGATGGTACCTTGTGACCAGGCTGGACATTTCTTATTTACTACAGGATGTGGAGTAGTTGGCAGAAACATTTAATATGGAAGGTGCTTGCCCATAACTAGCCCACCGTCCAGTTACAGATCTGTGACTTCAATAATACAATCTCGACAGTCTTGGAACCTTGAGCCCAGGACCAAGCATACAAAAGATGGATTACACAATGGAAAGGTGATCACATATAGGTGTCATCCTGAGCTGAATGTGATAATCCCTTTCTCCTACCATCAAAGAAACAGAAGACTAACTTTAGATAGAAATGTTTAGGTAGTTCTATTATATCTCCATTTATATTTTATAACTATATTTTGCTTATTTCTGTGTTGTTTTGTTTGTATTATACCTTTTCTTATAACCACTGTATTTTTATATTAAAGCTTTAAGTTTGTTAAGTTTTGTCCTTGTAGTCTCTAAAGAATCCATAGGCTTTAGGAAAGTCTGTGAACTTTTGACAGTCATACAATAGTGGATATTTCAAGGACTCATCACCCCGTATGTTTGAAGAGTGGTGACAGCATGTTGTATATAGAGGGTGTGGACTGTTTTGGGGTGTGATTTATTCTCACACCGCATCAATATCCGGCACTGCCGCCGACACTCGGGACCGGAGCGTTCAGCTGCATGTATTTCTATGCAGCCACATGTTCCCATCCCGAGTGCCAGCGGCAGTGCCGGGTATTGATGTGAGAGACTCGTGCAAGTTTCTTGCTTTGCATTCGCAATTGTGACCCTGGGCTAAGTCTAATATGCAGCCCTCCAATTTTGCCTTGGCCTTGTGACAAACCCAGCTCTGCTACATTATTGGGTAACTTTGCTATATCACTGGCCAGTTATGCCAAGGACTTTGTGACAAACCCAGCTGTGCTATATAGCAGGATAACTCAGCTATACACCTGCCAGTTCAGCATTGGACTCTGTGAAAGCTATGCCACATCATGTCAAATTATTTTGCAACTCAGCTCTGTTTCACCGGTTCCTCATTATTAAGTCTTTTCTGCTTTCTTGTGGAATCCAACGTTATTTCGCCAGTTGGCGTAATTTTAAATCTGCTTCATCAGATGCTGTGATTCCCATTTGCCCCTGCTGTTACCATTCTACCACATCAGCATGTGTTGCTCAATCTGGATCTCCCTGCTGCACCAATTTCATCTGTCCATGCTGTGTAACAAATGTTCATGTTGTCATGCTTCTTTCCTTCACTTCTCAGCATGACAACTTCCATCCGTTGTCCAGTTTGCCTGCCCCCAACTGAAAACCCACCTCTCTGTTGTAACTGTATGCAATTTGACCACCATTAGAGCAGGATTTGAGATACAGTAATCCAACAACACGTAATCCATTTCGTTATCTTTACTACTAGAGATGGATTACACTTGTCAACAGGCAGTGGACACCTAGTAGCCAACACTTCGTAGTGATTTTGCAGTGGTAAGACCATATAGAATTATAGAATTCCAGAGTTCGAAGGGACCTCCAGGCTCATCGTGTTCAACCCCCTGCTCAATGCAGGATTCACAAAACCATCTCAGAAAGATGTCTGTCCACCCTCTGTTTAAAGACTTCCATTGTAGGAGAACTTATCACCTCTCGTGGCAGCCTGTTCCACTCATTGATCAACCTCTCTGTTAAAAAGATTTTTCTAATATCTAATCTGTATCTTCTCCCTTTCAGTTTCATTCCTTTGCTTCTTGTGTTTCCATGTGTAAGTGAGAATAAGGATGATTCCTCTACACTGTGACATCCCTTCAGATATTTGTAGACAGATATTAAGTCTCCTCTTAGCCTTCCTATTTGCAAGCTAAACATTCCCAGATCCTTTAACCATTAATCATAGGATACAGTTTGCAGTTCGCTCTCCATTCTGGTAGCTCTTCTCTGAACTTGCTCCAGTTTTTCAATGTCTTTCTGTGGTGCCCAGAAATGGACACAGTATTCCAGATGAGGTCTAACCAAGGAGGAGCAGAATAATTACTTCCCATGATTTGGACTCTATGCTTCTCTTAATACATCAAAGAACTGTGTTTGCATTTCTTGCTGCTGCATCACTCTGCTGACTCATGCGCAGTCTGTGATCTATTTTTATACCCAAGTCTTTTTCACACGTGCTGCTGCTTAGTTCAATTCTTCCCATTTTGTAGATGTAATTTTTGTTTTCTTGCCCAGATGGAGAAACTTGAATTTCTCTCTGTTAAATACTATTCTATTAGTCGCTGCCCATTGTTCAAGCTTATCTAAGTCCTTATGAATCCTTTCTCCATCTTCTCTCATGTTAGCTATCCCTCCTTGCTTAGCATCTTCTGTAAATTTGATTAGTATACCTTCAGTTTCCTTATTGAGATCATTTATAAAAACGTTGAACAACACTGACGCCAGGACAAAGCCTTGTGGTACCCCACTTGAAACACTCTTCCAATTGAATGTGTAACCAGGTATTACCACTCTTTAAGTGCGATCATTGAGCTAGTTACAAATTCACCTAACTGTAGCCTTGTCAATCCCATACTTGTCTATTTTTTCAATTAAGGATAGTATGAGATACTTTATCAAATGCTTTGCTGAAGTCGAGATATACTATATCTACCACATTTTCCTGATCCACTCAGTCAGTAATGCCATCACAGAAGGAAATTAGATTAGTCTGGCATGACTTGTTTGCAATAAACACATGTTGGCCCTGGTTAATCACTGTATTCCTATCCAAGTACTTGCATACATGCTGTTTCATAATTTGTGCAAAGATCCTGATATATAAGTAAGGCTTAATGGCCTGTAATTTCCTGGCTCCATCTTCTTTCCTTTTTTTGAAGATAGGAACAACATTTGCCCTTCTCCAATGTTCTGGGACTTCTCCTGTTCGTCAGGATTTTTCAAAGATTCTGGCTAGTGGTTCTGCAATTTTCTCTGCTATCTCTTTCAGTACCCTGATATAATTTGTCTGGACTAGGATATTTAAATTTATTTAAATTAGCTAAGTGTTCCATCACCATCTTTTTGTTCATAGATAGTGTGTTTTTATTCATTCAATAGCACAGTAAAGATCAGTTGATGTTACATTTTCTTTCTTAGAGAACACAGATGCAAAATGGGAATTTAAAAATTCCGCTTTCTCAACATCATTTTTGACCACTTCACCATTTTCATCCTGTAAAAATCCTATAGCATCTTTGACTTTTCTATTGCTTTTGATATACCCTGTAACAAAGTCATTTGACAAAGTACTGGAGGGGAGATATGTGTTATGACCTGGTGGTGAGGACAATAATGGACCTGGTGGTTAAGAGCACACGGAATGACCTGATAGTTACTAATAATACAGAACAAGCTCTGAGACGTGGGAACTCTGCTGACCGCAATCCCTAATCCTATCACACACACTAGAAATAGCCGTGGAGCGCTCCTGACGCTCCCTAGGCGCCTCGTCACAGCCTAAGGAACTAGCTAGCCCTAAAGATAGAAAAATAAAGCCTACCTTGCCTCAGAGAAATTCCCCAAAGGAACAGGCAGACCCCCACATATAATGACTGTGAGTTAAGGATGAAAATTACAAACACAGAGATGAAATAGATTTAGCAAAGTGAGGCCCGACTTACTGAACAGACAGAGGATAGGAAAGGTAACTTTGCGGTCAGCACAAAAAACTACAAAAAGACCACGCAGAGGGCGCAAAAAGACCCTCCACACCGACTCACGGTGCGGAGGCGCTCCCTCTGCGTCCCAGAGCTTCCAGCAAGCAAGACAAAAATCAAAATAGCAAGCTGGACAGAAAAAATAGCAAACAGAGAAAAACAAGCAGGAACTTAGCTTCTGCTGGGAAGACAGGTCACAAGAACGATCTAGGAGCGAACTAGACCAATACTGGAACATTGACAGGTGGCATGGAGCAATGATCTAGGTGGAGTTAAATAGAGCAGCCAGCTAACGAATTAACCTCGTCACCTGTGGAAGGAACCTCAGAAGCCGCAGCCCCACTCACAACCACCAGAGGAAGCCCATGGACAGAACCAGCCGAAGTACCATTCATGACAACAGGAGGGAGCTTAACAACAGAATTCACAACAGATATGTGTCACTGAGATTGTTAGCTTCATTGATTTAAACCTAGGAAAATGCTCCAGCCCACTAAGTGCTGAGAGGGGTTAATCATCCAAGTTAAGGGCTAGGTTTTAGTGAACAGCTGAAGTGCGGGTGGGAACCTGTTCACTATATCGCCATCACAGGCTGGAGTCCAGAAAGTAAAATACACAGCCTGCTGGCACATTCAGAGTTGGGTGTGCCTTTGAGATGATTTCATTTACCAAAATCTCCCATCTTTCTTGGACATTTCTGTCCTATTGGACTTTTCCTACCCTCTTTCTGAGTCCATTAAAATATGTCTTTCTGAAGTTCAACCTTAAAATCTGAGTTTTGTAATCCAAAATTCCAAAGATGGCATCACCTTTACTTCCTCAACCATTTCCTTCCTGTATGTAAGAATTAGGTCCAAGATGGCAGATCCTCTTGTTTTCGCTTCTACCTTTGGAAAGATAAAGTTGTCAGTGAGATATTTCTGGACCTATTACTTTTGCCTGAGAATCCCAACAAATATTTTGATAGTTAAAATCTCCCATGATCACTGTCATACTTTTTTCAGGACAAAGACATCTGATGTAAAAAGAGTTCATCCATATCTTCAGTCTGTCCAGTTGGTCTATAGTAAACACCTACAATATTGTCCTTTCTGTTCTTCTCTTCTTGTATTCTTACTCAAACAATTTCTACGAAGCTACCAATCTCTAAAGCTTTGATCTCTGTGGAGATATATGCTTTCCTAACATACAATGCAACACCTCCCATATTGCCCTAGTTTAACTACTTTCTGACATCAGGCGTAATAGTATGCTGATGTCGGACTCCCTCCTTTTGATGTGGGCTCGGGCACTGAGCCCACATCTTTCCCAGCACATGTCAGCTGTTTTGAACAACTGACATGTGCTTCTAACAGCCACGGGTCCAATCGCGATCCACCCGTGGCTGTTAACTAAGTAAATGCCACTGTCAAACTCTGATAGCGGCATTTAGCGCGCTTCTGGCAAGCGCGCCGGAAACCACATCTATCGGCGCCCGTGTCACATGACCATGGATCGCCAATGATTTGGCATGACAACCAGAGGTCTCCAGCAGACCTCTATGGTTGTCATTGCTGGATTGCTATGAGCACCGCCCGGAGGTCAGTGCTGATAGAAAGACAGAATTTCTGCTACATATAGGTGATCTGATCGTCACCTGTATGTAGCAGAGCCGATCGGGCTAGACTAGACTCCTCTAGACTCCCATGGAGACTATTAAAGCATGCCGAAAGTAGAATTTTTTTTTTAATCATTAAAAAATAGCAAAATATAAAAGTTCAAATCACACACCTTTTGCCCCATTTAAAATAAAAAAAAATCAAACATGCACATATATACCGCATTAAGAATCGCCCGATCTATCAATATAAAAAAAAGAATTAACCTGATTGCTAAACGGTGTAACGAGAAAAAAAGTCAAAACACCAGATTTACGTTTTTTTGGTCGCTGCAAGATTGCATTAAAATGCAATAATGGGTGATCAAAAGATCGTATCTGCAAAATGGTATAATTAAAAACATCAGCTCAGCACACAAAAATAAGCCCTCACCCAACCCGACATCACAAAAAATGTAGACGCTATGGGTATCGGGAAATTACGCTTTTTTTTAAGAAGCTTTGGAATTTTTTTTCACAATTATATAAAAAAGAACCTAGACATGTTTAGTGTCTCTGAACTCATAATGACCTGGAAAATCATAATGGCAGGCCAGTTTTAGCATTTAGTAAATATGGTAAAAAAAAAAACAACTGTGGGATTGAACTTTTTTTACAATTTCACCACACTTGGAATTTTTTTCCCGTTTTCCAGTACAAGATATATTAAAACCAATGCTGTCGTTCAAAAGTACTACTCGTCCCGCAAAATCAAGCCCTCACATGGCCATATTTACATAAAAATAAAAAAATATGGTGCTGGGAAGAAGGGGAGTAAGAAACGAAAACGCAAAATGAAAATACCTCCAGGGACTAAGGGGCTAAAGCTCTCCTGTGTAGTAAGGCATCTACTAAGCATGTGTTTCCTGTTTTCGTAAGATGCAACTCATATCTAGTAATGAGTTCGTCATACAAGTAATTTACTCCATGATCAAGAAAACCAAAACGTTGCTTATGGTGTGAGAGGGTGGACAGGAGATCTGTCTCGCTCAAGAAGACGTCAGGTCAAGATGCCAAGAGTTAAATGTTGTGTGATTACATTGTTTGCATATGCTATATAAACAATGGATTTTATCCTTATTACTGGTGTGTGTGTCCAATTCTGGGAGCGTTAACCTCAAGGCCGACCCCAGACAGGGAGGTTGACAGCCCTACAGGCGGAACCAGTGGGAAGGCTATAGCGATATAGGAAGTACTGTAGTTAGTAAGTGTTGAAGTAGCTGAGTTTGGAGTAGGCTGTGTTCTGGAGAGGAGGTGACAGAAGGAGAACAGGTTCATCGGCTGTAGAACTACAAGTCTCAGCATGGAAAGAAGCTATTTATGGAGGTGGCAGGACATCCCAGGCAAGTGGGGACCCCTGCAGCGAGGAGAGAAAAGCTTAGAAGTCTGGTAAAAGTATGGTCCATCTGAAGATGGGGGGCCTGCTGTGAGTACTATAAACAGGGAGATTAGTCTCAATGAGCGGCTTCTGGAACTACCTTGGCTGGGGGATCGGGAGCAAGACTGCACAAAGTGCTATGGAACCGATGATGGGAGCAGCAGATTCAGGTACAATGTCAAATACACCCCCCCAACAACACAAAATTTCCTGTAGCTGGCCCTGACTTGGAAATGGCGGACCATACGATTACCGTCGGGGGCACCTTACAATGGCACCATCAACATAGCCAGTTGTTCACCTGTAGAATCCTGTTCAATCTCCTTGTTTCATGTCCATCCACTGGAAGGATGGACGAGAAGTCGACTTGCGCTCCCATTTCCTTCACTTTCCATCATTTTTAAGTAACATGATTTCAGATTGTCTATTTATCACATAATCTATCGCATGAGATCAAGTTGTTTGATAGTACAGAGAGAGACCATTTAACTTATGTAACTTCCAAAATGGAGAACTCGATTGAAGTCAACGGGCAGAGCTGCACACACAAGGCCACCTCTCCAATGTAGTGACATGAGGAACAGAAGACACCTGTCCTTGAAAGATTGGACTCACATCTACAAGACATTTTTGTCATATCCTGGTATATGCCATAAATGTCTCAAATGAGAATAGCCCTTTAGACTCCATTGTGGGGGTCCTTAAGACCTGCTTTGCCAGAAATCTTCTTTACGATACCAATATAAATAACTAAATAGTAATTGGTGCACTGTTGTTCTATTTTCTCTGTATGTTTCCTTGATTTTGTCTTTCTCTGATACCTACAATTTTCTTTCAGGTCTTGGAAATTGCATTGATCCTATGTAGTTTTTCCACCATCTGCAGTCTGGCATCTATTTTACTCTGATGAAAACCTTCCAAGCTCCGATTGCACATTAAAAGATAAAGTGTGTGATATGATTAAGATTAGGACGCCATCCAGCTGTATAATTAAATTAGTGTTACCAGCGCGCTGGGAGAGGCCTATTGCCTGCTGTTAGATTCTTGGTTGTTCTGTCTTATATTATATTATATTTTATAATATCTCAAGAACATGCAGAAACTTGCAGAATTTGTCACTTCTTCCCCTGTTCCACATAATGCGACATATGTAGGTGTGGATATTAATATTTCTGCTCTGTTTAGGTAGTGTTCGAGCACTGTGTATAGATATACAGTATTTCTACATGGGTTGAAGTACAGTTTACCAATGGCTTAGCTATAATGGCTTTAATGGTCAATATTAATTAAACTTAAAACTGTCTCTTATCCATAAATCAAATGAGTTATGAATGAAGATGAAAATTCGAGCACAGAATTACTCCTTGATTAAGCAGTAGGGAGATAAATGGCACCATTACCTCCCAAGGGTGTGTGCATATGTTGAGTTTTCTTCCCCCTTTTTTGCCGTTAAAAATGCAAGATTTTAGTGTCCCAGCAAATTAAATGAGATTCCTGAAATCCCATGCACATGTTGCTTATTTTTTTCCTTGCTAATTTGAATCAGTTTCAATTCTGCAGCATATCAATTTGGCATTTTTCCAACATTTTTCACTCATTTTAGTGAATGGGAAAAAGCACATAAAAAAGCACCCAAAAAAATAGACGCAAAAATGAACCTTTTATATAGCAGTTTTCCTGCCAAGAGACATTTTTGATGTAGAAATGTCTGCAGCAAATAACATGTAGGCATACTCCAAGGGTCCTAGATCCAGGGGGACATTCCCAGATTTGGTGACATTACCTGATTTCAATGACATCTGCATCTTCAAGACACAGATACATTTGAACACAACAGTGGAAGAAGGAGCTGTCAGCTCTCTGCTCCACCTTTCAGAATTTGTTTCTGAGTCTCTCCATAGCAGGCGTCATTAGATCATGCCTGCTTTATGGAGCCACAAAACAGCACAGCCTGAAGCAGATCACTGTGTGAATGGGGATAGGTAAGCTTTATTTCTCTATTTTTAATTTTGTGCCACTGTGACCCCTATGTACAGAATGTATATTTGGTATATCTTTTTGCTCACTGAGTATATTATTGCAAATTGCCTCTTCTGAGAAAAAGAGGACTTAAACTCTATAGCGCCACCTGTTGGAAGTAGCGATCCTACAAGTCACAATCAACCCTTTAACGAGTCGTGCAATATGACTTAGGATAAAAGCCAAATCAGTATCTCAATTCGCAGACACGGTGTTTCAGGCTGTTGGCCCTCGCCAGTGTGAAGCATGAAAACTAATTTGGCTAGGTGAGAGGCTCTGGACTGGGGTCTAAGGGGTATCATTAAATGCTATGTATGTACACCTTCGGACAAGCAACTTTCTAATTAGTGTTCATTTTAATTTTCTACCATTTTGCTGTGGCAGAGTGCCTAATTCGACAATCTAGCTGTGTACTCTGCAAATATGTTACAAAGCTGTCAGACCTCCTCCGACACCTAACGTCGCTCTCTGCTCTACCCTCCCTTCTCTCAGTGCTAGAGATAGCAGCAGGCAGGGGGCTGTACACAGATCTGCAGAGGAGAGAGCAAAAAGTATCTAAAGTCTCGGAAGCGGGAGGAATATAGTCCAGCACTATCATCCAGGTAGCGTAAAAGGTTGTTGATTTCATTTCAATCCATTAAAAACCTTTAAAATCAAGAACCTGATGCGTTTCTGGCACACAAAGTACCCTTAGTCATAATCAGAGCCGGTTTTATGCAAAGTGGAGCCCTGGGTAAAAGTTTAAAATGGGGCCCCAAATGCTAACATATTGCACATCACATAGAAGTATTTCTGTTGTATTTACATGCGCCTAGTCCAGGACGCTAAATGAGTGTGATCGACAATATTGAAAACGTTCAACGCTTGTTTGCCGGCCTCTTTACACCAACTGAGAAAGAATGATGGGAACAGAACAATTACTAATAAATCAATCTGTCTCCATACAGTATTATGTTATCAGCAGCACATCAACAGTTTACACCGGCGATGTGCTGCTGAGAACAAGGCTTTGTGTTCCGGCATAAACAATCCAATCACTCGATGAATATGCAGCATTTTGCTTGTTTAGTATAATACACCTCATAGTCCTCCATATATTATAATGTGCACCTCGGTCCTCCATATAGTATAATACACTCCTCAGTCCTCCATATAGTATAATACACTCCTCAATCCTCCATATAGTATAATACACAATTCATAGTGCTCCATATAGTATTATACACTCCCCACAGTGTCAGAGGCAGAGAGGAATGATGGTAGAGGAAGCATCATAGATGCTTGCATAGCTGAATGCGGCGGCGGTGGAGGGGGGAGTCGGTGCTGGTGGCAGGCGGGGGGGCGGGAGTCGGTGCTGGTGGCAGGCGGGGGGGGGGGGGGAGTCGGCGCTGGCGGCAGGCAGGTCCTCCTGACTCATGGGCCAGAGAGCGGCTGCGTGATGTGCCGTTACTAGCAGCATGCCACGGGCTGGGGGCCCCTGGAGGAGCCGGGGCCCTAGACAGCTGCCTGGTCTGCCTGCCGCTAACGCCGGCTCTAGTCATAGGATTTAAAGTCTCAAAAGAGGGCAAAGAAAACATGTTATAGAAAAGGAACAAAATACATGAAGAAGTAAAATGTGCAAGATAGGAACACCCTCACATCCAGAAAATCACACTACTATGTTGGCAGCAGACATTGGGCTTACATGAATGTCACAGTCTAGATACACCTGTGGAATCCACTCAAAGCAATAACATCCAAATTGAATGAATACAGCGCTGATCAGGAAATAACAAATATAAATTATTTATTCCTCCATATATTTTGCTGTACTTATATGGAGGAGTAAAGAATTTATATTTGTGACTTCCTGATGAGCGCTGTATTCAATCGATTTAGAAATCACATCTAGTCTATAATACTGAGAAAAACATTCCCAGAAGAGAAAAATCTAAAATCAGGGTGCAAACTGCATATAAAGGGATCTGTGAATGAATGAATAATTCAGATTGTTACTTACTGCAATTTTATTAATTTAATGTAATCATTAAAATTTAAAAATAATTTTTCATGTGAAAGGTTTTCATAGCCTTAGAATGTAGGAGTAAACTTGACTAACCTTCATATCAGAAGGAGCAAAATTTCCTGCCAAGCAAGTTGCTGGTAAATTTTCTTGGCTTTGAAGGTGGATTTACATTCCATTTTGACATGAATGTAAATATTGCTTGTAATCAATGTGTTATTTCAGTACATACTTATTATAAAGAGATGAGTGGCGCAACATAGATTACTTCTGCAGGGAATTCCATCCTTCTCCTGTGGACAGTAAGAGAAAAATTACGTGAGCGTCCTCTGATTATATGTTTACCTAGAATTGTGAGAGGGTGACTGTGCCGAAGGGCTTCTGCTTGTATGGGGGGCACATTGTTGTTGACACAGGTTGTGAATTGTGACCAGGACTTTTTGACGTCAATGACTAATACTATAAGAGTGTTCATATACACAGCTTTTTTGCCACATCTTTTGCAGAAAACACTACCGTTAGATGGTAATTGTAAGGGAAATCCTCATAAACACCTCAGCTCCTTGTTTTGAGGAAGAAGGGAATGAGATTTACATTTTTATGCAATCGGTTACTATAATAAACCTTCCATAAAAGGAGTTTTGCAGCAGCAGATGTGCATATTACATAGAACAAAGTTGCTCCTGTATAAAATCACTTGACCTGTGAGCTCTGGATTATAAAAAATGAAAGATGTTGTTCGTAAGTTGAAATTTAATGATACATTACAGTAGGGGTATTGGGACATAAAAATACAAACCATTTCCCGTGAAGTCAGCCTTTACACTGCTTTTAACAATTTGTGAAACAATGGCTCATAGCAATGAGCTAACTGAACTGAAGAGTGATCCTGTCGTAAGATGCAGGTATAAAGAAGTCAGTCCATGGCATTTCTCCCCTCCTAAATATTCTACAATCACCTAATGTAGAGCAGTATTGGAGAGTGGAAGTGTTTAGGAACCACAACAATTTTGCCATGATGTGAAGGCCATTAATGATGGGCAAATGTGCTTGGCACTACTTGATCGAACATTGGGGTGTTCAGCCGAGTACTGAGCAGTGCCAAGTATCATGTGGTGCTTGAGTCCCCATAAGAAGCTCCTTTTAATCATCTGAGCCGCACACTGCTCCTTGTGAGCTGTAGAACTCTGGGCACGTGGAGAGCGAGAGAGTCCTTCGAAAACATGTTTGAGTTTCACATTCACTTCCATTATGTTCGCTACTTGAGTTGAGCACGTTCGAGCGTCCAACAAACTCAATTCAATGAGTAATGTAATGTTACAGAGCGGAATCACCAAGTGCTGAGGAGCAGAGGACATAAATGTCACTAATGCTGACTCCATAACTGCAGAGTCCAAAAATACTCTGGTATTAAAGGGGTTGTCCATTATAAAATGAAAAGTCTACAGACTGCGACTGCAGACTTATGAGTCCACCAAAGCACACACTGTGTGCTGCGAGGATTCGCCAGTTTTTGAGGTACGTATGCGTTACACATATTCCCGTCCAGAGCCCGTCTAGTGGGCATGACCTTGCTCCATTCAGTTGTAATGAGCAAGGATGCACCCTCTAGATCAGCGGTTCTCAACCTGGGGGTCGCGACCCCGAGGGGGGTCGAACGACCAAAACACAGGGGTCACCACATCTCTCACCTCCCCATCCACCTTCCCCCGTATGCCTGGACTGCTAGCTTTACTCCCGGCATAGCTTTGGGATCCCCGCAGGAAAATGAATCGATCGCGCATCGGATCTAGGGAGATACCAACTTCCGACGTCCCCCCTTCTTGTTTGGTGCAGCCAGGACAGATCCGGAATCTGTGGCACGTATCTGGCAACGGAATCCAGGGATGCAGGAAGAACGCAGCTGCCGACATCGGTAATCGGCTTGAAGGGCTGCGGAAGAGCACGCCATAAAGGAGCCGTTCGGTACCCAGCAGTGATCCGCCGCCATCACTGTTACAGTGTGCCCCCGGACAGACACCTCCCCCATCCCCTCCGGAGTAACAAGTAAGACTCCGAGTCCCAGACATTGGGAACCTACCAGTTATTTTTGTGGCTCAATAACTGGTCATATAAAGCAGAATGTCCTATTTTATACTTTTATGCACTGACTGTGGGCTAGGGGGGAACTGGATGAATCTGGAGTGGACTCTGGAGGGAGGCTTTCTATGAAAAATGTGCCCAGGAGCTGAGGGATGGAGCTTGCTGACCCAGCTATAGGAAACCTAAAAGAAGTGACAAATGGAGAATTATCCCTGTAATAAGGAAGGATGTCTAATTAAGGGGGGGGGGACGCTCCACAATCCATAACATCGCATTACGTGTGTCCGGCGCCGGACACACGTAGTGCGATGTTATGGATTGTGGAGCTGCCAAGAAGATTATAAAGATGAATTTCTAAGCATTCCTGAGGATGAAGAAGATAAGAAAAGATGTATAAGGAAGCAATGAGAATACAATACATAATGCATATCAGATATTTACATTCCGAATCATAACTAATACAATTACAGTTTTAAAGTAGCCACCAAAATTATTTTTTGGGTTGGGGGTCACCGCAACATGAGGAACTGTATTGCGGGGTCACGGCATTAGAAAGGTTGAGAACCACTGCTCTAGATGGTCACGTCCACTGGGTGGTCATGTCACTAGACTGAGGGTCGCCTCACTCCATAAAAGTGTATGGGGCGAGGTCACGCCTGCCAGATGACTTCTGCCCGACACTATGCACAAGTGTTCCTGGCTCAGAAATCGGCGAATCCTCATAGCTGTGCGCTGGGGGATTCAGAAGTCTGTAGTCATACAGAGTGACTGCAGACTTATCAATTTAGACTGGACAACCCCTTTACCATCATCATTCAAACATTACATCACCAAGCACAATGTCAGCCATCGAATGAAGTGGTTTAGAGCATGGGTCTCTGGAGCAGTGGAAATGTGTTCTGTAGTGCAGTGATGAATCACGTTTCTCTATCTGTAATCTTATGGATGAGTCTGGCTTTGGTGAAAGTTACCTGCCTGACTTGATTGTACCAACTGTAAAGAGTGGTAGGGGAGTGATAATGCCATGGGGTTACTTTCAGGGATTAGATTAGGCCCCTTAGCTTCAGTGAACCTAAATGCTTCACCATACCAAGACATTTTGGACAATTATACCTTCCAACTCTGTTGGAACAGTTTGGGGAGTGCCATTTTCTGTTCCCCATGACTGCCCAATGCCCAAAGCAAGATCCAGCCGGAGGAGTTTGGTGTAGCAGAACATGAATGGCCAAAAAGAACCCTAACCTGAACCTCATGCAATACATTTGGGAAGAACTAAAACAGCGGTTGTGAGCCCTGTCCTCTCGTCTTACATCAGTGTCTGACATCACAAATGCTCTTTTGGATGTATGGGAAAAAAGTCACAATCTTGTAGAAAGCATTCCCAAAAGAGTAGAAACTGTTATAGCTGAAAAAGGGGGAACCAACACCTCTTATTGCCTATGGATTTAGAATGAGAAGTCATAAAAGCTTCCTTAAGTGTAACATGGAGGGGACACAATACTTTTATCCATATAGTGTATATCTGTATTGGCAGGTACTGTACTGTATAAGGACGGTGCCTCTGACTGCGGTGTCCTCTCCCTTATTGTTACCATGGACATGCTCTGGTTACTTCCCACCCACTCCTATGTTAAGGGGGTGTTAGTTGGACTGCGAGGCCAATGAAAATTGGAAGTGGCTAGTACAGCCCCTTCCTGATGTATATAAGGGGCGCTGAGCCTTTCTCCTCCCCTTTACCCTGTGTGGGTCCCAGAGGTACTTGTCCCTCCCTCTCCTTTTTTTATGGTTGTAATTATATGATTGTTAAAATATGTTTTATTCTCTAGAATTCAAGTCACAGTGGTAAATGAAAGAAAGGACACATGGTTACGACTCGTCGGCTGACTTGCCTGTGAATATGCAACAGGGCAATTGGCGGCGAGCGCGGTTAAGAAATTTAAGTGCCTTTCTAATAGTTAAAATATTTCTAATGGCTATGATAAAATGCTTTAATAAAGCTGTGACCGACCTTCACCCAGCAAGTAGTGTACTTGTCTTATTTTATGTGTGGTAGTTGTGGGTTGAAGGCTTGTTGGTGAGTTATATTTCGAGTCGCCACAGTCTGAACATTATTGCTAACAGCAACCTTTCCAGTTCATGGAAGTCAAGGAAACAAAAAGGCTTATCTTTTGCTAGCCTTTGGCCTCTACAATATCATCTAATAATCCATAATCCTGAGTTGGTCTTCTATAAGACCTTTTCCTACAAAATGATAAGCACAAACCCACTTTAAGGCCTCTTTCACACTTGCGTCGGCCCGACGTACCGACGCACGTTTTGAAAATTGTGCACAATGTGGGCAGCAGATTCAGTTTTTCGACGCATCCGCTGCCCATTCTAAAGTCCGGAGAGGAGGGGGCGGAGTTCCGGCCGCGCATGCGTGGTAGAAAATGGCGGACGCGACATATGAATAAACGTTACATTGAACGTTTTTTACATTGAACGTTACATTGAACGGATTAAAAAAAACGCAAGTGTGAAAGTAGCCTAAGCCTTTGCTTAGTAATATACAGTCATGGCCAAAAGTATTGACACCCCTGCAATTCTGTCAGATAATACTCATTTTCTTCCTGAAAATGATTGCAATCACAAATTCTTTGGTATTATTATCTTCATTTAATTTGTCTTAAATGAAAAAACACAAAAGAGAGTGAAGCAAAAGCAAAACATTGATCATTTCACACAAAACTCCAAAAATGGGCAAGACAAAAGTATTGGCACCCTCAGCCTAATACTTGGTTGCACAACCTTTAGCCAAAATAACTGCGACCAACCGCTTCCAGTAACCATCAATGAGTTTCTTACAAAGCTCTGCTAGAATTTTAGGCCATTCTTCTTTGGCAAACTGCTCCAGGTCCCTGATATTTGAATGATGCCTTCTCCAAACTGCCATTTTTAGATCTCTCCACAGGTGTTCTATGGGATTCAGGTCTGGACTCATTGCTGGCCACCTTAGAAGTCTCCAGTGCTTTCTCTCACACCATTTTCTAGTGCTTTTTGAAGTGTGTTTTGGGTCATTGTCCTGCTGGAAGACCCATGACCTCTGAGGGAGACCCAGCTTTCTCACACTGGGCCCTACATTATGCTGCAAAATTTGTTGGTAGTCTTCAGACTTCATAATGCCATGCACACGGTCAAGCAGTCCAGTGCCAGAGGCAGCAAAGCAACCCCAAAACATCAGGGAACCTCCGCCATGTTTGACTTTAGGGACGGTGTTCTTTTCTTTGAATGCCTCTTTTTTTCTCCTGTAAACTCTATGTTGATGCCTTTGCCCAAAAAGCTCTACTTTTGTCTCATCTGACCAGAGAACATTCTTCCAAAACGTTTTATGCTTTTTCAGGTAAGTTTTGGCAATCTCCAGCCTGGCTTTTTTATGTCTCGGGGTAAGAAGTGGGGTCTTCCTGGGTCTCCTACCATGCAGTCCCTTTTCATTCAGACGCCGACGGATAGTACAGGTTGGCACTGTTGTATCCTCGGACTGCAGGGCAGCTTGAACTTGTTTGGATGTTAGTCAAGGTTCTTTATCCAACATCCGCACAATCTTGCGTTGAAATCTCTTGTCAATTTTTCTTTTTTGTCCACATCTAAGGAGGTTAGCCACAGTGCCATGGGCTTTAAGCTTCTTGATGACACTGCGCACGGTAGACACAGGAACATTCAGGTCTTTGGAGATGAACTTGTAGCCTTGAGATTGCTCATGCTTCCTCACAATTTGGTTTCTCAAGTCCTCAGACAGTTCTTTTGTCTTCTTTCTTTTCTCCATGCTCAATGTGGTACACACAAGGACACAGGACAGAGGTTGAGTCAACTTTAATCCATGTCAACTGGCTGCAAGTGTGATTTAGTTATTGCCAACACCTGTTAGGTGCCACAGGTAAGTTACAGGTGCTGCTCATTGCACAAATTAGAGAAGCATCACATGATTTTTCGAACAGTGCCAATACTTTTGTCCACCCCCTTTTTTATGTTTAGTGTGGAATTATATCCAATTTGGCATTAGGACAATACTTTTTGTGTTTTTTCTTTTAAGACAAATTAAATGAAGATAATAATACCAAAGAATTTGTGATTGCAATCATTTTCAGGAAGAAATTGAGTATTATCTGACAGAATTGCAGGGGTGTCAATACGTTTGGCCATGACTGTAGGTCAGTAAAAGGCGGATTCTTTAGGAGCGTTGGATAGGTAGCCCTGAGGGGAGGGCGCACAGTCCCCCCGCAGCTCCAGCCGAACACCTCCGAAGGAGGACAGAAACAGGAAAAATAATGGTGTCAGAGTTTCCTTTCGGTGCTCCTTTGACCGAGTTTCACCCTTTTCCTTTTGCTTAGTAATCGACCCAGAAAATAATCATTAGGGACAATTGAAATTAACAAACAGTTGAAATTAGAAAGCTTTCCTATACTGTACAGGTATAAAAATATAACCTAATCACATAACAAACAACATATTAAGTCTATTATAATTTTCAGAAAATCTGTGGATTTGATTTTTTTATATAGGCATTCAAAATCTTATTGGAATGATGCATTTTTTCTTTCCTTAGAAGACAATCTGTCATTATTAATAAAGTCTCCATCACCGTGACCTTGAAAGCTTTATTGGTCATTGTGCTGCTTCTAACAAAACCAAGGTTAGAGACAGGTCATCCGTATACAGCGTAGGCACACAACTGAATAAATGAAGCTCTTCTCCAGGAATCCTCCCATTTCCTTTATGATTCATAAAGCTTTCTATGTATATTCATCTTCACTTCTCCAGCTGATATGAGATGCAGCACGCCTTTATAGGCACAAAAGGAAATGTCTGTGATGGTTTCTGCCTCCAGCAGCCAACAGTCTCATTTTTGCTGCCTGCTTTTGACTCCCTTATGCTATGCAACAGCCTAGAGGAGGTAAATGTCTGATTTTTTTTTAAACCCATTCCCAAGAATTGACAGACCTTCCCCCAAGCACAACATTTGAGTTAATCATTTTAATATTTAGTTCGCTCGTTAAGTCAAGCGTTAGATCAAGAAAATATTCATGCAAATCCCTTCTCGAATAACATAGCATGAATAAAGCCTTGGATGGTGGGGAAGTGTGTAAGCATGCGGGGGTCTGATATGGTAACTTACAAGTTGTCTTATGGTCATATGATTAAGTAATCTTTCTTACAGGGATGGGTTCATCTGTTTTGTGAGCGGAAGCGAGTGAGACATGAACGCTATTTTTTTTCCCCCTACATTTCTATGTAAAGTAGGCAGGGGGCGCTCTCCTGCCATTGACTTATTTTGGCGTGAAAATGCATCTTTGCTGACTTTTAAAAATCTTATCTCTTAAAAAGACCATAAACTTCTTGGGCCCCTGTGCTAGGGAACCAGGGCCGGCTCCAGGTTTTTGAGGG
The DNA here is from genome assembly GCF_032444005.1 of Ranitomeya imitator. Classification (NCBI taxonomy): domain Eukaryota; kingdom Metazoa; phylum Chordata; class Amphibia; order Anura; family Dendrobatidae; genus Ranitomeya; species Ranitomeya imitator. The sequence continues at coordinate 478,240,080 of NC_091283.1, read as the reverse complement.
CCCCGGCCAAAGGGTCTCAGTGGGCCCCCCCCCTTTAACACATACCCGATTTATGATGCACAGATACGGCAGAGAAATGTATAATACAATGCCAGATTTCACTTCTTACATGAGTGACAGCTATTGTAAATTCTGCAGTGTATATATACAGGACAGGAGGAGTGGTACTGTGCAGTGTATATATACAGGAGGAAAGGTGCTGTGCAGTGTATATATACAGGAGAGGTGCTGTGCAATGTATACATACAGGAGGAAAGGTGCTGTGCAGTGTATATATACAGGGGGAAAGGTACTGTGCAGTGTATATATACAGGAGAGGTGCTGTGCAGTGTCGTGAGCAGGGCGTTGTTGTATCAGAAAATCTTTTCTGTTTTGAGTTTTTCTATGAAACAAAGACTTTTCTACATAAACAACGTTGTTTGGTTTTGCGGCCCTAACAGATCTGTGCTACAAAGTAACATCGCTCGGGCATTAATGAGGGACCTGATGCTGAATCCTTTCCACAAACCCTAATGACCCAATTAGTGCCCCGTCATTAGAAGCTCATTAAACGCCTCCCTGTCCCGAGCAATCATGTACAGTATGGGGGGATCCTGCAGCCCACCCCCTGACTGCTCCATACCATACACTGCCCTCTGTCACGCTCACTATTATCCTGTGCATTTCTCCTTCATCGTTACCCCATGTTACACTTGTCACCCCCCACTACAGAGTAGCAGGGCAGCCAATGTCACCCCCTCCCGGACCCTAATGGCAGCAGGAAATGTCTGCTCCTCTATTGGGTTGGAACCTGATTTAATCAAGGAATAATGTGGATTTGTTGCCGGTGGCTGCAGGGGAAGGGTTAAGTGATGCCATGTCCTTGGTGGGAGCAGTGGCAGCTGCTGGGACCTGGACAGACACAACCAATGTTGCTGTGACTGCACAGTGTGACCTGGAGGAGACAAGCTGAGACTCCGGAGCAGAAATCACCCACATGCCAGCACTGGGCAGAGTCCCTCCAGTCACCAGCCTGGGGCCACGGGGCCCCAATGTACAGCCCACATGGCAGCAGCTCCCCTTCCTCCTGGCATCTGGTTAACCCCATTTATATGGGTCAGATTGTTATCTTTAAGGTTTAGCAATAACCTTCATACAGATGGGAAGGGGTTAAGCTTCTTCCTACCCCACTGGTGCAGGTTTGGTGCAGCATGCATGTATTCTGGGGTTCTGGGAGAGCTGGGTGGCTGCAGGCTGCACCCCACCAGCTGCTCCTCCAGACATCACCCACATTTTTAGGCAGCGGAGACAGACAGCAGCAGACTGAGCCACAGGACCAACTGCAATTATTGCTGGATACCTTTGCACTCTGGTAGGAGCTCCTCCAGAATCTTCCTGATAAGTTCAGCTCAGCAGCACTGTCTGCAGCCAGCCAGGGGCCAGAGCAGAGAACTGCTCTCTCCGCCCACAAACAGCCACGCTGGCTGCCTTCTCTTAACCCCTATGTGTGCCTGCCTGGCTGCACTGACTGAGTGAGAAGATGCGTGAGTCAGAGCTGGCACATAGGGGTTAAGAGAACGCAGCCAGCAGTGACTTTGTGGGCGGAGAGAGCATGTTATCTCCTGCTCTGCTCTCCCAGCTGCTAGTGGGCCCCCCTTTCTTCCCAAGGCCCCGGCATTTGCCCGCTGTGCCGGGTGCTGACGCCGGCCCTGTAGGGAACTGTGATGTAATGGTAAGCCTCTCTGGATAATGAATAGCAGTATGTACATTCGCTATGCTGTGTAATATTACAGTGCTGTAATATCAATTATAATAATGCAGAAATATATCAAAATTATAGGGAATCTGCAGGTTTTTGCTACCTCCTCTCAGATGAACCTGATGTTGGCAGAAATACCCTGAATCTAATGGTGTATGACTTAGTTTACTTGGTGCAGCGGTTCTGACACAAAGTTCTTAGATATAACATGAAGCAGATCTGAGAAAGCTGCCCCCCCTCGCTCCCACCAGGCTGTCTATGTACATTGTCTACTGACAGTGAGCTCCTTATCACAGGAGAGGGTGTGGTCGGACACCTTGGCGCTCAGCAGATAGTCCCAGCAATGATAATGTCCTAGTGATAAAACCATTATTGTAAGTAAACAACAGCACACAGCCTGATAAGTGACACATTGTTGAAATCGGTGTCTCAGCCCCTACCTCATGCTGTCATCAGATTACATAGCAAAAACCTGCTGACAGATTCCCTTTAAGCCTAAAGACACTCGTTTTTTAAATATATTTTGGCAATAATTGCATCTAAGGGTATGTGCAGACGTTCCGGAATTGGCAGCACTTTGGACGCAGCGCATGTTCTGCCGTCTATTGAACGCAGGTGTTCATTGAACCATGCAGATTCACCTCGTCCAATACATTATACGGGTGAGATTTATCTTGTGGAGATTGAGCGCCTCTGCAAGATAAATAGACATGCTGCAGTCTGGAAAGGCACTGCATGTCCATTTCCGCAGGTAAGCAGAGGGCATCTCTGAATGCATAGTGGACATGAAATTTCTTGAAATCCCATTCTCTATGCTGTAACATATTGACGCTGTGGGTTAGACGCTGCACAAGTACACATCAACCCGCAGTGTTTACTGATCGTGTGCACCTGATGCGTTTATACAATTACACTTCCTTCATATTTGTATACGAGTCATCACTCATTTTCATGTTAGACCCCACTTATCTAAGGCCATCTTCACATGTCAGTTTTTGAAAGTCCGCAAACACGGACATATGCACACCCATTGTATTCAATGATGATGCGCACGTCAGGTTCTTCACATGGACCATGTGTCCGAGGAGCACTTTCTTGCAAATCAACATCACTTGTGTCCCGCAAAAACCCTGTACCTGACATTGCAACGCCACCAGTTTCTATTGCCCCCTGTGAAGCATCCTCCTCCCATAAATATTCATCCCCATCATCCTCCTCCTCCTCCTCTTCGTCTGCCACCTCGTCCAGGAGAGTTCCCTGAGCAGACAATGGCTGACTGTCATCAAGGCTTCCCTCCTCCTCGGCTGCAGATGCCAGCTCCTTAATGTGCGTCAAACTTTGCATCAGCAGACGCATTAGTGGGATGCTCATGCTTATGATGGCGTCATCTGCACTTACCAGTCGTGTGCATTCCTCAAAACACTGAAGGACTTGACAGAGGTCTTGGAGCTTCAACCACTGCACACCAGACAACTCCATGTCTGCCATCCAACTGCATGCCCGTGTATGTGTATCCTCCCACAAATTAATTACAGCATGCCTCTGTTCGCACAGCCCCTGATCCATGTGCAGTGTTGGGTTCCACCTTGTTGCAACATCGATTATTAGGTGGTGCTGGGGAAGATTCAGCAATGGTTCAGTATACGACTGGAGCGACCGGCAGATGTGCGAGCAAAGTCTTCGCACCTTCAGGAGCAGGGCTGATAACTCCGGATAATTTTTGAGGAAACACTGCACCACCAGGTTCAAGGTGTGAGCCAGGCAAGGAATGTGTTTCAGTTCTGAAAGGGCTATGGCAGCCATAAAATTCCTTCCATTATCACTGACTACCTTGCCTGCCTCAAATGTACACTGCCCAGCCATGACTGAGTTTGTTGCTGCAAGTACTCGGCCAGTACTTCCGCGGTGTGTCTGTTGTCGCACTTCATTTCTAACACAGCCTGCTGACGCTTACCACTAGCTGTTGGTTAATGGGACACCTCGTGTGCAATACCGGCAGCTGCAGATGGAGTGGTCGTGCGACTGCGCTCTGTGGACAAGCTTTCACTTCTGGAGGAGGAGGAGGAGTAGGAGGGGTGGCGAACGCCTACAGCCAACTGTTTCCTAGACCGTGGGCTAGGCAGAACTGTTCCACTATGGCTGTCCCCTGTGGACCCTGCATCCACCACATTAACCCAGTGTGCCGTGATGGACACGTAACGTCCCTGGCCATGCCTACTGGTCCATGCATCTGTTGTGAGGTGCACCTTTCTACTGACTGATTGCCTCAGTGTATGGACAATGCGGTCTTTGACATGCTGGTGGAGGGCTGGGATGCCTTTTCTCGCAAAGAAGTGTCGACTGGGCAGGTCATAGCGTGGTACTGCGTAGGCCATCAGGGCTTTGAAAGCTTCACTTTCAGCCAACCGGTAGGGCATCATCTCTAACGAGATTAGTCTAGCAATGTGGGCGTTTAAACCCTGGGTACGTGGATTAGAGGATGAGTACTTTCTTTTCCTAATGAGAGTCTCTTGTATGGTGAGCTGGACTGGAGAGGTGCATATGGTGGAACTAGCGGTGGTGGTGGACATGGCGGATTGAGAGAGGGTTGGTGATGGTATTCTCGATGTTGGCCTACATACAGTGTTTCCTACCAATAACCTTGTAATTCCCTGACTGCTTTGGCCTTGCGACGATACCTCCACATTTGCTGCTGGTGGTGTCCTAACCGGTGGGCTTACAGTGAGGGAAGCAATGTAGTTTGCAAGTGCACGCTGGTTAAATGTCTAAGCATGCACCTTGTATTTAACCCTCTGTCACATACAATATTCGGACTAACGAGTTCACATACAATGTGCCTGTCAGGCGCCTGCTGGAAAAATACCTATAATATCTAATGTTTGCAATTTCAGTGCTCTAAAAGTGATCAGTGACCTTCATAGGGATGTAATAAAAGAGACTACACATAATCAGTTGCAAAAAAAACATTTACTTAACATAAAACTAATAACTATGAAATACAAACTTTTCAAAACTCCCGCCAAATAGTCCCCAGTTCGACTCTCTCAAAAAAATGTACAAAGAAAATTTTTGAACACAAACTTAATTTTAAGGTACCTTAAGTACTATTAAAAACATATTCAATCAGAAGTAGATGCTGAGGTTTCCCCAGAAAAGTCACACTTGCAGAGCAAATAGCAAGAATTACACACCATTTTTGCATGTGTCAGGCAAATTGCTTTATGACATTTGAGACATTCATAATTTGAAAGCCTTCTGGTTCCACTTTCCGTTTGGCAGGTGGTGCATCTCCTTCTTTTGTGAGGTTGTGCAGATGGTGACTTTTCACCATCATCTTCTGGGCGGAACCTTTTGAGCTGAACTTGAAGGCGAGAGGGGATACCGATTGTTTTCACGCTTCTCCTGCGTAGCTCTCCAAGTACTAGTTCATGGGCCAATTTTTTCAGATACAATCGTCTACTGAGTGGTTCAAGCTTGTTTTCAAGATAAATTACTTGTGAATTTATACCACCCAAATTCAACATAGCAAAAAATATGACCATTGGCCAGCGTTTGATGTTTCTGCTGACGTTGAAAGTGGAGCACATCTGATCTGCTGTATCCACACCCCCTTTGGTGGCATTGTAAAATGTAATTATCTCCGGGTTTTTTTCTGCCCCAGTCCCAGGATCGATGGCAGCATCATCATGAAGTGTTGATAGAAGAAGTACGATTTTTTTGGCATGTGGTACATAGGAAACTAAAGCCTTTCCATTATGGAATGCAAACATACTGCTGTACTGTTGTCTCTCTTTCACACTTACAAACTGTGGCGGCAATTCCCTTTTGTTTTTTCTTACAGTTCCCACATATGACAGCTTCTGAATTTTCAGATAATCAATCAGATCACAACTTGTAAACCAATTGTCAGCTGTAATATTGCGACCCGATCCAAATAAGGGTTCAGCCAGTCTTTTTACAACATCAATGGGTTTGTTGCTCACACAGTAAGGACCTTCTGGTTGTTTTCCTGCATAAACTTCCAGGTTGTAAGTGTAGGTCTTACTGGCATCAACAAGGGCATAAATTTTTATTCCATATTTGTTTGGCTTTGATGGAATATATTGACGAAAGGCACATCTACCACGAAAACCAGGGAGCATTTCGTCAATAGTGAGATTCTCTCCAGGGTAATAAGTTTGTTTACAGTTTACAACAAATCTTTGAAATATATCACGAATTGGAGCAAGTCGGTCATGTGTTTTGCGTTCGGTTCGGGTAGTTCTGTCGTCAAACCGAAGGCAACGAATTAGAATCTTGAATCTGTTTATGGACATAACAAGGCTAAATTTTTCAACTCCATCCCCATCTTTACCCCAAAGTTCCTCCAAACTTTGTCTATTTGCCCTATAAGCTCCTGCAAGGTACAGTAATCCAAAAAAAGCACGCAGTTCTATTTCATCTGTGGGCTTGATGGTTCTGTTGCAGATGTACTTGTCCTTTATAATGTCTATATATTGGTTGGTATATGTGACAATAGAGTCCAGAATGTCATCTGTAAATATACTGTTCCAGCATTCAACTGCAGTTTTTGCATTACGAGCAGTTCCTATTACTGCAGGAAGGTGAGTAATAATGTTTAAAGGTTCCCTACGTTTTTTCTGGAATGGCTTCTTGTTCCATTTAGTATTTTTATCTTTTCCAATATAATATGATCCAACTTCTTCATCCTCACCACTGTCACCATCTTGCTCTGTTTCAGAATCCAGGACACATTCTTCCACCTCATCATGAGAATCAATCTCACTTTCCTCTCCTAAATCCTCATTCAGTGTGAGGTCTCTATCATCTAACAGCATGTTTGTTACTTCCTCAACATCAAGTTGTTTGGATAAATTGTACATTTTCCTCTCCATTTCAGCAGATAATCTGAAGCAAGAGAAGGAATATGTTAGGGAACTACTGTAGATGCCTGAGCAGCACACTTTCTTTTATAAAATCTCCCTTATTTCTATGAAATATCCTCACATTTTGTGCTATACATTCATAAAACAAGCTAAATAAACTATTGTGATGAATAAAAACATAAAATACCAACCTTACTGAATGTGACGTATTCACATACAATGAGCCTGAGAGATCTGTGCAGCTATATCCTCTCCCCTGAAGCTCTGAAATCCAACTGTGATATCAGGTTTCACAGACCTTCAAGAGACAGGAGACTACCTGGAGGGAGGGGGTTTCCTCACAATCTGGTGAGGAAGGAGAAATGAAAGTAAAAGAGAAGCGCCTGTCAGATCAGTTGTATGTGACGGAGGGTTAAATTCTGAAGATTATTCCCTCTGCTACAGGTCTTTGAGCATTTCTTACAGATAACTTTTGACTGATCATTCGGATCTTGGTTAAAAAATTGCCACACTGCACTCTTCCTACCGTTTCAGGCATTGCACGCTGTGCTACTTTCACCGGATGGCCACGCAGTGCTAAAACTGTTTTTGTTTTTGGCAAACGTTTTTGGCCTGATACGGGCCTGCCAGATGACAGCTGTTGCGATGTAGATGGCTGCTGCGGATCATCCTCCTCCGCTTCTGAGTTACTGGCAGCGGCACTCTCTTCCCCCAATGGCTGCCAATCTGGGTCAACAACTGGGTCATCTATCACCTCCTCTTCAATGTCATGTGCACCTTCCTCTGTGTCACCATGTAAGGCGCTATAGCGTTCGGGACGGGGCACCATAGTCTCATCAGGGTCAAATTCTGGCTCAGTACACTGCGAGGGCAATGTAGTGATCTGAGTCAATGGAACAGCATTATAATCTAGCTGTGGCTGTGCATCAGTGCACTCCATGTTCGATTTATCTTGTAATGGGCAGCTAACAATTTCCCGTCCTCACCCAGGCACGGTATGTGTAAAGAGCTCCATGGAGTAACCTGTAGTGTCGCCTGACGCATCCTTCACTTTTGGTTTGGGTGAAGGACACAAGGAAACGTTTTGTTCCTGACCGGGAGCATCCACTGACGACTCGTTGCTTTTATATTTGGAACTTTCTGAAGAGGAGGTGAAAGAGCTAGAGGCTGAGTCAGCAAGGAAAGCCAAAACTTTTTCCTGCTGCTCCGACTTTAAAAGCCGTTTTCCTACTCCCAGATAAGGGAGCCTTCAAGGGCTTGTATAGCCAGACGATGACGCTGGCTCAACACCTCCAGCCTTAGGTGCTATTGTGCTTTTGCCACTACCACCAGATGCACCACCACCACCATCAGTGCCAGCTCGCAACCAACGCCCACGGCCTCTTCCACCTGACTTCCTCATTTTTTGGAAAATCTAACCAAAATAACAACCATTATATGTTACTGTAAAACAAGGTAGAAGGTGTATATAAACGTGTTGAGATTTTAAATCTCCCTTTTTTTGGGAGACTGAACAAAAATCAGGCCCTGTGCAAAAAACAACACAATGTAAGTGGCTGAAAGTGGCTGGCTGATATACCACAAACTAACAGGACTGCAGTATATCCACTTTGTGACAATTTGAATCTCACTTTTTTGGGGGGAGACTAAACCAAACCTCAGGCCCAGTGTATATAACAACAGAATTTAAGTGGCAGAAAGTGGCTGGCTGATATGCCACAAACTAACAGGACTGCAGTAGATCCACTTTGTGATAATTTGAATCTCACTTTTTTGGGGGGAGACTAAACCAAACCTCAGGCCCTGTGCATAAAATAATACAATGCAAGTGGCAGAAAGTGGCTGGAAGATATATGAAATAATACAAGGACTGTAGTACAATTTCAATCTCCCTACAATGATCTCAGGACAAGTATGGCAGCAATAAAAAGGACTGCTGCACACAAAAGTGTGGACATATAAACAAGATAACTGTGCAGAAAGGAGCAACAGGATTTTTGCTTTTAAAAAAGCAGTTGGTTTGCACAGTGGCGTACAAACAGCAATGCAGCTATCAGGGAGCCTTAGGGTAAGTTCACACAGGACTTTTTTGCTGCGTATTTTTGCTGCATTTTTAAGGCTAATTTAGGTACGTTTTTGGTGCGTATTTGGTGCGGTTTTTTGGTGCGTTTTTTTTTCTCTTTTTCAGGGCTAATGTCCTTGGATTTTCAGCAGCAAAAAGCAGTAAATGATGATACCTGCGTTTTTGCTGCGTTTTTGCAAAAATACGCAGCAAAAAAGTCCTGTGTGAACTTACCCTTATAAGGCAGCCTAATAAGCTACAGAGCTGATGCACAAAAATATAGCCTCCACTGTCCCTGCAAACAATTGGTGGTGTTGGACAGTGAAAATCGCTGCAGCACAAGCAGTTTGGGGGTTAATCTTTCATCCCTAACTATATCCCTTCTTCTGATGCAGCTGCAGCATCCTCTCCCTATGCTACGATCGGCAGAAGTAAGATGGCGGTCGGCGTGCACGCCCCTTTATAGCCCCTGTGACGCCGCAGAAAGCAAGCCAATCACTGTCATGCCCTTCTCTAAGATGGTGGGGACCGAGACCTATGTCATCACTCTGCCCACACTCTGCATCCTCCTTCATTGGCTGAAAAATGGCACTGAACGCGTCATACGAAACGCGACTTTGGCGCGAAGATCGCCGACCTCATGGCTGATCCCACACTAGGGTCGGGTTTCATGAAACCCGACTTTGCTGAAAGTCGGCGATTTTTGAATTTGTCTGATCCGTTTCGCTCAACCCTATTCTCCATGCTATATTGGGTCTTAAACTGTCTAATAAGCACAGATGAATGTCAAACTGTGTAGCAACACCCATATTGGCAAGTGAAATTTTGACACACGTCAATATAATCTCACATTTTCAGGAGTAATCGTTATAATAAATGAAATGTGGATTACATCCGCGCTGCTGCGACAAATAATAGATCCAGATATACTGTTAGGGTGTTCGGGTGGTTTATTCAACGCGTTTCGAAGCTCAAAGGCTTCTTCTTCAGGAAGTTTCCACACAAAGATATATATCATATATATATTGATATATATCTTTGTGTGGAAACTTCCTGAAGAAGAAGCCTTTGAGTTTCGAAACGCGTTGAATAAACCACCCGAACACCCTAACAGTATATCTGGATCTATTATTTGTCGCAGCAGCGCGGATGTAATCCACATTTCATTTATTATAACGTTTCTGAGAGGTCGCAACGCCGACCTGTGGATCTGCAGCAGCTGACAACTACACGCTTGTACTGTGTACCACCAGGTGAGCAGTTCCCTCACAATTGATTAAGAACAATCCTGGGGATAAGACCCTATTTGCGCTTTTTTTGTCTCCTATCTTTCAAGACTAGTGATTTTCAGGAGTAATAACAGAGAATTCCAAACACACAGCTCCCTAAGAAAATATTCTCTAAAATTATAATTTAAGGGTTAATACAAGTAATTACTAAAACTAGAGAGCTGACTGGTTAGGCATGGCTACAATTGGCATCTGAGATTTTCCTTTTTTATGACTTTTTCATCTTATTGGAAAGTGGCATTTCTTCACTAGGATCATCAGATGGCCCAAAATTTTGGAGGATAATGCGGATGCATCTTATAGTCCAGATGTACTTACCAGGAGTCTCATCCCTGGCTGGTGCGCTGCAGTATCAGAGATGCTCGGTGGTGCGGGGGCTCCGCTGACATTTTGTGAAAGTCCGGAGCCCTCGCACTTCCATTGCTGTAATGCGGTGGCCTCCAGGAAAATGGCCGCTGGAGGTGGCGCATGTGCAGATTGAGATCTCTGGAGATGAGATCTCAGTGCTACAGCCTCATAGGCATATACGTGGCTAGTGAGTTTGAATAAGTTTATCTGTACCTGGTACGTGAATGTTGGATGTGTGAAGCTGGCCATATTATGGGGGTAATTGAAGAGAATTTTTGACATTCAGGGTGTTTTTTAAAGTTCAATTAAATATTTGTTTGTTTCACACAGATTGCAAACTAGCATTTAACTATCTAAAAACTTTTACTGAAAAAAATGCATGGCAGTCACCCAACATCCTCTGCAAAACATCAGTGTTGTATAACTATATTCCATAATACAGATGGTCGGAAGACTAACTCCTTCTTACAGCTGTTTCGCCTTCAAGTGATCGATGTGTGTCTGGCTTCTTCAATTCACAATTGTCTGGTATCACTGGGAAAAGCCCGTGTCTGACAAAAATAAATGTTATGTAGCAAAAGGAAAAAAAGGAAAATGCTGATAAAAATATATATAGTGAATGGTCAACCGTTAATCGAATCACAAGAAACTTTTCTACTGAGATATTTTGCACTTATCTTTTCTAATTTGGACTTCAGGGCTGTGCTTGTCATGGACTTCCCCATATTTTGCCCCCCAGTTATGTTGATATCAACATGTCATGGACTTCCCCATGTTATTCTCCTCCCAGTTATGTTGATATCAGCATGTCATGGACTTCCCCATGTTATTCTCCTCTATGTTGATATCAACATGTCATGGACTTCCCCATGTTATTCTCCTCCCAGTTATGTTGATATCAACATGTCATGGACTTCCCCATGTTATTCTCCTCCCAGTTATGTTGATATCAGCATGTCATGGACTTCCCCATGTTATTCTCCTCCCAGTTATGTTGATATCAGCATGTCATGGACTTCCCCATGTTATTCTCCTCTATGTTGATATCAACATGTCATGGACTTCCCCATGTTATTCTCCTCCCAGTTATGTTGATATCAACATGTCATGGACTTCCCCATGTTATTCTTCTCCCAGTTATGTTGATATCAGCATGTCATGGACTTCCCCATGTTATTCTCCTCCCAGTTATGCTGATATCAGCATGTCATGGACTTCCCCATGTTATTCTCCTCCCAGTTATGTTGATATCAGCATGTCATGGACTTCCCCATGTTATTCTCCTCTATGTTGATATCAGCATGTCATGGACTTCCCCATGTTATTCTCCTCCCAGTTATGTTGATATCAGCATGTCATGGACTTCCCCATGTTATTCTCCTCTATGTTGATATCAACATGTCATGGACTTCCCCATGTTATTCTCCTCCCAGTTATGTTGATATCAACATGTCATGGACTTCCCCATGTTATTCTCCTCCCAGTTATGTTGATATCAGCATGTCATGGACTTCCCCATGTTATTCTCCTCCCAGTTATGTTGATATCAACATGTCATGGACTTCCCCATGTTATTCTCCTCCCAGTTATTTTGATATCAGCATGTCATGGACTTCCCCATGTTATTCTCCTCTATGTTGATATCAACATGTCATGGACTTCCCCATGTTATTCTCCTCCCAGTTATGTTGATATCAACATGTCATGGACTTCCCCATGTTATTCTCCTCCCAGTTATGTTGATATCAGCCTGTCATGGACTTCCCCATGTTATTCTCCTCCCAGTTATGTTGATATCAACATGTCATGGACTTCCCCATGTTGTTCTCCTCCCAGTTATGTTGATATCGACGTGTAGATTTCCTGTCTCGTGACCAGGAAATGGAAGCTTTAAGACACAGTTTTGTTAAGGCTTAGTACAGACAGGCTTTTTATGCCTGTTTTTAAACATTTATTTTCAGGATCTAACACCCAAACCCCACAATTCTATATAACCTAACAGTATATCTATCTATGTTGTTCTAAATTCTGTTCAGTAGAACCGTAGTTGGGTCCAGGTGTTCCATACAAAGAGATTCTTACCCAAAGTTATATATCTTTTTCATAACTGCCCTATACCTTATTATTCTTCTTTAAGCAGGTATATACGTGCAGTGAAGGAAATAATTATTTGCTCCCTTGCTGATTTTGTAAGTTTGCCCACTGAAAAAGACATGAACAGTCTATAATTTTAAGGGTAGGTTCATTTTAACCCCTCCATGACCCAGCCTATTTTGACCTTAATGACCTGGCCATTTTTTGCAATCCTGACCAGTGTCCAAGCGCTTCTGAGATTGTATTTTCGTGACATATTGAGTTTCATGATAGTGTTAAATTTAGGTAGATAATTTTTGCTTTTATTTGTGAAGAAAATGGAAATTTGGCGAAAATTTTGTAAATGTCACAATTTTCAAATTTTGAATTTTTATTCTTTTAAACCAGAGTGTTATGTGACACAAAATAGTTAATAAATAACATTTCCCACATGTCTACTTTACATCAGCACAACTTTGGAAACAACATTTTTTTTTGCTAGGAAGTTATAAAGGTTAAAATTTGACCAGCAATTTCTCATTTTTACAACAAAATTTACAAAATCATTTTTTTAAGGACCACCTCACATTTGAAGTCAGTTTGAGGGGTTTGTATGGCTGAATATACCAAAAAGTGACACCATTCTAAAAACTGCACCCCTCAAGGTGCTCAAAACCACATTCAAGAAGTTTATTAACCCTTCAGGTGTTTCACAGCAGCAGAAGAAACATGGAAGGAAAAAATGAGCATTTAACTTTTTAGTCACAATAATGATCTTTAAGCAACAATTTTTTTTATTTTCCCAAGGGTAACAGGAGAAATTGGACCCCAAAAGATATTGTCCAGTTTGTCCTAAGTACGCTGATACCCCATATGTGGGGGTAAACCACTGTTTGGGCACACGTCGGGGCTCGGAAGGGAAGTAGTGATGTTTCGAAATGCAGACTTTGATGGAATGGTCTGCGGCCGTCACTTTGCGTTTGCAGAGCCCCTGATGTACCTAAACAGTAGAAACCCCCCACAAGTGACCCCATTTTGGAAACTAGACCCCCCGAGGAACTTATCTAGATTACCCTAATCACAACCCTAACCCCAACACGCCCCTAACCCTAATCCCAACCCTAACCACAACCCTAACCCAACAAACCCCTAACACTAATCCCAACCCTAACCATAACCCTAACCACAAGCCTAACCCCAACACACCCTTAACCCTAATCTTAACCCTAATTCCAACCCTAACCCTAATTCCAACCGTAACTCTAGTTCCAACCCTAACCCTAAGGCTATGTGCCCACATTGCGGAGTTGTGTGCGGATTTTTCTGTACCGTTTTTGAAAAATCCACAGGTAAAACGCACTGCGTTTTACCTGCGTATTTACCACGGATTTCCACATAAGCATCACAGGTCGAATTGGCACCGACTTTCATGACGCCTAAGTGGCGTCAGAGGTCAGGAAGGGGTTAACATTGAGAGATAGAATATCAAAAATAAAAACCAGAAAATCACATTGTATAAATTATATACATTTATTTGCATTTTGCAGTGAGAAATAAGTTTTTGGTCCCCTACCAACCATTAAGGGTACCGTTACACTATACGATTTACCAACGATCACGACCAGCGATACGACCTGGCCGTGATCGTTGGTAAGTCGCTGTGTGGTCGCTGGAGAGCTGTCACACAGACAGCTCTCCAGCGACCAAAGATGCCGAGGTCCCCGGGTAACCAGGGTAAACATCGAGTTACTAAGCGCAGGGCCGCGCTTAGTAACCCGATGTTTACCCTGGTTACCAGCGTAAAAAAAACAAACACTACATACTTACATTCCGGTGTCTGTCCCTTGCCGTCTGCTTCCCGCACTGACTGACTGCCGGCCGTAAAGTGAAAGCACAGCACAGCGGTGACGTCACCGCTGTGCTCTGCTTTCACTTTACGGCCGGCAGTCAGTCAGTGCGGGAAGCAGACGGCAAGGGACCTGACGGACACCGGAATGTAAGTATGTACTGTTTGGTTTTTTTTACATTTACGATGGTAACCAGGATAAACATCGGGTGACTAAGCGCGGCCCTGCGCTTAGTAACCCGATGTTTACCCTGGTTACAAGCGAACGCATCGCTGGATCGGTGTCACACACACCGATCCAGCGATGACAGCGGGAGATCCAGTGACGAAAGAAAGCTCCAAACGATCTGCTACGACATACGATTCTCAGCAGGGTCTCTGATCGCTGCTGCGTGTCAGACACAGCGATATCGTATGGATATCGCTGGAACGTCACGGATCGTACCGTCGTAGCGACAAAAGTGCCACTGTGAGACGGTACCCTAAGAGTTCTGTCTCCTACACACCAGTTAGACACTCCTAATCAACTCGTTACCAGCATTAAAGACAGCTGTCTTAAATAGTCACCTTTATAAAAGACTCCTGTCCACAGACTCAAATGATCAGTCAGACGCTAATCTTTACAACATGCGCAAGACCAAAGAGCCTTGTAAGGATGTCAAAGACAAGATCATAGACCTGCACAAAGCTGGAATAGGCTACAAATCATCAGTAAGATGCTGGGTAAGAATGAGACTGTTGGTGCAATAGTAAGAAAATGGAAGAAATACAAAATGACTGTCAATCGACATCGATCTGGGTCACCATGCAAAATCTCACCTTGTGTGATATCCTTGATTATGAGGAAGGTGAGAAATCAGCCTAAAACTTCACGGTGGGAACTTGTTAATGATCTCAAGGCAGTGTGGACCACAGTCACCAAGAAAACCATTGATAACACATTATGCTGTAAAGGGTTAAAATCCTGCAGTGCCCGCAAGGTCCTCCTGCTCAAGAAGGCACATGTACAGATCCATATGAAGTTTGCCAATGAACACCAGAATGATTTTGTTAGTGATTGGGAGAAGGTGCTGTGGCCAGATGAGACAAAAAATTAGCTCTTTGGCATTAACTTAACTCACCTTGTTTGGAGGAAGAGAAATGCTGCCTATGACGCAAAGAACACCATCCCCACTGTCAAACAAGTTTTTTGCCACCTTATCTGAGAGCAGCGTAATGTGGAGACAGAGACACTGATTCCAGCAATGTGTCATTTACTGGGCTGCTTGTTATAGTTTTGTTAAAATCACCATTTTATCAGCAGGAGATTATCACAAGAGGACCACTAAACCTGCTGTCATGTAGTCCTCCAAATTCATGAGCTCTGAATAACCCCGTCCCCAGCACTGATTTTCAAATTTCTAGCTATGCCTAGTGTACACAGAAATCTGCCAATTAGTGATGTGGGCAGAGTTATACAGAGCTCAGCATTCTGCAATAGATAAAAGTTTTTAAACAAATCTGCAGCAAGCATCCCAGTATGTGCTTTTTCAATACCTTCATCTTAAATAATTCAATCAGAATTTGGATCCTTAGAGTCTCCTCTCACCAGTTCTAGTTTGGAATATTTGCTTTCAACCACCAATTTGTTTGAACTACTGACCAGGAAATATGCTCTTCTCCAATCCAGTAGCACCAAATTAGTAAAGAACACTGTAATTGGAGGGAGGGATATCCCTGAGTTTTTGGCAGAAGATTACTAAGATGTATCTGATTACTTCTTAACTTTGGTGATAAGTGCCAAAATGCCTTTATTTAGTATACATGTTTATGTAAGGTCTATTTTACTCCTCCCCGATATCAGATATCTCCAACAGTCATTTATGCTTTTATTATCTGACTACAGGCACTTTTTTTTTACATGCAATAAGGTCTTAAAATTCAATATAATTTCTATGGCTAGCTTTCCCCTTATTTCTGAATACCAATTTGGATTTTTTCAAGAATCCTGTTCTAGCCTCCATCATATCTCCTGGGTTACCTAAGGAGAAGTATTCAGCACATATAAGAACATTTTATTTTAGGTTTCTTTAATCGTGGCACACAAACTTATAATCATGGCATGGAAGTCTAAATTGACCCTATGTCTTAAGTTGGTAAACTCATATATTTCTTATTACAAAATCCTTTATATGGGTTTCAAAAATTGTTAAGGTCAGGACTCAAAAAAATGAATTTTAACATTAGACAAATAAACTTTTCAATTGGACTACGCAGTCATTATTTCTTGGATCGCTAAAGTAAGTACACCGACCTCATCAGAAGAGATATATTTCATAATGTATGCCGTTTATATTGTAAAATCTGATGACCGATCCACTCTAATCGAAATTGCAAAATAAAACAACGGCACATTAAGTCTGTCTCAATGAAGTCTTATAGAGGGTAGCAGAGTTCATCTGAGTTATTAGTTCCTATAATTCTTCTTGTTCCTGTGAGTATGGCAGGGCACAGTGAGTATTTGCTCCTATAAGGTTGTTACGCACTGGCAAGACGGACGGTCCAGTAAATGTGACCTGATTGTGAATATATACTTGGCTTAAGGTGCCGTTACACTTAGCGATTTACCAACGATCACGACCAGCGATACGACCTGGCCGTGATCGTTGGTAAGTCGTTGTGTGGTCGCTGGAGAGCTGTCACACAGACAGCTCTCCAGCGACCAATGATGCCGAAGTCCCCGCGTAACCAGGGTAAACATCGGGTTACTAAGCACAGGGCCGCACTTAGTAACCCGATATTTACCCTGGTTACCATTGTAAATGTAAAAAAAAAAAACACTACATACTTACATTCCGGTGTCTGTCACGTCCCTCGCCGTCAGCTTCCTGCACTGACTGTGAGGGCCGGCCGTAAAGCAGAGCACAGCGGTGACGTCACCGCTGTGCTTTCCAGCCGGCGCTCACAGTCAGTGCGGAAAGCTGACGGCGAGGGACGTGACAGACACCAGAATGTGAGGATGTACTGTTTTTTTTTTTTACATTTACAATGGTAACCAGGGTAAATATCGGGTTACTAAGCATGGCCCTGCGCTTAGTAACCCGATATTTAACCTGGTTACCAGTGAACAAATCGCTGGATCGGCGTCACACACGCCGATTCAGCGATGACAGCGGGTGATTAGCGACCAAAAAAAAGGTCCTGATCATTCCCAGCGACCAACGATCTCCCAGCAGGGGCCTGATCGTTGGTCGCTGTCACACATAACAATTTCGTTAACGATATCGTTGCTACGTCACAAAAAGCAATGATATCGTTAAAGAAATTGTTATGTGTGACGGTACCTTTAAGGCTTTGGAAGTTAGATTCTATTACAGCATACAGAAAACAGAGCAAACAGAATTCTCCTAATGTGCTTTCATCTTATTCATCTGTTATCTGCGTCCTCACAAATGGAAAATCATTAGGAAGTCAATAAGAGAGAGCCTCATGCCAGAAAAAGACAGGATATCACTTTTTAACCTCACTCCAAAATTATTTAGCTTCTCTAGTAAGGACTTGGAGATAACAAGATGAAGTTTGACCTTTTCTTGACTGCGATCCTGGTTACTTTCTACGTTATGATGACAATGTTGAGTTGAAAATTTTTGTAGTGTATGACCATGTATCCAATGATACATTATTGAATGTAGTGTCTTCTTCTTCTTATTTTATACTTTCATGCGTTTGTTCCACATATGTAGTCTTGCTGTCACGGGTTTGATTTCTTCTACTCCTGCACTGATTAGAAGCACTTCACTTATTAAACAGTGTACATTTTTTTGGCAGTGCAGGGGTTAATCTGCTTAGTTGAGAGTTCCTGGAGCGTTTAAGCTCTCAGCTGTGCACTGTTAGCCATTCCCATCTTCTATATCATCTGGGCCCTGGCTAGCACTCATTGTCAGAGCTAGCTTATGCTGACTGGCTGGAGGTTGTTGTTGGTTTATTTGTTCCTGATGTTTGGTTTTGACTATGCGATAATTCTATTTCTTCTCCTATTTTGGTTTAACCCCATCCTCCACTCCTCTGTTATATGTGTGAGTATATTTGTATGTTTAGTATTTTCTTTTATTCCTGTTCAAACTACCTTGTTAGTCTGATTGGTGTATTACAGTACAATACTACTCCCCTATTCCCTGGGTGGGGGAAGGGTGCAACAATTCAGAAGCTAAGGCAAGGTACGTGGTCCTGGCATCTTCACCATCAGAAGTAATCTGGGGGCACTCCCTAGCGTTAGGGACAGGGAAGGAGCCCCTGGTCATGGGACACCCAGCAACAGAGTCATGACACTTGTGCTCTCTAGAAAGAACTAAATATCTGAAAATCTAAATTCTCTGCAATCCATATAAATACTACACATTGTTTAAGCCCTAAACACATGTACTTCATATGATGCATGTACTTCTCATAGAATGCTCTATATGTATGTCATTGTGATCAAATGGGCAAAGAGGTGTAACTGCTGTGATCTGTCCCAATATACACCCTAGATGAAGGTCGCAAGTGACATTTATGGGGTTAGGCAGGGGAGAGGTCTTCCTCTGTCACACATTGGCCCAATATGTTTTTATGAAAGCAGGAGACCTAACAATGGGTTCCATGACTCTCATCTTAGTAGCGTTATTAGATCCTACCATGTTTAAAATAAAAATAATGACAAAAAAATACAAGTTAAAGGGATTGTACTGGACTTTAACATTGATGATCTCTGCATAGAAGAGGTCATCAATATCAGATTGGTGGAGGTAAATGTTGCTGCAATCTTTGTGCCATTCACTTAGGGTACCGTTACACTATACGATTTACCAACGATCACGACCAGCGATACGACCTGGCAGTGATCGTTTGTAAGTCGTTGTGTGGTCGCTGGAGAGCTGTCACACAGACAGCTCTCCAGCAACCAACGATGCCGAGGTCCCCGGGTAACCAGGGTAAACATTGGGTTACTAAGCGCAGGGCCGCGCTTAGTAACCCGATGTTTACCCTGGTTACCAGCGAAAAAAAAAACAAACACTACATACTTACATTCCGGTGTCTGTCCCTTGCCGTCTGCTTCCCGCACTGACTGACTGCCGGCCGTAAAGTGAAAGCAGAGCACAGCGCCTTTACGGCCGGCAGTCAGTCAGTGCGGGAAGCAGACGGCAAGGGACCTGACGGACACCGGAATGTAACTATGTAGTGTTTTTTTTTTTACATTTACGATGGTAACCAGGATAAACATCGGGTTACTAAGCGCGGCCCTGCGCTTAGTAATCCGATGTTTACCCTGGTTACCAGCGAAAAAAAAACCAAACACTACATACTTACATTCCGGTGTCTGTCCCTTGCCGTCTGCTTCCCGCACTGACTGACTGCCGGCCGTAAAGTGAAAGCAGAGCACAGCGCGCTGACGGACACCGGAATGTAACTATGTAGTGTTAGTGGTTTTTTTTTACATTTACGATGGTAACCAGGATAAACATCGGGTTACTAAGCGCGGCCATGCGCTTAGTAACCCGATGTTTACCCTGGTTACAAGCGAACGCATCGCTGGATCGGTGTCACACACACCGATCCAGCGATGACAGCGGGAGATCCAGCGATGAAAGAATGTTCCAAATGATCTGCTACGACATACGATTCTCAGCAGGGTCCCTGATCGCTGCTGCGTGTCAGACACAGCGATATCGTATGGATATCGCTGGAACGTCACGAATCGTACCGTCGTAGCGACAAAAGTGCCACTGTGTGACGGTACCCTTACAGTATATGAGATAGCTTACAGATAGCATTCAATGCCACTGCACAATAAATGAAGCTGTGCTACATATGGATTTTCAATTCGTTAAATTGTGGAGGAAGACAACATTACCCCACAAAAACTAAATAAATAAAATCAATCAAAAACTTGCATGTAGCCAAAAGCAAATATACACATAAACCATAGGTTGGGTCACACAAAACAAGCTCTACACAGTTCTGCTGATGGAAAATTAAAAGTTTATGGTGAGACCAAAACAAGTATTTTTTTTTACAAAGGTTTTATATTGTTAAAACATTGTAAAACAAAATAAACTGTGAATTTATTATCTATATATTCTGAACCTTAATAAAACAACAAACATTTCTTTTTTTTATATTTTTTATGTTTCTCTCTTAGAACAAATTAATAAAAATTGATGTCAGGATTCGTACCTGGCAGCTCCTGTGCACCAGTTGGCAGCTCTACCTTCTGAGCTATTCAGCTCGCTGGTCAGTTCCATGCTTATCCAAATACTTGAATCTATGTTATTGCTGATGTCTCCTCCCTGAGTTTCTTGTTGGTTACCACCCTGAGTTCCTGATTGGTTCATCCATGCTTATCCAAATACTTGAACCTATGTTATTGCTGATGTCTCCTCCCTGAGTTTTTTGTTGGTTATCACCCTGAGTTCCTGATTGGTTCATTTTGATTGCACACCCTTTTTAAACCTGACCTTGCTCTCAGTTCCTTGCGTGATTATTGAGCGACCTGCCTTTAGTGAAGCTTACTTCCACCTGCTGCATCTTTAAATGATACCGCTGCTCTTGGTAAACAACCATTTGCTTCCTTGACTACGATTCCTGCGTAATCCTTCAAATGATACTGCTGCTTCTGGTAAACGACCCCTGGCTTCCTTGACTACGATTCTTGCTTATTCCTTCAAACTACATTGCTGTTCCTGTGTATTGACTCCTTGGCGATTCCAGACTATGCTACCTGCCTGGTGCTGCCCCTAGTGGTTGCAATATCACTACTCCAACCAGGTCAGTCCATAACAGTTGATAAATGAAAAGCTGCTGATCTTGGGCAATAGAAAAACAAAAAAGACTGTTGGTCATTAGAAACCAAATCGGCCTAGATGTTAATGTCTTTATTGTGAGATATAGGAAAATGATATCTAACTGATATCATTTTGATATCTGATGGAATTCCCTGTCAGATGCAGTGGCCCAAAGATACTCGCTCCAAACTCAGCCCCCACCTTTGGCATTCCCCCAGACCAAAGAGCAAGTCAAATACTCCTTATACAATGAGACCTCATTATCCAGTGAAGGCACTTCCTCGGACAGAGCAGACCAATGTTTTTCTTTAATTAGCCCAAGCAAATAGACCTTTGAAGCTCTCTCCAGGGGGGCAAAAGACCATAGACCCTGTGTCTCCCAGCACCAAGTTTAGCAAATATCACGGGGGTGTGAATTCTTGTGCAAGACCAGCCAACTGGAGTCCTTTGTTTGACTCAAGCAGACATTGTGGCACCACAGATCCCAGACCAGCACAGGGCTCTGAGATATTGAATCTGGAAAATGACCTATAATAACAGCATGCAATATCTCTGAGCCTAGCCGAGCACATAATCAGAATCGGCTTTCCTTCCCCCACACGCCCGTATCTGGCAGCCAGCTGTAGAACTCTGTTATTGAGTTATAAAGCATAGCTACCAGGAATTACATATGGTAGGCACATTTGGTTTCCCTGCACAGATAAAATCCATCCAGCAGAGCCCATTGGTGCCACCGCCGTTTTAGTTAGACCCTCGGGCGGAAAGTTATGAGCAACAACGGTTCTGGACAGAAAACCAAACTCTCAGATATGGGAGGAGAGAGACTGCACAAGCCCAGAGGAGGGAACAGCATGTGGGAGGGGGCAGCCTAGGGGATAGTAGGCAGCTCCTGATTTTGGACTCTGTCTTTCTACTGGCAGGAGGCTGTTTAGCTGATGTGGCCAGAGAATCTCGCATCAAAGATTGGGACCTGTGATCCATCAGCGCCTCCCTGTAGTCACATGCTCCATAACACAGTAATTTCAATCTATCTGTACCCCTACCCTTGTACTACACTCCTGAATGTATACCTGTATATCTGCTTTTGAAAGTATATACCTGTATCTTTCTAGTGCACCTTTCGGCGATCAAATATAAAATTAATCTTGGGCTGCTCTTTTATCTCGATTCACGAATCCCCATGTCTGCACCCTCAGTTGGTTATTATACGCTAACCGTGTTGGTTTCAGACCTGATATAAGCCTGCTGTCGGATGGGGCTTATATCGAACGAGGAACTGCTGTCAGCATACCGTACTCTGTCAGTGAGGAACCCTGACAGTGATGGTCAGGAGGTTTATATATATATCCCCAGCCTGGACTGGTGAAGTATATCCCCCTCACTGGGAGCACCTCAATAACTCGTACCTATAAGGGAAGCCTTTCCGGTGACAATTTATTTGCCCTCGGTGCAGTTCCCTGACTGACATGGGGCAAGTGGTGGCACCAGAGAGTTGATCCCTGCTGGGTCCTTCTCTCCCCTCCCTGCAGGTGAGTGAAGTCGACACACCTCTTCCCTTGTGCGTTCCGTCACATTTATGACCATTGTTATTACTGTACTTCATACAAAATATATAGTTCCTCTAGATAGATATAGATTCTAGAAGGTTATATGGGCAATGATCATGAATCCTCAAAGGCTTTCCTTATCTTGACCTTGATTTCTGACAGCTGAATTAGCACATAAACATTGTCGTAGAGAAAAATTGTAAAATCCATAGAGATGTCTCTGGAGAGAGAATATATCACCCTCACATTGAACATATGAGATTATTTATAACTAGTTAAGTGAGAAAGAGCTGACACTGCAACCTCCACTGAAGTAGGACCTCTTGCCATGAACAGGTAATTACAGCAGAGATCTGCCATGAGAAACAGCCACTAAAACTAGGATTTGTTTACTCAGAGGTGGAGAAATATACTTCTGAGGCAGGAGCTTCCTCTGTTCAAAGGACTTGTCTCAGACACTCTGGAGCTAGTGGTCAGTGATGAATATTTGGGTTTTTAATCAATCGGATATTTATGGGACATACTGTATATTTTCGGCGTCTTAGCAAAGTGACGAAGAAAACACATTCACTCACATCACCGTAAAGCCAGCCTAACACATCCAATTTAAAATTGGTTAGGTTGTTGATACTATCAATTTCCTGTTTCCTGTCTATAGAAAGATAAAATTGTGATAGAAAACATGACATCTTCGCCCCTGGAAGTCTCAGGTGGGAGATATTATCATGAATGTTGTGGATCTCATAAACTTCTAAAAGACTTAGCACATCCCACAAACAGCCCCCTATATAAGCTTACCAAGGGGAGGTATGTGGGTGTAACCTTTATCTAATAAAAAGCATAGTTTAAGGCTTTGTATCTTGTCAGTCTTGGAAGGTACAGCTTGCTGTAGTTCTGTCCATTTTCCTAAGAAGTACCTCCCTCTGCTAAGCTCTTAGGCATTTATGTGACAAAGGTTTAGTACAGTACTATGCTTTTGTTATCCCTTTTATAACATGTGATTTGATATATAATAGTTTTTTGTTCCCATTTTATAATATCTTTGTATATTTTTTATACACACTTAGTACCTTTCCCCTGTAATGGGTGTCCAATCGGCCGGTATAAACAATTGTTAGTGGCAGCTAGTACTTCCTTTTGTTATTGTGGAGTGCCCAAACCACGGTATACAGTGTTGAAAATAAGTATTTGATACACTGCCAATTTTGCAAGTTTTCCTACTTACATAGAATGGAGAGGTCTGTAATTTTTATCGTAGCTACACTTCAACTATGAGAAACAAAATCTTTTTAAAAATCCAGATAATTACATTAAATGATTTTTAAATAAATAATTTGATATCAAACAGTTCTATTTTGGTCTCATATGATCACATGAGCTTCTCCCATGCCTCCTGTGGATCATCCAGATGGTCACTGGCTAACTGCAAATGGGCCTGGACATGTTCTGATGTGAGCAGGGGGATCTTGCGTGCCCTGCAAGATTTTAATAGTGTGTTTCTCATGGTAATGTTTGAGACTGTAGTCCCAGCTCTCTTCATTTCATTCACCATGTCCTCCCATGTAATTCTGGGCTGATTCCTGACTTTTCTCAGAATCATCCTTAACCCACAAGGCAAGATCTTGCATGGAGCCCCAGACCAAGGAAGATTGACAGTCGTCTTGCGTATCTTCCATTTTCTAATAATTGTGCAAACAGTTGTTGCCTTCTCACCAAGCATCTTGCCTAGTATCCTGTAGACAATCCCATCTTTGTACAAGTCTACAATTTTATCCTTGGTGTCCTTAGACAGCTCTTTGGTCTTCGCCATGGTGGAGAGGTTGGAGTTTGATTGATTGAGTATGTGAACTGGTGTCTTTTATACAGATAACGAGTTCAAACAGTTGCAATTAATACAAACAATGAGTGCAGAGTAGGAGGGCTTCTTAAAGAAAAGCAAACAGGTCTCTAAGAGGCAGAATTCATGGCAGGCTATGGTGAAACTCCGAGGGTCTGACACCCTCAACAACAGAGACTGTGCATTCACGGACTGTGCTTTTGAACAAGGAAAGAACTACTGATGTGCTAGCCCATGGCCCCTGTTGATAATATGGACATGGACACTTTGCTTCCAGGGTCCTCTCCGAGAAGGGCCATTGTTGCTGAAAGTTTTAAAGCTTTGAAGTTTTTTTTTAACATAATATGTGATGAACTGTCTCACTTGCTGTTTAGGGGCCCTTAACCGAGAAGGGACAGTGTTCCATGAGGAGGAAGAGGATATCAGGACAAGTTTTTGGCTTAATGCTTTATGATGTATTAATCTTTGCAATAACTCTTCTTTTATATTCTGGTATTGTCAAGGACAACCATAACTAAAGTATGGGGGAATGTAAGAGTGGTGGAGCTGATGGACTGTTCTCTGACACTCTAAGGAATTAAATGTATTTTATATTCGTGCGTGTTGTCAAGGGTAAGGCTAGGTTCACATTGCATTAGGGCAGTCCGTTTAGCGCATAGCGCTACAGACTGCGTTAACGCAATGTCCCAAAAGGGATCATGTTTGCCGATCCCGCTAGCGCAGATGCCCGATCTGCGCTAGCGAGGAACGGACCGCGAACGCTGCAAGCAGCGTTCGAGGTCCGTAACTCAAATGACGGCACATCGCTAGCGCACGCCCAATGTGGGCGTGCTCTAGCGATGCATTCACCATTACAAGCAATGGCGGGATTAATGGACTACGTTACACTGCGTTATGCCGCGGTGTAATGTAGTCCGTTAAACGGGTTCACACAACGCAGTGTGAACCTAGCCTAACACCCACTGGGGTTGCAGTCTTGCATAAGCAGGGTTAATTGTAATCGCCGACCCGTTTGAGGAGGGGGGAACTGAGAGTTATTGCCAAGTTCAGGAAGTGACAGTTCAGTGGAGGACAGTAGTGTGAAGTGGCGGCAGCAGTTTTAAAACATCTGAGTGGGCCCCTAACCTGCTAACCGTATGTACAACTATGGTGGCACTATAATCATAGGTATAGGAGAACCTCAGCGGATGACTGGGCTGTTACTAAAAATCTCTATACAAATATTTAGTGGATGCTTTCCTGAAACGGAAAGTACTTGCAAGCAGCATAATACAAAGAATAGCAGGTTTACCCAGAATCCTTTGCAGTAGGTGGAGCTATGCAAATCATCTCTTTCCACCCCTGTCTAATCCACAGCGCTTGGAACCGCCAAGCGTGCAATGCTGCGGATTAGTTTCTAAATTTACACAGCCAACCAATTCCTACCTGTGGACACGTGTTTCGGGCTTTAGGCCCTCATCAGCACAGGGCTGGAATTGGTTGGCTGTATGGAGTGGGGCTCGGTGAGCAAGCGATACATACATGCTAGCCACCTTAGGGAGAGACCCAAGTTGGGCTAAATGTAGCGGGACGAAAGAGACCGAAAAGCCCTCTACTCAAAGGAAATACATAGTGGATGCTTTCCTGAAACGGAAAGTACTTGCAAGCAGCATAATACAAAGAATAGCAGGTTTACCCAGAATCCTTTGCAGTAGGCGGAGCTATGCAAATCATCTCTTTTCACCCCTGTGGCTCCGCCTACTGCAAAGGATTCTGGGTAAACCTGCTATTCTTTGTATTATGCTGCTTGCAAGTACTTTCCGTTTCAGGAAAGCATCCACTATGTATTTCCTTTGAGTAGAGGGCTTTTCGGTCTCTTTCGTCCCGCTACATTTAGCCCAACTTGGGTCTCTCCCTAAGGTGGCTAGCATGTATGTATACAAATATTAACACTGATATTACTGCCATATAGTGACCCACAAGTGACACACAAGAAATTACAGTTATTGATGGTGACTTACAGTTGATGTTCTTTCTGGTGGAGATGTTAAGTTTTCCCGTCATATCCACCTGGCCCAGACCGACATGTCAATTTCTCCAGCCATGACTCGGCTACAGAGATTACAATAAATACACATTTGATTTCTCATATTTCCAGCACGTCAACATCTATTCCCAACTTGTACAAACGCTTCATCCTGCTGCTACCCCAATGTTGAGCTGTTGCTGTATGTGCATAAAAATGCCCACCACTGTGCATTTTACAATGTAAAATGTCTCCTTTGTGCCCGTTAGATGACCTGTGCAAATTCCCTAGAAAACAGTGCCCACATTTTGCTCTAGTGATAATGCCTCCAGTGTGCCCAAATGACAGTCACAATATCCTGAGTGCCCTATAACAATTATGCTCAGTTAACATTTAAAATTGTCCTGAGTCCCTTCATATATCGTTCCCCTCTACATTGCATGATGTCTCCACAGTTCCCACATACACAGCATGTTGGGCCCACAGTAGCCCCCTCCCACTGTATGACAGCCCCCAGTAGTCTCCCCACTGTATGAGGACCCTCAGTGGTCCAACCACACTGTAAGATGCTTTCCAGTAGTCACTGAACACTAATGTATGCTTGGCCCCCAGTAGTCTCCACAAACTGTATGCATGGCCTCAGTAGTCCCACCACACTGTATGCATGGCCCCCGGTAGTTCTCCACACTGTATGCTTGCCCTCCACTAGTCGAATAGTCATTCCACACTGTATGGATGGCCCCCAGTTGCCCCCACATTGTATGCAAGGCCACTGGTATTCCAGTAGTCCAACACACTGTGCATAGTCCCCAGTAGCTCCCATTCACTGTATGCATTGCACAATGGTAAACCCCCCATTGTAGGCATGGCCCCCATTAACCCCCCACATCCTATGCAAGACTGTACAGTAGCCTTCCCACACTGTATGAATGGCCTCCCAGTATTCTAGTAGCTCCCCAGTGGTACCCTCCTGCTGCATGCAGGGCTGCCAGTAGTCCCCCCAAAAGCACTATTAAAATAAAAGAAAACAAAAACATCACCTACTCACCTAACCATGGACCCTGAGGAGTCCGTTGGCAGACAGGACCAAGGTGTGGGCGGAGCAACAGGGTAACGTCATCGCGCTGGGGCACTCAGAGTCCCGGCATGATGACATCATCATGCCACCCTGCCCCTTGCCTCGTCCGTGCGTCTCCTAGTTTTTCTGTAGACAACAGGCTGAAATCAATCTGCAGTGCACAGATCACTGAAGCTGAGCGGTAGTGCAGGGAGATACAGTTTAGTGTAGCTTTAACTCCTGGGGTCCCCTGTGAGTGCAGGGCCCATTGTGACCACACCCTCTGCTGCACCTGTAACTACCCTACTGCATAAAGCATATCTTTCATAAGATTTTGCAATATAGAGTATATACATTATCTTTAATATACTTACCTTGCAATGTCTTCACATCGTGTTCCGTCCAGATGTGTCTGTGGCACGCTCACTAGGGCTGTGGGGTACTCAGAATCGGGTCGGACAGTTCATTGGGGAAGTCACGGGGTCGTGAACCGACTCCATGGCCCTGGCTGTGCCATAAAATGGGAAATATGTATATGGGATTTAACGTGACGCCACCTGTGGTGTTGGGCAACGGATGGCAAACGCTGCTAAAGGAGACCGCTGGGGCTGATGGTGAGACCGCTGGGATGGTTCTGCTCCCCACAGGTGGACCGAGGCCCCAGGGCTACTGGTCCCATTTAAGTCAGGCTAGTACAGACCGGGGTACTGGTAACAGATTGTAAAGGGGAGCCTGGCAGCCTGGAAGCAAATTTTGGATACACCTGGCCCGGTAGGTACGGAGGCCTTCATTCTGTGCTGTCCTCCCTTTTTCCTTGCTGCCTAACAGCCCACGCTCCTGCTGCTAACTGTCTCTCTCCGTTTTTAAAAACTAACCATGGCAAGCAGCTCGAGCCTATCGTAGGTGCCGCTCCTTTGGGTCGGCACCAGGCTCTTGTATGCTGCTGTGCCTCTGGGTAATAGATCGGGCCAGGAAACCTGCAGTCCCCTGCCCTCTGGATTTAGCTGCCGGGACTTCAGTACCCACTTAACCACAGACTCCGATATCCGGTTCCTAGCGCTCAGCTCTGGGGTGAGTTTAATCCCAGCTCCACTCCCCAGTTTTTGCTCTACAGGCGCATTGAATTGCTCGGCTGATCCCGGTGGCAGATGCGCGATGTTTCTACAGGAAGTGGAAGCCGATCACATTAAAGGGGTTTACCCATGAATGAAAGTTCATTTTAAAAATTGTCTGTGTCTGACCGTGTACGGATCATACAACATCTCCTTGGCAGAGTAGGAAGCAAAAGGCAATACTGACATTACAGAAGGGGATCACAGAGGATTCATTTTGTCAGGTAAAATATTTCACTGACTGTTTTTAAACAATATTTTACCTCACAAAATGTATCCTCTGCAATCTCCTGCTGTAATGTCAGTATTGTCTTTTGCTTCCTCCCCTTCTCAGGAGCTGTGGTATGTCCTATACATGGTCAGACACAGACAATTTTTAAAATGAACTTTCATTCGTTGGAAAACCCCTTTAAAAAGTAAATATCCATGCCAACATGGCTCCTCCTAAAAAGTACGCCAATGACAATGAAAGGAAAGCAGCAAAGGCACAACGTCGAAGACAACAACGGGCAAATGAGACTCTTGAAGAGCAACAGCATCGCTGAAACAAAAAGAATGCATACATCACATGGAGTAGACAGGTCATAGAAGAGAGCACAGATGGGAGAAGTCATCACACGGTGTGGATAGGTAGGTGAGCACATGGGGGAGAGATTCTCAAAACTGCAAAGCCTGCCCCCGTCATGACATTACCGCCCTCCTGATGCAATAGCATCTGGCCTCCATCTAGTTATATACACATATACAACTCTGGCAAAAATTAAGAGACCACCGCATCAAAACCCTGTCATGAGCAGCCCAATCTCCAGTCCTGAACCCCATTAAAAACATCTGGAATGCAATCAAAAGGATGATGGATACTCACTAGCTATCAAACAAAGGAGAACTGCTTACATTTTTGTGCCAGGAGAGATATGAAAGACTGGTGGAAAGCATGCCAAGAAGCATGACCGCGTATGGCCCATTTGGGATCTTTTCCTAACATCACTCCACCAAACCCGCCACTTGTGACCAATAAAAAATTCTGCCACCCCCCACTTAGCGCTAATTATGCAATAAAAACATAACACGTTAAATTCTTTGGATAATTTTGGCCACAGCGGCCAGCTTTATTAACAAACAAAACATAATAATTATAATTATAACAAAAAACATCTGAAAAAACTTGAGGGGGAGGGTTCTTGGAGCTAAAAGATCAGGCATCATATATATATAGGCACAAAAAGCCCCATAATTTCTAACCAACACTTTTTTACCCTCAGCCGTGACCACCAGCTCGAGGGCACCATGTAACCCTTTTCAGGGAAAACCAAAAAAACCCAAAGCTCCTGAGGACAATCCCAGTCCAGAGGCCGTAACCACAAGCCAGATCAACCCCCATCCAATTGACCTTCCTCCAATAAAACATCACCAACTCCAAGAACCCAGCCCCCCGCCCCCCGCACCACCTGCCACTGTGACAATGGAAATATCATGAAAATACAAACAAACCAACATCACCCTTTTCAAGGAATGGTTAAATGACCACCAAAATGACTACTAAACATCCCAGAAAAAAGTTCGAGGGTGGGTGGGCTTTCCACGCAGGGTTCTTTTCTGCGAGTGACTTTTCCCGCACTTTTCCACCCCTTAAGAGAAATAATGGTGTGCACTCAGGTCAAAGGCAAGTAGGTGCTGGTAAAACAGACCATGCGATCCAAAATAGTCATATATCAAAAATTACCGCACACTTGAAACTGATATGTTGCAAAAATTATTAACAAGTTTATTGTGTTCACAAAACAGGTTGCCACAAAAAGAAAACAAAATTGCAGATAGGAACCCAACGTTTCAACCCTCCAAGGCCTTATTCATGGGGTTGCTTAATGCACGCTAGGATACATATGAGAGTAGCAGGCATAGGGCAGGAAGACAAGTCCCTTGTTATGTAAATTGTCACTGAAATTGTCACTGAACCTGAAGCAGGCTGGGGATATGCTGATCCGTAATGTACAGTGGTAATAGCACACAGAGGTTGTGACATCCGTAGTGGGCCTTAACCTGAAGCAGGCTGGGGATATGCTGATCCACAATGTACAGAGGTAGTAACACACAGAGGCTGTGATATCCGTAGTGGGCCTGTATCGCTAAAAAACCGGTCCGAGCAGCGCTGCTATGTCCTGTAGTGACGTGGATGGAGGGTGCTGGATGAGTGGCGCTCCTGCGCCTTGCTGCTGCGGCATTTCCACCCCTTGCCGCCCGTCCCCAACCCCAAAACTCCTCCCCCCCTACAGCCAATCCCAAGCACGGCCTTTAAAAAACAATATGGGAAAACCCTCCCATGGCAACGCAGTCATGGGGGGCCTCCATCAAGCTGCGCCCATTCCAGCCTCCATCTTGAAAGCTGTGATTAAAAATCATGGTTATACCACAAAATATTGATTTCTGAACTCTTCCTTAGTTAAAACATTGGTATTATTGTTTCTAAATGATTTCATTTTGACCATTTCTCCTTTTCAGAAAAAAAAATTCAAAATTTATTGCTTGGAAATTCAGAGACATGTTTTCAGAAGATTATACTAAAAGAACAATTCTCATTTTACTCAAAAAGGTGCCTATAAAAAGAGAAAAATCAGGCAAACTGAACATTTTGTTCATATATATATATATATATATATATATATATATATATATATATATACACTGCTCAAAAATAAAGGGAACACTTAAACGACAGAATATAACTCCAAGTAAATCAAACTTCTGTGAAATCAAACTGTCCACTTAGGAAGCAACACTGTTCGACAATCAATTTCACATGCTGTTGTGCAAATGGAATAGACAACAGATGGAAATTATT
The DNA here is from genome assembly GCF_032444005.1 of Ranitomeya imitator. NCBI lineage: Eukaryota > Metazoa > Chordata > Amphibia > Anura > Dendrobatidae > Ranitomeya > Ranitomeya imitator. The sequence goes on along the minus strand of NC_091283.1, from coordinate 478,208,641 downwards.
CGCAATTATCAAGACACACTCAATAAAGGAGTGGTTCTGCAGGTGGGGACCACATACCACATCTCAGTATGAATGCTTTCTGGCTGATGTTTTGGTCACTTTTGAATGTTGGTTGTGCTTTCACATTCGTGGTAGCATGAGATCGACTCTACAACCCACACAAGTGGCTCAGGTAGTGCAGCGCATACAGGATGGCACATCAATGCGAGCTGTGGCAAAAAGATTTGTTGTGTCTGTCAGCACAGTGTCCAGAGGTTGGATGCGCTACCAGGAGACAGGCCAGTACATCAGGAGACATGGAGGGGGCTGTAGGAGGGCAACAACCCAGCAGCAGGACCGCTACCTCAGCTTTTGTGCAAGGAGGAAGAGGAGGAGCACTGACAGAGCCCTACAAAATTAACTCCAGCAGGCCACAAATGTTCATGTGTCTGCACAAACGGTTAGAAAATGACTCCATGAGGATGGTCTGAGTGCCCGACATCCACAGATGCGGGTTGTGCTCACAGCCCAACACCGTGCAGGACGCTTGGCATTTGCCACAACACCAGGATTGATAAATTCGCCACTGGTGCCCTGTGCTCTTCAGATGAAAGCAGGTTCACACTGAGCATATGTGAGACGTGACAGAGTCTGGAGACGCCATGGAGAGTGATCTGCTGCCTGCAACACCCTTTAGCATGACCGGTTTAGCAGTGGGTCAGTAATAGTGTGGGGTGGCATTTCTTTGGAGGGCCGCACAGCCCTCCATGTGCTCACCAGAGATAGCCTGACTGCCATTAGGTACCGAGATGAGATCCTCAGACCCCTTGTGAGACCATATGCTGGGGTGGTTGGCCCTGGGTTCCTCCTAATGTGGGACAATGCCAGACCTCATGTGGCTGGAGTGTGTCAGAAGTTCCTGCAAGATGAAGGCATTGAAGCTATGGACTGGCCCGCCAAATCCCCAGACCTGAATCTGATTGAACACATCTGAAACATCATGTTTTGCACCATCCACCAACATCACGTTGCACCACAGACTGTCCAGTGGTTGACAGATGCTTTAGTCCAGGTCTGGGAGGAGATCCCTCAGGAGACCATCTGTCGCCTCATCAGGAGCATACCCAGACATTGTAGGGTAGTCATACAGGCACATGGAGGCAACACACACACAAAACTGAACATCATTTCCTTGTCTTGAGGCATTTCCCCTGAAGTTGGATCAGCCTGTAATTTGATTTTCCACTTTGATTTTGAGTATCATTCCAAATCCAGACATCCATGGGATATTAATTTTACATTGATAATTGTTATGTTTTATTGTTCTCAACACATTCCACTATATAATGAATAAAGATTTACAAATGAAATATTTCATTCAGTGATATCTAGGATGTGGGATTTTAGTGTTCCCTTTATTTTTTTGAGCAGTGTATATATGAGAACTGAAACTGGTGGACTTATTTTGAAATTAAACTGTGCCTAATGAGCGAAAGTTTGAGTCAAAGTGTATTTAGTTTATTTGTTACCAACTTGACAGCTGCAGTATGTTCTCAGTAGTGTCACATCTTAGCAGCAACAGGGAGGAGGGACACTGAGAAATTGTGGATCAGACTAGGTGGGAGGAGATTCAGCTCCAGGGAGGAGCGACACTGAGAAACTGTGGATCAGACTAGGTGGGAGGAGATTCAGCTCCAGGGAGGAGGGACACTGAAAAACTGGATCAGACTAGTGGGAGGACACTAAGCTCCAGGGAGGAGGGGCACTGAGGTGCTGTCAATCGGTATAGTGAGCAGAGATTCAGCAGCAGCAGGGAAGTGGACACTTAAGATCAGTCAATCATGCGATATTAGTGGAGACTGTGTAATTCTCAATCATTCTGACATGCATTTTTAAGGTAAAAACAGCATCAGGTCTAAAAAAGTCTATTTTGTAACATATGCCGTTTACATTGTGAAATCTCTTGACAGATCCACTTTAAATCTTTAAATATACTGTTGGGTTGTTCTTTACTGCTATGTTGTCAAAAGTCATTAATCAGTTGTTCGGAATACAGGTTACATGGAGACGTGGTGAATCACTGTACAGTCCCAAAGGGATGCACCTGCCATGCTTACATTGAAATTCATCCCTGCTGCTAAAGCGTGCAGCTCCATAATACATGACCGTATGTTGTAAAAGTTAGTTATTCTCAAGTAGAAGCAAAGAGTGCAGACGTAGTGGGAAGTACCGATCTGTTCTGCCGGCAGAAATGGGTTATATTTGTATAATCAACACTTACTTTGGTCCTCTCCATCAGCATGTAGATCTGAAAAACTCAATGCCAGCCACGTTCTCTTTTGTCTTTGTTGTGCAATGCCACATAAACTAAACATCTGTCACTTCTCAGTCAATTCTAGAACTTGCGCAGACCATTAACCTCATTATTCCTCCCTTCTGAAGAGGATTCTTGGCGTATCATTAATGAAGAAAACACACAATGCCGGCTGTTTGGGTCAAAGTTACACGTTCTGTTCCTCATGATCACATCTGCAGATTTACAACACTCTTCAAGAAACAACAATAAAGGGCAATATGAAGGATACGAAAACGTGGAAACTCCAGCTCCAATAAAATGGCAAAATTCCCTGTAGGTTTGAACAAAAGGAATGAAATTTCATACCACTATTGCTGATATCTTTCATATGTATTTTCTATATGTATTTTTGGTGCATCTTTCCATTCTGTTGTGCGATAAAATGCATGCAGTCGCGATCTGTAGGACCTTTTCATTTATCATGTGACTCTGCCAGATTGGCTGTATACCTGTTTTTTTGTTTTTTTTTGAAGGTTAGAACAAAAGGAATGACATTTCATATCACTACGTTTGATATTTTATATATGTATTCTTTATATGTATTTTTATTGTATCTTTCCATTCTGTCTTGTGATAAAATGCATGTAGTTGCATCGTAGGACCTTTCTATTTATCATGTGATTCTGATAGAGTGTGTGATAGGTCCATTTTTTCTATATAAGCAAGACTGAATGTGGGTTTTATATGGGCATGAATAAGATCCTGTGTGATCGAAACGCGTTGCCTATATTCATGTAACCACCTGCGTCCTTTTTACTGTGTAAGGATGTCCGTTTTAATGAAGTTGGACTAATAAAGAATTTTGCCATTTTATTGGAGCTGGAGTTTCTACGTTTTCGTATACTGCAATTGCTTGGCGTCTTGGTCTGGACGAATCTCCGTGCTCAATTATCTATGGTCTGGTTGGTGAGCTGGCTGCGGCTTATAGCCGATTTTTTTCTATTGCAATATGAAGGATATCTGCTGCAGACATTGCACATCCCAAAGTACAGTACTGACAGTGGCTACATTTTATACATCATATTAGGAGCTCCTCTAATTTTCACCACATTTTCCCTTTTCTGTTTCTGAGCAAGACTGGAAAAATGCTTTTTTCCCCCAATACGTTAGGAGGTCAAGGAGCTGTGCTCCAGGATTTTCATGTATAAATGGTTCATGTTTGTTAAAGGGAAACTGTCAGCAGGTTTTAGTTATATATTCTGAAAGCAGCATCATGTAGAGGCTGAGACCCTGATTCCTGCGATGTGCTACTTGCTGGTCTGTGTTCTGTTATTTTGATACTGACAGAAAGCTACCAATCATTGATGGGGCGGGGGTTACACAGAGCAGTTGACTAGGAGGCACAAGACACCTTGTCCTGTAATGATCTGCTGTTGATAATAAAATAAAGTTTTTTTGTTTTGTTTTTTGAAAGAACACAAGATCTAGTAAGTGTCACATCACTGGAATTAGGTTATCTTCCCATTCATCATGCTGCTTTCAGATTATGTAGGAAAAATTTGATGAAGATTCTCTTTTAAGGTGCTTTATGTCAGTGACCAATCCAAGTGATTGAGTCTGTTTCCGTCATTTTCTTTGGTCACTCATAGCTCCTTTTATAAGCCATGGTTTTACAAGGTCCATATTGCTAAACAGAACCACATATTTTTATGTTAAAATCTCACTGGCTGCCCTTTCAGCTAAGCTTTCAGAATAAGCAATAATGCATTTTGTATGTAAGGAATAACACTACTTCTGAACATTATATTGATTGTATCCAGCATTATTTGTCAGTTTCCAGCGCTGTTGGATCAAGTCACTAGAAGACTTAGTTTTTCTATATGTGCTCTGCCTCTTCATCCTTCCAGCTCCATCCATGCACTGTTTATAGACCCTCTATAAGCAGCAGGTGTAATTTAAACCCTCACTGAGGACAGATATGTAGACAGATTTGAGCAGTGTTTGAGAGTGATTAGTGCAGGACACAAGAAGCGACTAAGAGGTTGAAAAAGCCATTTTTCTCTAAAAGTTTCTTATGTGTTCAAATAATTTATGAAAAAAATGTATTATGTGTAGCTACTCTTTAAGACGCCTTAAAAAAAAACAGCGTCTATAGAGCACTTTGAGTTTTTTTTTTAAGAAAATTATATTTTGAGGCCATTTCTCATTACAATTATTATAGCGATAAATCTAGAAGTTCATTTTTACACTGGATTGTTATATTCTGTATTTTGGAGGTTTATGAAAGCTGATAATAAAAGTTGGGCTCTAACAATGAGAAAATGCACTTCAGGGACACCCTGGAGTTTTATTCTCTTCTTTATCTTGGAGCAGCCTGGCTTTAAAATACAAAACCTGCACACACCGATGGGATTCTTTCTCTTCTTCCTCAACACAGAGCCATAGGTTTTCTCTGTTATCTGCGCATCCCCACAGCGAAAAGGCATTGTGGGACGCGGCGCTGGGCCGGAGCACTTGATGGAATCAGGTTTTTAATGAATAGTAGATGATGAGTGAATGCTTGTTCGGATGCAGCACAACCAGATAGGAAGCCATATATTAGGCATAAACAGGTTGCTTCCTTGAGAAAATCTAGTTATAAATGACTTTTATGCTGCAGAAGGAGCCTTTTCCATCACTCTCTGCAGACCTCGCTTATAAAGTGTATTTCATTTCGCTATGTAATCACATCCTGATTGCTCTACTGACCTTGGACTTATTAAAGGTTTCTTGCTCGTACCATCTCTATGAAAAGAAAAAAAAATCTCACCCCACCATCACCGGCAATTTCCATGCAAAATAGTTTTATGTCGCACGTGGTAAGTGCTGCTGATTCACTATTTCGTTGGTCAGGTGCATTCAATGACACACAATGTCGGCCATCATTAACCCGCCGGGCTAAGTATTATCATGGGGACATTTACAAGGTTTCTGCAGTGCGATACTTTTACAACTTACAGAACACAAGAGTTTTATAATCACATTATAAGTCCCGGGAAGCTCCCGGCATAACGTAGGTTCTTTTATCCTCCATAAAGTAATAAAGTAGATAATGCTGATGCTAAAGAGAAATCCGTTAACAAGTGTTATAAAATAAGGAGAGCGGTCCGATGTGAAGTGGAAAGGTGGAACGTATACAAGTGTTTAGAAAAGACATCTTAGGCGTATATGTTGGATTGTCCCTGATTCTAATTGCTTCATTGATATCTAGGACGAAGCGATAAATCATGACCTGTTCATCTGTTCACAGCGGTGCCGGGCTCCATTTAGTTTCTTTAATCTTTTACAGCAAATACAGCATGGTCTTCAGCCCTAGTCTTAAATGGGCACTGTACTATTAGACAATAATGAGATAATCAGGAAATCATACTATCATTGGAGCCCCTTCAGTCCACGACCCACTTGGTATACTCTTCAGGACCATCTACACACCAGGGCTGTGGAGTCAGAGTCGTGGAGTTGGTGTCCATTTTGGTGAAGTCGGAGTTAGAGTTGGTATAAAATGGACCAACTCCAACAATATATAATACAGAATGATTTGGGAAAGTTATGAAATGTCCTATGAATGCCTGTTCTGTTCCTGATCTAAGGATCTCGGCTTTTAGTTGAGATGAATCTGTGCTGCACTTTATGTACATGCTCAGTAGTGACCAGTACTGTGGAGTCGTAGATGAGATGAATCTGTGCTGCACTTTATGTACATGCTCAGTGGTGAGACAGTGCTGTGGAGTCATAGATGAGATGAATCTGTGCTGCACTTTATGCACATGCTCAATAGTGAGACAGTGCTGTGGAGTCATAGATGAGATGAATATGTGCTGCACTTTATGTACATGCTCAATAGTGAGACAGTGCTGTGGAGTCTTAGATGAGATGAATCTTTGCTGCACATTATGTACATGCTCAGTAGTGACCAGTGCTGTGGAGTCGGAGATGAGATGAATCTGTGCTGCACTTTATGTACATGCTCAATAGTAAGACAGTGCTGTGGAGTCATAGATGAGATGAATATGTGCTGCACTTTATGTACATGCTCAATAGTGAGACAGTGCTGTGGAGTCTTAGATGAGATGAATCTTTGCTGCACATTATGTACATGCTCAGTAGTGACCAGTGCTGTGGAGTCGGAGATGAGATGAATCTGTGCTGCACTTTATGTACATGCTCAATAGTGAGACAGTGCTGTGGAGTCGTAGATGAGATGAATCTTTGCTGCACATTATGTACATGCTCAGTAGTGACCAGTGCTGTGGAGTCGGAGATGAGATGAATCTGTGCTGCACTTTATGTACATGCTCAATAGTGAGACAGTGCTGTGGAGTCATAGATGAGATGAATATGTGCTGCACTTTATGCACATGCTCAATAGTGAGACAGAGCTGTGGAGTCGTAGATGAGATGAATCTGTGCTGCACTTTATGTACATGCTCAGTAGTGAGACAGTGTTGTGGAGTCGGAGATGAGATGAATCTTTGCTGCACTTTATGTACATACTCAGTAGTGAGACAGTGCTGTGGAGTCGGAGATGAGATGAATCTGTGCTGCACTTTATGTACATGCTCAGTAGTGAGACAGTGTTGTGGAGTCGGAGATGAGATGAATCTTTGCTGCACTTTATGTACATGCTCAGTAGTGACCAGTGCTGTGGAGTCGGAGATGAGATGAATCTTTGCTGCACTTTATGTACATGCTCAGTAGTGACCAGTGCTGTGGAGTCGGAGATGAGATGAATCTTTGCTGCACTTTATGTACATACTCAGTAGTGAGACAGTGTTGGGGAGTCGGAGATGAGATGAATTTGAGCCGCCCTTTATGTACATGCTCAGTCTCTCCAGACTGATCTCCTTGGCCTCCCTGGACAAACTGTCTAACTCCTCCTCCAGACCAGAATATTTAAAGCTGGGGGAGTTTCCCTGAATCCGGGTTCATAGCTCCCCCTTCTGGCCTGGATTCAGAATGTGTTGTATGTAGGTGCTTACCTGGTAAAGGGAAATCCTCCTTGCCTCCAAGCATGACATTACCCTCCCCGAAAGGAAGGCAACATCACTGTAACAACTGGTTACCTGGGGTGTTACATATGCACCTGCTAGCTTCCTACACCTGTATGGTGAGAGGAGCATCCCTTTTCTCTCCGTTATTATTATTTTTATGGTTAGGGTGATTTTTTCTCTTTCTTGGATAACTTTTGTCCTTTTTTAAGATATCACAGCTGATGGAAGTCTGTGCCATTACAAGCAGAAAAGAAGGTCATAAATCCGACCACTAGCAGCAAGGGCTTCCGGATGCATTAAAAGACAACTGGTTATAGGCAAATTGTCTTTTCAGAGAGGGAGAGGACTAGAACTCTAGTGCCACCTTTTGGAAGTAGCAATCCTTTAAAGTCAATACTGACCCTTTAAGGAGCCTTGTCACATGACTTAAGATAAAAGCCAAAGCCAAAATCTCAATTTGCAGACACAGTGTTTCAGGGTACTGGCCCTCGTCACTGCAAAGTGTGAGATCTGGTTTGGCTAGGTAAGAGGCGTATAGGGCATGAGCAAATCTTTGTGAAAGTGTTTAAGAAAACTTGTTTACTGTTGATTAAAAAACCATCACAAAGCTTTTTGGGCTTAGATTTATTTATTTTTTTCAAAGTATTATGTGTGGTGCTGGTGTTTGAATGGATCATGTCACTATGCTTTTTATACCTAATCTGAGAACAGCATTATACAGAGACAGGGACTCTGATTCCAGTGATGTGTCATTTACTGGGAGGGGTTATACACAGCTCAGCATTTAGAAAACTGATAGACCTGCAGCTCATAACATTGATTTTATCAAAACTGCAGCAAGCAGCCCAGTAAGTGACACATCGTTAGAATCAGGGTCTATGGTCCAACATCATGCTGCTCTAAAATATGGCTGCAAAAACCTGGTGAAGAATTCCCTTTTAGAGTCCCAATAATAATTTGCTTGGCAAATATGTCACTGTGGTCCTTGAAAAGCAGCTTTAACATTTTGTGGTTGATAAGTACAGTAGGAATTTTTTCCAGGTTTTGGGTGAAATGACAAGTTTGTTTAAATGTAAAAAGAACATCAGAACTCAAATGAATTCCTGACAGACTCCACATGTCATACAGTCATACTGATTTGTAGTGTATGACAGATTTTGCGCATGAGCAGAATAACAATCTACGTTATTTTAATGACTTCTAAAAGTCACTCCTTTAATTTGGTAATTTGTCACTGGACAGATCCTAACAGGAGATATCAGCAGCCTTTTATTAGGATTTGTTATGTTTTATATTCTGTTTTCTTAAAAACCTATTGGACATTCAGACTTTTAACTCTAAGCAGATGGAGTTTGGGATGCAAGTTGCATTGCATTTTTGATAGGTGATGTCCCCAGGTAAGGAAAGCCCTCTGTCAGGGTGATTTTCTTCTTACATGGTGCTTTGGCTGGCATCAGAACCAAGCCAACCCGGACAGATACTGGGGCATATAGAGTTGGGGATCCCATGGTGTCCTGGACAAAAATGACTGTACATTTGTCAAGTCAACTATTGATAGTCAGGAGAGCTACTTTTAAACCTCATTCATATGACAGCATTTTGCACAGGGGCAGACATATCATTGATGCAACCTGTATAGCTGCACAGGGACCCAAAGAGGTAGGGGGGGGGGGCATTTCTATCTCCAAAGCAGGTGGAATTGTACATTATAATAAGCCATTGGACTGTAAAGAGCCCATGTGGTGTTTTTGCGCTGGGGCCCTTTTGTCCGTCAGTGAATTTGCATCTATATTTGTAACCCTAAACCGGCTACCAAGTAAAATTATAAGGAAGACTTTTGTGCCTTTTTTGTTTTTGAACCCATTTTTAGTTTTGGCTTACAACTACTGAAATGCTGCCATGTAAAAGACGACAAATCCTGATGCCCAAAGGCTCATATACACATGAAGTCACCTTTCTATCACCATGAACATCTCATTGACTTTGGTTTTGGAGGTTGTGCAATTGGAATTTTTTCACCCTCGGTGAAATCCCTGTAAGTGCCCTTTAGAAAGATGTCTCATGACAGGTGCACATTTCTTATTCTGTATTCTTCCCTTTTGGCTACTCATTCCTCCATTTTATCCACTTAGCTAATCACAGTATACAATTTCATATCATTACTGTGTATAAACAAATCTTTGCTCCATTTCCTCTACGGCAATTCACACCATTATTATAAATCCTTTTTGCAGACATTTCAGCTCTCCACGTGGAACATGACAATTCTTCATTGCTGTAGCTGTTTTCAAAGTAATCGCCACCATTGTGTGTGGTAAAATGTTGATATCTCTCATAATGCTCATCCAGGTAGACAAGCTTTCAATTTCTGTTATGATGACCCAGCCGGCAAAAATCTGCCCACACATGCTCACCATTAAACTCATATTTACTTCATGTAGCCAAGATTATTGAGTTTTCGAGCTAAAGTCGGCATCTCGTGTGCATCTACACAGTTTTATTTGGCAATTGGGGAAGATCTCGTTCATGCACAGTGTTGTCTCATAAAATATCGAGTGTAGTCTCTACGTCCTATCAAGGAGGCTCACTGTAAACAAAACTCTGAGATGTCAAATTTAGGAAACCAGTTCTACAAGTTACCAGACGAAGAAAGCTTCCCATAGAAACTAATTACCGGCGTACACTCTAGGAATTATTTTCCCAAGACCATCTAGAGAAAGCAAAAGAGCTACAGCTTCATCAATTCTTGAATACTTCAGGGCAGAGACAGTAGTTGCACATTTTGCTCATTTCCAGTAATATTTTTTTTATCATTGATCAATACATTAGTACAAATATGTATATATTTTTTGTGCTTTTTTTTTTTCTTCAATAAACCGATAGCATTTACATTGTACTGAAAGTTCTCAGTCCTACACTGTGCATATAATTATTATACAATTTGTATTTTTTATGACATTTTATGGAAAATGTATGGTATCACTGATCATGTCATGGAATTTATTATGTACATACTGTAGAGAGCAAGGGGTTTAATAGATTAGTTTTTCCTTCATCCTCATCCACCATTTCTCCCAGATAAATTTGACGGGGCCAATGCCATCAATTTTGAATCTCTTACTGTTTATGCAATTGAAGAATAATTTTGGATTTGTCCTAGGCAACGAGTCTCTCTGACTAAGTCTTTGCAGCCTTGATTTTCTTTCTACATAATTTAATAATTTATTTATTTTATCTATAATTATTTAATGCCTCATCCTTATCCACTTGCTTTAATTCCCTAAATGTTTTCTTTTTGTCATTTATCATGCCCCATTCTATTTGGCCTTAGTGGTTTCCTCCTATTTCTAGCTTTTTCATTCCCATAGGGTATATATTGTGCGCAGGTTCTATGAAGGATGCTTATAAAAGTATCCTGTTGTGAATTCCGCTCTTGGGCTCCCTCCGGTGGTTGTAAGTGGCACTTTTGTGAGTTCTGCTCTTGGGCTCCCTCTTGTGGTTTCTAGTGGTATGGCTGCTCCTTGGAGTTAGCTGTCATCAGCTGCCTCCACTTATCTTCTCTTCTGCTCGGCTATTTAGGTCTGGTTCTGTCTTCAGCCAGTGCCACTTGTAAATGGTTCCTGGTTGGATTCACATCTCTTTGGAGTTCCCTGTTATCCTGACCAGTTCAGCTAGGCTGGGTTTTTGCTTGCTCTTTTCTGTCCATAGATTGTGGACTTGTCCAATCTGTGCTCTCTATGTTTGTCCAGCTTGTCAGTGTGTATTAATTCTGTCTTGCTGGAAGCTCTGGGGGGCAGGTTTGCCCTCCACGCCTTTGGTCAGGTGTGGAGTTTTTTTTTGTAAACTCTGTGTGGATTTTTGTGGTGTTTTGTGCTGGCCGCACAGTGTTCCGTCCTGTCCTATCTATTTGGCTGGACTGGCCTCCTGTGCTCGTCCTGGTTTCATTCTGTGTGTGTCTTTTCCCTCTCCGCTCACGGTCGTTATTTGTGGGGGGCTAGTCTGTCCTTTGGGGATTTTCTCTGGGGCGGAATGGTTTTCCTGCTTCTTTCTTTGGGGGTGGTTGGCTCTTAGGCTGTGACGAGATGCCTAGGGAGAGTTAGGAGCATTCCACGGCTACTTCTAATGTTGTGTTGAGCTTAGGGACTGTGGTCAGTACAGTTACCACGTCCTTCAGAGCTCGTTCCATGTTGCTCCTAGACCACCGTATCATAACAGTACAAGTGGCCAAAAATGAATTAAATGCATCTCAAAAGAAGGAAAAGAAATTTCTGAACCATTTTTTTTTCTGTGCTCTGGTTTGCCTTTTTTTTTTTTTCCTCTTGATATCTGGGTGGTTCAGGATATATGCTTTGGCATGGATGTTCAGGGTTTGTTTTCTCGTGTGGATCAACTTGCTGCAAGAGTACAGAGTATCCAGGACTATGTTGTCCAGACTCCGGCTTTAGAGCCCAGAATTCCTACTCCTGATTTGTTTTTTGGGGACAGATCCAAGTTTTTGAACTTTAAAAATAACTGCAAATTGTTTTTTGCTTTGAAACCCCATTCTTCTGGTGATCCCATTCAGCAAGTAAAAATCATCATATCCTTGCTGCGTGGTGACCCTCAGGACTGGGCCTTTTCTCTTGAAACAGGGGATCTGGCATTATTGAATGTAGATGCATTTTTTCAAGCGCTCAGATTATTGTATGACGAACCTAATTCTGTGGATCATGCAGAAAAAACCCTGTTGGCCTTGTGTCAAGGTCAGGAAGCGGCAGAGTTATACTGCCAGAAATTTAGAAAATGGTCTGTGCTCACTAAATGGAATGAAGAGGCTCTGGCTTCTATTTTCAGAAAAGGTCTTTCTGAACCCCTTAAAGATGTTATGGTGGGCTTTCCCACACCTGCCGGCTTGAGCGAATCTATGTCTCTAGCCATTCAGATTGATCGGCGTCTGCGCGAGCGCAAAGCTGTGCACCATATGGCAGTATCCTCTGAGCAAAGTCCTGAACCTATGCAATGTGATAGGATTTTGACTAGAATAGAACGGCAGGAATTCAGACGTCAGAATAGGCTGTGTTTTTACTGTGGTGATTCGGCTCATGTTATCTCTGATTGCCCTAAGCGTACTAAGAGAGTCGCTAGGTCTGTTACCATTAGTACTATACCGCCTAAATTTCTCTTATCTGTGACCCTGATTTGCTCATTGTCGTCCTTTTCTGTCATGGCATTTGTGGATTCAGGCGCTGCCCTGAACTTAATGGACTTAGAATTCGCCAGGCGCTGTGGTTTTTCCTTGCAGCCTTTGCAGAGCCCTATTCCTTTGAGGGGCATTGATGCTACACCCTTGGCCAAGGATAAACCTCAGTACTGGACACAGATGACTATGTACATGGCTCCTGCACATCAGGAAGATTGCCGTTTTCTGGGGTTGCATAACCTGCATGATGTTGTTGTACTGGGATTTCCATGGTTACAGGAACATAATCCGGTGCTGGATTGGAGAACTATGTCGGTGACTAATTGGGGTTGTCGAGGAGTACATAGTGACGTTCCTTTGATGTCAATTTCCTCTTCCCCCTCTTCTGAGGTCCCTGAGTTTTTGTCGGATTTCCAGGATGTATTTGATGAGCCCATGTCCAGTTCCCTTCCACCACATAGGGACTGTGATTGTGCTATTAACTTGATTCCTGGTTGTAAGTTCCCTAAGGGCCGACTTTTCAATCTGTCTGTGCCAGAGCATGCCGCCATGCGGAGTGTTGTGAATTCTGTTGTCAAGCTCCCTCCTGTGGTCATGAATGGTACTTCGGCTGGTTCTGTCCATGGGCTTCCTCTGGTGGTTGTGAGTGGAGCTGCCTCTTCTGAGTTTCCTTCTACAGGTGACGAGGTTAATTCGTTAGCTGGCTGCTCTATTTAACTCCACTTAGATCATTGCTCCATGCCACCTGTCAATGTTCCAGTATTGGTCTTGCTCTCTCCTGGATCGTTCTTGTGACCTGTCTTCCCAGCTGAAGCTAAGTTACTGCTTGTTTTTCTCTGGTTTGCTATTTTTCTGTCCAGCTTGCTTTTTTGATTTTTGTCTTGCTTGCTGGAAGCTCTGGGACGCAGAGGGAGCGCATCCGCACCGTGAGTCGGTGCGGAGGGTCTTTTTGCGCCCTCTGCGTGGTCTTTTTGTAGGGTTTTGTGCTGACCGCAAAGTTACCTTTCCTATCCTCTGTCTGTTCAGTAATTCGGGCCTCACTGTGCTAAATCTATTTCATCTCTGTGTTTGTAATTTTCATCTTTACTCACAGACATTATATGTGGGGGGCTGCCTTTTCCTTTGGGGAATTTCTCTGAGGCAAGGTAGGCTTTATTTTTCTTCTCTAGGGCTAGCTAGTTTCTTAGGCTCTGTCGAGTTGCATAGGGAGCATTAGGAGCAATCCACGGCTATTTCTAGTGTGTGTGATAGGATTAGGGATTGCGGTCAGCAGAGTTCCCACGTCTCAGAGCTCGTCCTATATTATTTGTAACTATTAGGTCATTCCATGTGCTCTTACCCACTAGGTTCATTATTGTCCTAACCACCAGGTCATAACAGTGGAGCTATGTTAAGGAATCTTTGGAGAAAGGGCATATTCAGCCCTCTTCGTCACCATTGGGAGCAGGTTTCTTCTTTGTTGCTAAGAAGGATGGCTCCTTGAGACCCTGTATTGATTATCGTCTTCTTAATAAGATCACAGTCAAATTCCAATACCCCTTGCCTTTGCTTACTGATTTGTTTGCTCAGATTAAGGGGGCTAGTTGTTTTACTAAGATTGACCTCCGAGGGGCATATAATCTTGTTCGTATTAGACAGGGTGACGAATGGAAAACTGCATTTAATACGCCCGAAGGCCATTTTGAATACCTTGTGATGCCATTTGGGCTCTCTAATGCTCCATCTGTGTTCCAGTCTTTCATGCATGATATTTTCCGCAATTATCTTGATAAATTCATGGTCGTATATTTGGATGATATTTTGTTTTTTTCCGATGATTGGGAGTCTCATGTGAAGCAGGTCAGGATGGTGTTCCAGATCCTTCGTGATAATGCTTTATTTGTGAAGGGGTCTAAGTGCCTATTCGGAGTTCAGAAGGTCTCTTTTTTGGGTTTTATTTTTTCTCCCTCGTCTATAGAAATGGATCCTGTTAAGGTCCAAGCTATTCATGACTGGATCCAACCCACATCTGTGAAGGGTCTTCAAAAATTTTTGGGCTTTGCTAATTTCTACCGCCGTTTCATTGCCAATTTTTTCAGTGTGGTTAAGCCCCTTACTGATTTGATGAAGAAAGGCGCTGATGTGACTAATTGGTCCTCTGAGGCTGTGGCCTTTCAGGAGCTTAAACGCCGATTTACTTCTGCCCCTGTGTTGCGTCAACCGGATGTTTCTCTTCCTTTTCAGGTTGAGGTCGACGCTTCTGAGATTGGGGCAGGGGCCGTTTTGTCTCAGAGGGAGTCTGATGGTTCTTTGATGAAACCGTGTGCTTTTTTTTCCAGAAAGTTTTCGCCTGCGGAACGCAATTATGATGTTGGCAATCGGGAGTTGTTGGCTATGAAGTGGGCGTTTGAGGAGTGGCGACATTGGCTTGAGGGAGCTAAACACCGTGTTGTGGTCCTGACCGATCATAAGAATCTGATTTACCTCGAGTCGGCCAAGCGGCTAAATCCTAGACAGGCTCGATGGTCCCTGTTTTTCTCCCGTTTTGATTTTGTGGTCTCGTATCTTCCGGGATCTAAGAATGTTAAGACTGATGCCCTCTCTAGGAGTTTTTCGCCTGATTCTCCTGGAGTCCTTGAGCCGGTTGGCATTCTTAAGGAGGGGGTGATTCTTTCTGCTATCTCCCCTGATTTGCGGCGGGTGCTTCGGGAATTTCAGGCTGATAAGCCTGACCGCTGTCCAGTGGGAAAGCTGTTTGTTCCTGATAGATGGAAAAGTAAGGTAATTTCTGAGGTTCATTGTTCAGTGTTGGCTGGTCATCCTGGGATTTTTGGTACCAGAGATTTGGTTGCTAGGTTCTTTTGGTGGCCTTCTTTGTCGCGGGATGTGCGTGCTTTTGTGCAGTCCTGTGGGACTTGCGCCCGGGTCAAGCCTTGCTGTTCCCGCGCTAGTGGGTTGCTTTTGCCTTTGCCGGTCCCTGAGAGGCCCTGGACGCATATTTCCATGGATTTTATTTCGGATCTTCCTGTTTCCCAGAAGATGTCTCTTATCTGGGTTGTTTGTGACCGGTTCTCTAAAATGGTCCATCTGGTACATTTGCCTAAGTTGCCTTCCTCCTCAGATCTGGTTCCATTATTTTTTCAGCATGTGGTTCGTTTGCATGGCATTCTGGAGAATATTGTGTCTGACAGAGGTTCTCAGTTTGTCTCTAGATTTTGGCGGGCCTTTTGTGCTAGGATGGGCATTGATTTGTCTTTTTCTTCGGCGTTTCATCCTAAGACTAATGGGCAAACTGAGCGAACTAATCAGACCTTGGAGACCTATTTGAGATGCTTTGTGTCTGCTGATCAGGATGATTGGGTGTCTTTCTTGCCGTTGGCCGAGTTTGCCCTTAATAATCGGGCTAGTTCGGCTACTTTGGTTTCACCTTTCTTTTGTAATTTTGGTATTCATCCTCATTTTTCTTCTGGGCAGGTTGAGCCTTCTGATTGTCCTGGTGTTGATTCTGTGGTGGACAGGCTGCAGCAGATTTGGACTCATGTGGTGGACAATTTGACGTTGTCTCAGGAAAGGGCTCAACGTTTTGCTAACCGCCGTCGGTGTGTTGGTCCCCGGCTTCGTGTGGGGGATTTGGTTTGGTTGTCTTCTTGTCATGTTCCTATGAAGGTTTCTTCTCCTAAGTTTAAGCCTCGGTTTATTGGTCCTTATAAAATTTCTGAAATTATTAATCCGGTGTCTTTTCGTTTGGCTCTTCCTGCCTCTTTTGCCATTCATAATGTTTTCCATAGATCTTTGTTGCGGAGATATGTGGTGCCCGTTGTTCCCTCGGTTGACCCTCCTGCCCCGGTGTTGGTTGAGGGAGAGTTGGAATATGAGGTTGAGAAGATTTTGGATTCTCTTTTTTCGAGGCGGAGGCTTCAGTATCTTGTCAAGTGGAAGGGTTATGGCCAGGAGGATAATTCTTGGGTTGTTGCCTCCGATGTCCATGCTACCGATTTGGTTCGTGCTTTTCACTTGGCTCGTCCTGATCGGCCTGGGGGCTCTGGTGAGGGTTCGGTGACCCCTCCTCAAGGGGGGGGGTACTGTTGTGAATTCCGCTCTTGGGCTCCCTCCGGTGGTTGTAAGTGGCACTTTTGTGAGTTCTGCTCTTGGGCTCCCTCTTGTGGTTTCTAGTGGTATGGCTGCTCCTTGGAGTTAGCTGTCATCAGCTGCCTCCACTTATCTTCTCTTCTGCTCGGCTATTTAGGTCTGGCTCTGTCTTCAGCCAGTGCCACTTGTAAATGGTTCCTGGATGGATTCACATCTCTTTGGAGTTCCCTGTTATCCTGACCAGTTCAGCTAGGCTGGGTTTTTGCTTGCTCTTTTCTGTCCATAGATTGTGGACTTGTCCATTCTGTGCTTTCTTATGTTTGTCCAGATTGTCAGTGTGTATTAATTCTGTCTTGCTGGAAGCTCTGGGGGGCAGGTTTGCCCTCCACGCCTTTGGTCAGGTGTGGAGTTTTTTTTGTAAACTCTGCGTGGATTTTTCTGGTGTTTTGTGCTGGCCGCATGGTGTTCCGTCCTGTCCTATCTATTTGGCTGGACTGGCCTCCTGTGCTCGTCCTGGTTTCATTCTGTGTGTGTCTTTTCCCTCTCCACTCATGGTCGTTATTTGTGGGGGGCTAGTCTGTCCTTTGGGGATTTTTTCTGGGGCGGGATGGTTTTCCTGCTTCTTTCTTTGGGGGTGGTTGGCTCTTAGGCTGTGACGAGATGCCTAGGGAGAGTTAGGAGCATTCCACGGCTACTTCTAGTGTTGTGTTGAGCTTAGGGACTGCGGTCAGTACAGTTACCACGTCCTTCAGAGCTCGTTCCATGTTGCTCCTAGACCACCGTATCATAACAGTATCCCATTTGTTTTGTGTACTTTTGTTTTCAACCACATTACCCAGTATCCAGATCATCTATCAGCAGATGGAAAATTGTTTTCCTGATGTTTAGTGTCCTGGTAGCCCCGCCACTATATTATTAATATACGTGCTTCCTTTTTTAAACATTGCACCTCCAAACTAAGTAGTGCATCACACCCCAAAATAAGATTCATAACCAAACCCCAAACTATTTTACAGCCCCTACACCAGACAAAGCGCTTACTTCCATTTCCTCTTGATTGGGTGGTGAAGCCATTTTTGCACCCAGGCATCACTGCACATGGCACACGGCATCCTGAAGATCAGTCTCAGACTGAAAGCGCCTAGTGGTAGGAGTTACGACTTAGCTATGCTGTGGCAGAGTGCCCCCTATGGTCTTCATCATGGTAACCAATGCATGGGTTTTCCTATTTTGGACTTAAGTTAGATGAACCAAATAAAGTCTGGAAGTTCTTACATGGACATCTGGAGCTGGAAAAACTTTATTACAAAGTCTGTGACAATATAAGTCGGGTGTCAATGTTTTCTATAGTTTACAACTAAATCCATGTCCTGAAGATGCAGATACAGTAATTAGTTTAACTTGTTAGCAATTCCATGTGTTGGTGCCATTCTGAGCCAGAGACAAGGGAGTCCCTACTGCCACAATCTTTCCATCACTATATAATCCCCAGTTTCCCATAATACATGAAATGTATATGACGCTCCCCTACACAGAGTATATAGAGAACCTAGTCCTCCCTGGGTGCAGATGGGGTCAGAGTCCTCTTCATCCAGGAGTGAGGTTCAGGCTCCAGTGGAGGCTACTACATCTCCCTGAGCCCTTTACCTTCAGGCTGATTTTCAGTGTTAGACAAGGGACAAGGCACATTTCAGAGCGATGTCGTCATTTGTTTTCCTCTACTTGATTTGTAAAAAAATAAAATGTATTTTAATTTCAGTTATTTGAAGTAGCTGGATAAGCATTCTCTAGTTATGATTATGTAAGGGGGTTGCAGAAAATGGTTTAATGCCCTTTACACTACCTGTTTAGTATCTTACTTTCATATGTGTTGTATACTCTACACTGCTAAATTTATATATATATTTATTCTGTTCTATATGTGTTATAGGGAAAGTGCAGTACCTCAATTAGGACACTAGATGGGGGTACATTGGTGTACATAGTTTACATAGGAGGAGCCAACCGTGGGGAAGATAGAGGGTTTCCAGTTTTTAGTCAGAAGAGCCAGGGAGCCCATGCAGGGCGGCTGGACTCCGTAATGTTTAAGGAAAATAGCCCAGCCACTCAGGGGCCTATCGTGGCCAGCAGTAGAGACAGCAGCAGTGACATCAGATAGCAGCAGTGACAGAAGTGGTGAGAGTAGAAGCTACGGCACAGCAGGAGGTCCCTCCGAAAATGTGGCAGCTTACTACTTGGGTAGATGCCCTCATGTCTTGCGCGAAACGGACAAGGGAACTCCTAAAGGTAGTCAAGCCAGACAGGTAGGACGCTACAATACCATGCGGGATGGGATGTCCAGGGAACACACTGAAGGACGCTGGGGAGAGCACAGGGAAAGTGAAGGATGTGAACTGTGTGAAACTCTATGTTAATGCTGTAACTAAAATGGATGTGCTGCGTATGAAAACAAGTAAAGTTCTACATCTAAAGTTTGAACCAGACTCTATCTCTTTATGTTCTAATTCAGAAGAAAAAGTTTTCCTGCAAACCAGAGAATACCCAGGGAACATAACAAGGCAGTGGGACTTTATCTATGTGATACGGGTGGCCAGGGTGCGCTTGAGCAGACACCTATGTGGGCCATGACTATGGCCCCCGGCCATATGCAAAATATCCCGGATGATGATTAGTTCTTGTTGATGAGTAAAGGAAATGTATCATCAGGTTTTTGCTACTCCATCTAACAGCAGCATGATGTAGGGACAGAGACTTTGATTCCAGTGATGTATCACTTACTGGGCTGCTTGCTGCAGTTTTGATAAAATCCTTGTTTTATCTGCTGCAGATCTAGCAGTTCTCTAAATGCTGAACTCTGTATAACTCCACTCACACCGCTGATTGGCCTGCTTTCTGAGTATATATATATGCAGAAAGCAGCCAATCACTGGTGGGGGATGGGGTTATGCAGTGTTCTTGAATAAAAAGGACTTCATGACAGCAGGCTTGCTAGTCCTGTAGTGATAATTTCCTGTTGATAAACCAGTAACTTTATTACAGCGGGCAGGCCAGCCCAACATCACTGGCATCAGGGTCTCTGTCTACATAAAATGCTACTCTTGAATTACGTGTTAAACAACATCATTTGCTGCCAGAGAACAATCAAGAAATTAGTGATACTGTTCAGTTGTCCTTTAGCACCAGAACAGAATGGATTTATTATACAGCGCTTATTTATATCCGTGGATTGTCAGATAGTGCAAGGCGTAACAGCCGTCCGGAGGCAAGAGCAAGACATGTTCTCTGCAACCACACTGGCCATGATGTTCACAGACAGAGGACACCCCTATATTCCCTAATATTTTTCAAGAGACGATATCAAAATATTTAGCTTTTTTTTTTGAGCTGGAGAACCACCATAATTCAGACCACAAATAATCTCCCATTGGCAACAGACTTGTCTGTGATATCCCCCTCTCCCCCCGACTTACCAACAGAATTAGCCCCTAGAGCCATGTTTTCACAGTGATTATTTGATGAGTTTGTGACACTGCAGATTTTCGGCATTTCATGCTTCAATTAGCTACATTAGGTAACTTGTAGTTTTTTATTGCATTTTTTTACTGTTTCTTTTGTGTTTGTATAGCATTTGTTTTCATCTTCGCTTTTGTCGTTTTTTTATATTGAGTTTTAAATAAAAACTACTTTGTTTTGTAAATTTCCTGACTGCTGTTTTGATAAAGCTTTATTGATAATGCCATGTGGATAACATCCATGTTTGCTAAAGAAATGCAATAGCAACATACATGCATTTTTTATATGCTGATTTTCTGCATATCATTAAAGTCTATGGGGAAAACCCACAAATAAAACACATATATTATTAACCGAAAGAGAAAGTGATGGCTGCAGATTAAAAAACTCAATGCATTTAGAATACTTTGGTGTTAAAAAAGGCCCAGGGGTGTGAGGTTTCCATACATGTCAGAAGCAAAAACATTCAATGATTAGAACAGTCATCTGAAACCCGTTTGCATGATTTTTTTTAATGGTGTTTAGTGATGAAGTTGCAAATTACTTTCTCTATTTTGCTGGATGCTGGATCAGTGTTCTTCGCTTCTGCCGACCTCTCGCCCATTACAAGTCTCTGTGTGCGGATCTCCTTATGGGTGAGATTACTTTTTTTGCCTTTTTGATTATAAACATGTCATCCACTTTGCTGGAACTGTTATACACTGTAATGTGATTTTTTTGCATGAAAATATGCAGCAGAACTTATCCTAAAGGAGCATCTCACACTCAGATGTGATGTGCGGATAGGGAGGCGGTTATTATAGAAGTGATCATATGTTGCTGTCTGTCCTGGGGAGAGTGAGGAGAGGACAGGGAGGGAGTTATCATAGAAGTGACCATATGCTGCAGTCTGTCCTGGGGAGAGTGAGGAGGGGACAGTTTGTTGTTAAAACACAATTGGGGTCAGGGGTTTTTAAAACCGGAAAACTCCATTACAACTTGCAACCTCTGCTGCTTCACTGCAGCTCACACTGTCAGATCAGGCAGTGAGGATTTAGGGCACTTGTACATGGCAATATTTTATATCAGATGCCAGGAGTGGATCCAAAACACAGAAGAAGTGAAAGTGTTTCAGTTATTATTTTTCCCTGGGTTCCCCTTTGCTTTTAGCTGACAAATACTGATATAATTTGTTGCCCAAAAATACTCACTGTGTGAACGAGGTGATGAAGCTGCCTGTAATTCTGTAATATACTGTAAGTCCTCACTCCGAGAGTGCACACTCGCAGGTGCTGTGCTGTAATGCTTGTCTCCTTTTCTCCATCTTCATCACCAGAGTAGGGGCAATCTCTGGGGCAAAACTACGGCCGGCAAATGTCCAGATGTATGACTCAGTGATGTGTGATGGACCCGACTCCCAAATAAAATGAATTAGAAGCACAGAAAATAAATACACGGAGCATTGCAATTAGGTGTCAAATGTTCTCAACTTTATTTAAATTTACATGACACCGAAAATGGCACAACCCTCGACTCATGGAAAGTCACCCCCAACACTCTGGAGAGGAAAAAACCCCTGTGGTGGAAACCTCTAGGGAACCATGGCTGGAGGATCGCCCTTAGGGTTTAGGCTTAGCTCAACATCCTCAGGTGCATCAGTAATGGCACTGATCATGGCTCCCTTCTGTTATGGACTCTTCTTTATGATTCTTGTTTGACCTCATAACAGTTGTCATGGTTACTACAGGGGCTATTACTGATACAGGGCCCAAGTATTAACCCTTTCTTCATTGGTATTCCACTTTTATTATAGAGGCAAATTACTGCACTTGTTACTAGCAGGCGCTTATCATTATGGCTTCCGTTAGGCACCATAAGAAATATAGATGACAGGTTAACAGTGCAAGTGTTTCAGACTTTTTTTGTGCTTTTAGATGCAGATATTTGGCTTATAATTAGCACTTTACAAGGAAAAAAAAATAAGTGGAAATTACTTGTACAATAATATTGTAGGGAATTGTATTTTCAAGCATTTACCTAATTTTACTCACTTATATAGCGCCACATCGCTTTACATACATTATTTGCACTGTCCCCATCGGGGCTCACAATCTAAATTCCCTATCAGTATGTGTTTAGACTGTGAGAGGAAACCCGAGAACCTGGAGGAAACTCACGCAAACACTGGGAGAACATACAAACTCTTTGCAAATGTTGTCCTTGGTGGGATTTGAACCCAGGACACTAGCTAGATTATTGAGAACTCACAATGTCATGTATTGTTAAAAAAGTATCTAGCCCTTTTTTAAATGCTGCTGTAGTGTCTGCCATTACTACCTCTGTGGTTGGGCATTCCAGTTTGACTGCTCTAACTGTAAAGAACCCTTTCCTATTAAGCTGCTAGAATTGACTTTCCTCCATGTGTAACAATTGTACCATTACCCTTTGTAAAGTCCTAGAAAGTGATAAGCCATGTGCCAGTACTATGCATTGACCACATACAGTTGAAACCAGAAGTTTACATACACTATATAAAAAGACACATATGCATGTTTCTCTCAATATCTGACATGAAATCAGAATAAACCTTTCCAGTTTAAGGTCAATTAGGATTACCATAATTATTAATATTTGCCAAATGCCACAATAATGAGAGAGAAACAATGTTTTAAGGTATTTTTATTACTTACTGCAAAGTCAAAAGTTTACAAGTTTAAAGTTTTTTGGCAACATCTGAGTTAATTAGAGACACACCTGTGGATGTATTTTAATGTGGACATGAAATACACTGCTTTTTTGTGTAGCATCATGGAAAAGTCTCAAGAAATCAGCCAAAATATCAGGAAGAGAATTGTGGACAAGTCTGGCTCATACTTGGGTACAATTTCAAGATACCTGAAGGTGCCTCATTCATCTGTATAAGCAAGTAGACGCAAGTGCAAACAAGATGGCAATGTCCAGCCATCATACCGCTCAGGAAGGAGATGGGTTCTGTGTCCCAGAGAAGAACGTGCTTTGGTCCGATATTTGCATATCAACTCAATGACAAAAGCAAAAGACCTTGTGAAGATAATGGTGGAAGCTGGTAAGATTGTCATTGTCCACAGTGAAACAAGAACTGTATAAACATGGACTGAAAGGCCACTCTGCCAGGAAGAAGCCATTACTCCAAAAGAAACATAGAAAAGCCAGATTCATGTTTGCAAATGCACACAGGAAGACAGACCTTAATTTTTGGAGATATGTCCTGTGGTCTGGTGAAACTAAAATTGAACTTTTTGGGCATAATAGCCATCATTACATTTGGAGAAAAAAGGAAGAAGCTTGGAAACTTAAGAACACCTTCCCAACTGTGAAACATGGGGGTGGCAGCATCATGATGTTGATTTTTTTTTGCTGCAAGAGGGACTGGTGCCCTTCACAAAATAGCTGGCATCACGAGAAATGAAGATTATGTGGCAATACTGAAGCAACATCTCAAGACATCAGCCAGGAAGATAAAGCTTTGACAGAAATGGGTCTTCCCAATGGACAATGACCCGAAGCATACTGCCAAAATGCTAACAAAGTGGCTTAAGGATAACAAAGTCACTGTTTTGGAGCAGCCATCACAAAACCCTGATCTCAATCCTATTGAAAATTTATGGGCAAAGCTGAAAAGGCAGGTGTGAGCAAGGCGACCTACAAACCTGGATCAGTTACACAAGTTTTGTCAGGAGGAAGTGACAAATTCTGACCAACTATTGTGAGAAGCTTGTGGAAGGATATGCCAAACATTTGATCCTAGTCATTCAGTTTAAAGGCAGTGGTACAAAATACTAATGAAATGTATGTAAACTTTTGACTTTGCAGTAAGTGATAAAAATGCCTTAAAACATTCCCTCTCTCTCATTATTCTGGGATTTGGCAAATATTAATAATTATGGTAATCCTAATTGACCTAAAAAGGGAAAGGTTTATTCTGATTACATGTCAGATATTGAGAACGACATGATATGTATCTTTTGAAATAGTGCATGTAAACTTCTGGTTTCAACTGCATCTATTTATACGTATACCGTAAATGAGATCTTGTAATAATGAAGTAATCTAGTTTATGCCTTTGAACTGACTCTTAATTCCAAATATCTTTTTTAAAATGTGAATCCCAAACTGGATACCATATCAAAGATGTGGCCTTACAAGGGATTTATATAGGGGTAATAATACATTTGGATCATAGGATTTTAACTCACTTTTTATACACATTATAATCTTGTTTTTCTTTTGCGGCTGCTGCCTGACATTGAGTACTGCTGCTCCGCTTACTTGTAACCAGAATACCCAAGTACTTCTTCTGTTCTGTAATCTCTAATATATTACATTTAATATATAAGTAACAGTATGATTACTCCCGTTGCTGTGCATTACTCTACATTTACATGTGTTTGCCCTTGCAGGAATCTTTTCCAGATCCTTTTGAAATATTATAATGTCAGCAGTTAAAAAACAACATATGCAGTTTGGAAGGTGCTTTGATCTTTTGGAAAAGGTAGGGATATCCAGCTGTTTGAGAGCAACATAATGTAGGAAAAGAGACCCTGAATCCAATAATGTATCACTTAGTTTACTGGGTGCAGCCGTTAAGACATAATCAGAGTTGTTAGATTTAGCAATGCGGCAAAGGTGAGAAAGCTAACCCTGCCCACATCACAGCTAACCCCGCCCACATCAAGCTCTCATGCATATAGTTATAGACAGTGAGGTACTTATCACAGAAGGGGTCAAAGTCGGACCAGGGCTCACAAAACAATCCAGCCCCTGAGCACCGAAATCTCATCTGCATAAAACTTGACATGTTGATTAAAGGGGAACAGCAAAGCAGATTTCTTCACCAAATATATCAGTGTAATCAGTATTACAGCGTGATTACAGCAATTTATTTACTTGCTTACAGATTCTCTTGAGGTCCCTTTCACACTTCCGTGTCTCCGGTACATGTGGTGACAGTTTTCACACGTACCAGAGACACGTACACACGTAGACCCATTCAAATGAATGGGTCTTTGCACATGTCAGTGTGCTTCCACGGACCGTGTGTCCATTGGCAAAACACGCTGACATGTCTGTTTTTTGCCGTCAGCACGGACGGCAAAACATCCCGCACACGTGCACACGGAGAACACACTTTGATGTCCTCCGTCGAATATGGACGGCCGCCAGGGAGAAGCGCTACTGTAAGCGCTGTTACCCGGTGGCTGGTGCTGAAGATGGCTTTCATCATTCTCCCCTGCTCTGCTGGCGATCACAGGAGAATGATGAGCATTTTATTAAAGTCCGAATGAGAGCAGGTGGTGGCTTTTGGGACTGTTACCCTGCTGTCACTAATAACACCTGCTGTCACTAATAACAGTGACAGTACGTGCCGAGGATGGGGGCATTCCACAACAGCCCGCTCATTCAGAAATAAATAAATTAAAAACCCGATGTGGGTTCCCCCCTATTTTATTAACCAACCAGACAAAACTCACAGCTGGGGGCTGCAACCCTCAGCTGTCAGCTTCTGCAAGGTTGGTTATCAAGAATAGAGTGGTCACCACGCTGTCTTTTAAATTATTTAAATAAATAATTTAAAAAAACGGCGTGGGGTCGACCCATTTTTGATAACCAGCCTTGCTAAAGCTCACAGCTGGGGAGTGCTATTCTCAGACTGCTAAGGGGCCATTGATATAGGCCCCCCAGCTTAATAACAGCAGCCTGCAGCTGCCCAGAAACGGTGCATCTTTGCCCGGCTCTTCCCACTTGCCCTGTTTGCCCTGTAGCAGTGGCACGTGGGGTAATATTTGTGGGGTTGATGTCACCTTTCAGGTGACATCAAGCCCACGACTTAGTAATGGAGAGGCGCCTATAAGACACCTATCCATTACTAATCCTATAGTTGTAATGTTAAATAAAGAAACGGCCAGAATAAAGTCTTTTATTTGAAATAATTACACACTCGTTGTAGCCCCCAGACTTGGATTACAGTGTGGAACACAACAGCGGACAGGTATGGTATATTGTTGATTTATTATTTTATTTTTATTACGGGAGATCGAGGGTGTGGGGGAATTAGGTGTTACAGTAAATATGGTTTAATTTAGAACATTTAAGGTGTCTGTGCAGGGGAGAATGATGACAGCTGGCTTCAGCACCAGCCGCCGGGAAACAGCGCTTGCTGTAGCGCTTCTTTCCCGGCGGCTGTCTGTGTGGTACTGATGCAGCACACGGGTGCCACACATGTGCCACACATGTGCCACACATGTGCCACACATAGTACACACATGGACACACGAACATGGATATCTCCAGTACCAGTTTTCCGGTATCGGAAATACACGGACATGTGAAACCGGCCTTAAGGTGCATCTACCCTGGCTGACCACAGCCTTTAAAGGACTTTTCACCTCAAAGGAAACTTACAGCTTCTGGAATAATTGATAGTGTGCACTATATATGTCAGGATTCGGTTCTGCTTGTCAGGTGGAGTGGTCATCACGTCAGTGCTGGTAAGTGATTTGCGCTAAATTGTGGTCACGTTCTATTGAGATTGCGATCTGCTTTACTCAGCAGAACATTGAGAGATGATGATGAGAATCTATTCAGCACGTAACTGTAACTGTGCAAATCACATACTTACATGACAAAGCGGTGGAAAGTCGTTTTAACGGCTGAAGTCTGCCGGTGTAAATGCACCTTTCTCCTGTCCAAGATAATAATAGTTGAAGTCAGTTTCTAATAAGGATAACAGCCCATAGTCTGCTATGTGCACTGATAATGATAAGGCACAGGTATGTACACACGATAAGCATGGGCTGCAGACATTTCTGCACCAAAAACGTGTCTCTTTGCAGGAAAAACGCATGGCAGGAAAATTTCCTTGATATTGCTGCATTTTTTATGAGATTTTTGCCCGTTTTTTTAGAATGGGTAAAAAATGCTCCAAATACTGTAAACTGAAAGAACATGAAACTGCTTCAAATGTGCAAGGAAAAAAATAAGCTGCTTTTCCATGAGTTTTCAGACATCTCATTCGCTTTTCTGGTACTTTTGTAATGATTGTGGAAGCTCTTGGATTGCTTCCGGACCCCCAAGGGTTAACTGTGTTTATGTACTTTTATGTGGTACAGGTACAGTACCCCATGGGGCTGCAGTTAGCTGGGACAGGTTTAACTGTAGTGGCCAACCCAGATGGAAGGGGGGAATTGAGTGTTAGAGGCAGAGGCAGGAAGTGACAGTTAAGTGTGTATGCAGGAGTGTGTATGCAGCAGAAATAGTGGGCTGCTAAGCACAACGCGAGCTCAATATTTGGGACAGCAGATTGCCATAAATACCTTCCATGTGATTCCATCTAATGGCCAAAGGCAACCTCGAGAAGGACATTGGGGGCCAGGAGCACACTCAGCCTGCGAAGGTAGATAGAAAGATGGACTCAGACTACATGGGGCAGAAGGTATCGCAATCCAGAAATGCTGTTAGAGGTGAGGAAGATCCCCAAGGGCTAGGAAAGCAAGAAAGGGGGATATGCCACCTATCCTGAGAACCAGGGCTAAAGTTGTATCTGGTACCTGATGGAAAGATGACAAACCATTGGACCTTATCTTTTAAATCTGCTTGTAAATATTGTACAGATTGCCATTCTCTCAGTAAAAGTTTGTTTTTTATGAACCACGTGTCTCCTGGACTGTTTGCTGCCCTGGTTCAAGAACAAGGATTCATAGACTCAGAAGAGGCCTGCTGGCCACAAGTAAGTGGGAAGCACCTGATACAAAGCAGCATACCAGGGGCACGCTCAGCTTGCAAAGCTAGATACTGTAGAAAATGGACTTAGACTACATGGGGCGGTAGGTATCACAATCAAGAAATGCTGTTAGAGGTGAGGAAGATCTCCAAGGGCTAGGAAAGCCAGAAAGGAGGATATGCACTTTTTGCATGTGCACAAAGGAAGATGTTTGCACTCTGATATTTGTTGGCATAGAAATTATCAACAGAAAATTCTCCTGGATTTTCAGGCTGAAAACAAGAGTATTCCTTTAGGTTTGAACATAAGAAAGGATATCATTCTTCAACAAATGTAATGTATTATATGTTGCTTCAGTATTATGTGTTTTTCATCAGGAGTGTGCATAATGTGCACTTTGCTCCCATTGGCTATTATCCAAACACTAGATTGTGGCCCAATTCTAACGCATCGGGTATTCTAGAATATGCATGTCCCCGTAGTATATGGACAATGATGATTCCAGAATTCGCGGCAGACTGTTCCTTTCGCTGATTGGTCGAGGCAACCTTTATGACATCATCGTCGCCATGCTGTGCCCGTCGCTGGTGGCCTCGACCAATCAGAGATGCGGGATTTCCAGGACAGACAGACAGAAAAACCCTTAGACAATTATATATATAGATGTGATTTTGTAGGTGAAACAAATAGGTTTGTTCTCACAATGGAGGCACCACCATTTTCTAAATGCAGAAATAAATGTGAAGTTTTAAATCCACAACTTGTGTCATCACTGGAGTATTTTCTTTCCATCCCTGCTGATCGCTATGCCTGGACCTGGGCGGCTCCATGTGATATTTACATTGTGAACAACACCACAGCCTTGTTGATGAGCTGAATCTTCCTCTCCCCTCTTCCTATATGTTTTATATTCTTTTCAATAACAGTCCTAAGCCTTCCATCCATGAAGTCTGTCAATTTCTTAATCTGCTGACGATCAACTTTTTGGGCTCCTCCCAGAGATGACTATTTTCCTTCATCACAGATCACCCATTTTGAACCCCTTCCCGACATGTGCCGTACATATATGGTGCAGAGAGAGTTACGTTCCCGCAAACCACCTTGCAGGAAAAGTACGGCACCACGATCGCGCGGGCATATGCTGAGTACCGCTGAGATTGGGTGCCGGTGTCCATTCTATGTGAGAGCTGACACTCTGCAGCACTGATCACGAAGATTTAACCCCTCTGATGCCGCTGTCCAGGGTCGGTTTTAGGCAAAGTGGGGCCCTCGGCAAAAATTTAAAAGGGGCCCTAAATGCTAACATATTGCACATCACACAGAAGCATTTCTGTTGTAATTACATTTGCTGAGTTCGGTGTGATCGACAATATTGAAGTCGTTCGCTTGTTTCCTGGCCTCTTTACACCAACTGAGAAAGAATGATGGGAACAGAACAATCACTAATAGATCAATCTGTCCCCATACAGTATCATGTTATAAGCAGCACATCTTCAGTTTACAGCGGCAATATGCTGCTGAGAACAATGATTTCTGTTCCGGCACAAACAATCCAATCACTCGATGAATATGCAGCATTTTGCTTGTTTAGTATAATACACCCCATAGTCCTCCACATAGTATAATGTGCACAAGAAGGAGGTCTGGGAGCTTCAACGGGATCCACATGCAGCACCAAATGGGTAGAGCCAAATCAGAAGGCATGTGGGTGCTCACAAGGCTGGTGAGCACAGCCAAACAGGAAAAATTGAGAGGATAGCGGCACACCACTGAAGAAAGAATGAAAAAATCTTTATTCAGGCATAGCAAGCCATATTAAAAACATGAAAAGCCTTACACATTTCAGGTGCATGCAGCACCCTTAGTTATAGTCCTATGATTAAGGGTGTTTCATGCACCAGAAACGTGTAAGGCTTTTCATGTTTTTAATATGGCTTGCTATGCCTGAATAAAGTTTTTTTTTTCATTTTTTCATCAGTGGTGTGCCGCTATCCTCTCCATTATTCCTATAATGTGCACCACAGGCCTCCATATTGTAAAATGCACACCCCATAGTCCTCCATATAATATAATGTGCCCCATAGTCCTCCATATAGTATAATACACTCCCCATAATCCTCCATATAGTATAATACACTCCCTATAGTCCTCCATATAATAAAATACACTCCTTAGTCCTCCATATAGTATTACACATTACCCATAGTCCTCAATATAGTATAAAAGACTCCTCATAGTCCTCCATATATTAAAATACACTGCTCAGTCCTTCATATAGTATAATACTCCCCTCATAGTGCCGCATATAGTATTATACACTCCCCATAGTCCTCAATATATTAAAATACACTCAGTTCTACATTTAGTATAATACACTCCTCATTTCTCCATATAGTATAATATACTCATAGTCCTCCAAATATTAGGATACATTGCTCAGTCCTCCATATAGTATAATACACTCCTCAGTCCTCCATATAGTATAATACACTCATCATAGTCCTCCATATATTAAAATACACTCAGTCCTCCATATAGTATAATACACTCCTCAGTCCCCATATAGTATAATACACTCCTCAGTCCTCCATATAGTATAATACACTCCTCATAGTGATCCATATAGTACAATGCACTGTCATAGTCATCCATGTAGTACAATTCACGTCCCATAGTATAATGCACCCCATAGTTCTTCATAGTATAGTATAATGTATTCCCCATAGTCCTCGATACAGTATAATGCTGCCACCCCACAGAGTATAATGCAGCCATGCCACAGAATACTGTATAATGTAGCCCCTGAGTATAATGCAGCCCCGCCATACAATATAATGTAACCCCCATAGAATATAATGCAGCCCCCTCATATAGTATAATGCAGCCCCTCCATAGAATATATGCAAGCCCCCTCATATAGTAAAATGCAGCCCCTATAGAATATAATTAAAACCTACAAGAGAAAAAAGTAAATGAAAACCCTGATGTAACTAAGTAAAAAAGCAAAAGTGCATTTAAATAACACAGAGTTTTTAGTAATACTGTTTTTTTATAAAAAAAATAGCACAAAAGCCATCCCACCTCGTCACGGTAACTCTGATCGGGACAGTCCTACACTGTCTAATATTAAATCCTTACATTGTGTCAATGTGAATGAGGGCAGACAAAAGGACTGGGCCCAACCAGTGAAACACTAGACTGGGGAAGCCTTATATAGTCTCTAGCTCAAACAGGGAGGCCACACACGGCTTGCACAGAATGCAACAATACAGAGGAAAAAAAAACACAAAACTGAGCTTAACTTCAGTTGGTACACATGCAGAGGTTAAACGCATGTTAATTGGCCACAAAACATTAAAACCTACAAGATAAAAAAGTAAACGAAAACCCTGATGTAACTAAGTAAAAAAGCAAAAGTGCATTTAAATAACAGAGTTTTTAGTAATACTGTTTAGAATATAATGTAGCCTCCTCATAGAGTATAATAAATCCCCCCATAAAATTTAATCTAGCCCCCATAGAATATAATGCAGCCCCCCATAAAACACAATGTAGCCCCCTCAGAGAGTATGATGCAATCACCCCTCATAGAATGTAATAAATTTAATACATAGAATACATTTAATACATAGAATATAATGTAGCCCCCATAGCATATAATACAGCCCACCTCCCAATAAAATATAATGTAGCCCCATAAGAGTAAGATGCAATCCTCCCTCATAGAATATAATACAGCCCCTGTAGCCCCCATAGAATATAATACAGCTCACCTCCCCATAGAATAGAATATAGCCCCTTAAAGAGTATGATGCAATCCTCCCCCATAGAATATAATTCAACCCCCCATAGAATATACTGTAACCCCCTAGAATATAATGTAGCCCCATAAGAGTATGATGCAATCCTCCCTCATAAAATCTAATACAGCCCCCCGTAGAATATAATGTAGCCCCCCATAGAATATAATACAGCTCACCTCCCATAGAATATAATGTAACCCCATCAAAGAGTATGATGCAATCCTCCCCCATAGAATATAATGCAGCCCCCCATAGTATATAATTTAACCCCCCATAGAATATAATACAGCCCACCTCCCCATCAAAGAGTATGACGCAATCCTCACTCAAAAAATCTAATACAGCCGCCCACAGAATATACTGTAGCCCTCCTGAGAATGGCCCCACAGTCCAGTACTCACTCATTGATATATTAAAAAAAACACACACACAATCCTCACCTCTCCTCGTGCCCCGCGCTGCTCCCAGCTCGGCTCCGGTCTCAGCGGCTGCAGTCTGCCTGGCACACAGCAGGTACATGATGAAGTGATGTCATCATGCATGCGCAGTGTCAGAGGCAGAGGGGAATGATGAGAGAAGGAGCGTCAGCTGACGCTCTCTCCTCCATCATTGCTTTGAACTGTACCAGCATCACAGACGCCGGTATAGTTGAATGCATTGGCGCTGGCGGGGGGATAGTCAGCGCTGGCAAGTGGGTAGTCGGCGCTAACAGGGGGGAGTTGGCACTGGCGGCAGGGAGTTGGCGCTGGCAGCAGGTGACTGGCTGGGGGCCCCTGGGAGAGCGGGAGCCCTAGGCAGCTGCAGGTTTGCCTGCCCCTAACGCCGACCCTGCCGCTTTCAATAGTGACAGCAACATTGAGAAGCACCACAGAGGGAGTGAGCTCAATGTCTGCTTCCAACATCACATCACGATGCGATGACATTGTTGATGGTCTCCATGGTGACCCATGGCCACGGGGTACTTCAGGGTCCTGCATGGATGGTGGCTTGTGAGCGCCTGCTAAGAGCAGGAGCCGACACACATCCTCCACCTGATGCCCTGCATGCATTGCAGAGTATCAGATCAGCAATCTGTTACTACACAGTGATGTCTCATCCTGAGACAATGCAAAAAAGTAAAAAAATAGGTTGTTAAAAAGTGTAAAAATATAAAAAATAAAAAACAAGGAAAAAAAAGGAAAACAATATTATTCCAATAAATACATTTATTTATGTAAAAAACAAAGAGTACAAGTTAACACCTTCAGTGAACACCGTAAAAAAACCACAAAAAAACAAAATAAGCGTTATCATCATGCCGAACAAAAAATGCAATAAAAGGCGATCAAAAAGACGACTGTAAATAAAAATAGTACCGCTGAAAACGTCATCTTGTCTCGAAAAAATCAAGCTGCTATAAAGCTCTGTCAGCAGAAATACAAAAAAGTTATAAATCTCAGAATAAAGCAATGCAAAAATAATTATTTTTTCTATAAAAGTTTTTATTGTGTGAAAGCGGAAAAACATTAAAAAATTATATAAACGGGATATCGCTGTAATCGTACTGACTCAAAGAATAAGGCTGCCTTATCAATTTTATCACACGCAGAACAGTATAGAAAAAAACAATTCCTGAATTGCTAGTTTTTGTTCATTCAACCTCCCAAAAATCAGAACAGAAAGCGATCAAACATTGTCATGTGCCCGAAATTATACCAATAAAAACGTCAACTCGTCCCACAAAAAAAGAAGCTATCACATGACTGTCGGCTGAAATATGGAAAAATTATAGGTGTCTAAATATGGAGATGCAAAAACTAGTTTTTGCAGTAAAAAGCGTCTAATAGTGTGTGACAGCTGCCAAATATAAAAACTTGTATCGGTGTAATCGCCTCATCCTACTGAATAAAAAATGTAATCACTTACAGTATATGGCATGAGGAACGGTGTAAAAAGTAAATAAAAAAAAATTATTCGCTTTCTGTTCATTTGTTCATTCTGCTTCCCAAAGATCGCAGTAAGACTCGGTTCACATTTATCCTGCGCTGAGTGTTTACTCCAGGGTTTCTGTGTAAATCTCTGAAATACATGATTCAGATAAACTGCCTGGCCGAAAATTTCCTATAAAGAGGCAGATGAAGGCAGTATGGATGCCATAGGACTTGTGATCCTGCAGTGTCCGTTTTTTTAGGCGAGCGTAAAAGCGCGGTTGACCACAGTTTTGTGCACTTCTGAAAAGGACAGAGATCAGACAGAGTCCAGATTAACTGTGCTGCAACATTATAGTAAATGGATCCCTCGAGGGTTTCATCTGTCACATCACTCGGAGATTTAGATGGAAACCACAAAGTAAGTGCTCACCATAGAGCACTGGATAAATGTAATCCTAAATGTTATATAAAATGTTCCCAATAAAAGCTTCAACTCAGTCCACAAAAAAAAGCAAGTACTCACTCAGGTCCGTCAATGGAAATATAGGGGGGCTTCCATGTTACTGGTAGTACAAAGGAACATTAAAAGTGAAATGACTCCTCGCTCCACAAAAGAAATTCAGTAAATTCTGCACTCCCAAATCCAAATGCCCCCTTCCTTCTGAGCCCCAATGTGTCTAAACCACATTTAGTGCCCATATCTGGCATTTCTGTAGTGATGAGAGCCCGCCTAATTTACGGGTGTGTGTCTCCAGAAGCATGAGCTGGGCACAATGTACTGGTCATTACAACATGCTGGTCACTACACTGGCAGTTTGCAATTTTCAATCGGCAACATCCACTGCTGCTTGTTTTGTAAAGCATCCTTGGAGTCAAAATCATTACTACACATGTAGATAAATTTCCAAAGAGGTATAATTTCCAAAATTTGGTCACTTGAGGGGGTTTTCTACTTTTCTAGCAATTGGGGGCTTCTGGGAAACACACATTCGCCAGAAGACTCGCTACACTCATCAAGAGGGCGTTAAACTAGAAGAAGAGGGGACGGGAAGAAAAACATTAGACTCGAACAAAGAAGACCCAGGAAAACATACTCAGAAGGGAGGTAAGAACATTTCTAAAACAATCCACAGCGAGGAGATTGGAACAAAACAAAATCCTCTAAACTGCATGCTCGCAAACGCCAGAAGCCTGACAAACAAGATGGAAGAACTAGAAGCAGAAATATCTACAGGTAACTTTGACATAGTGGGAATAACCGAGACATGGTTAGATGAAAGCTATGACTGGGCAGTTAACTTACAGGGTTACAGTCTGTTTAGAAAGGATCGTAAAAATCAGAGAGGAGGAGGGGTTTGTCTCTGTAAAGTCTTGTCTAAAGTCCACTTTAAGGGAGGATATTAGCGAAGGGAATGAGGATGTCGAGTCCATATGGGTCGAAATTCATGGAGGGAAAAATGGTAACAAAATTCTCATTGGGGTCTGTTACAAACCCCCAAATATAACAGAAACCATGGAAAGTCTACTTCTAAAGCAGATAGAGGAAGCTGCAACCCATAATGAGGTCCTGGTTATGGGGGACTTTAACTACCCGGATATTAACTGGGAAACAGAAACCTGTGAAACCCATAAAGGCAACAGGTTTCTGCTAATAACCAAGAAAAATAATCTTTCACAATTGGTGCAGAATCCAACCAGAGGAGCAGCACTTTTAGACCTAATACTATCTAATAGACCTGACAGAATAACAAATCTGCAGGTGGTCGGGCATCTAGGAAATAGCGACCACAATATTGTACAGTTTCACCTGTCTTTCACTAGGGGGACTTGTCAGGGAGTCACAAAAACACTGAACTTTAGGAAGGCAAAGTTTGACCAGCTTAGAGATGCCCTTAATCTGGTAGACTGGGACAATATCCTCAGAAATTAGAATACAGATAATAAATGGAAAATGTTTAAGAACATCCTAAATAGGCAGTGTAAGCGGTTTATACCTTGTGGGAATAAAAGGACTAGAAATAGGAAAAACCCATTGTGGCTAAACAAAGAAGTAAGACAGGCAATTAACAGTAAAAAGAAAGCATTTGCACTACTAAAGCAGGATGGCACCATTGAAGCTCTAAAAAACTATAGGGAGAAAAATACTTTATCTAAAAAACTAATTAAAGCTGCCAAAAAGGAAACAGAGAAGCACATTGCTAAGGAGAGTAAAACTAATCCCAAACTGTTCTTCAACTATATCAATAGTAAAAGAATAAAAATTGAAAATGTAGGCCCCTTAAAAAATAGTGAGGAAAGAATGGTTGTAGATGACGAGGAAAAAGCTAACATATTAAACACCTTCTTCTCCACGGTATTCACGGTGGAAAATGAAATGCTAGGTGAAATCCCAAAAAACAATGAAAACCCTATATTAACCCCTTAGTGACAGAGCCAATTTGGTACTTAATGACCAGGCCAATTTTTGCAATTCTGACCACTGTCACTTTATGAGGTTATAACTCTGGAACGCTTCAACGGATCCCGCTGATTCTGAGTTAATTTTTTCGTGACATATTGTACTTCATGTTAGTCATAACATTTCTTCGATATTACTTGCGATTATTTATGAAAAAAACGGAAATATGGCGAAAATTTTTAAAATTTTGCAATTTTCAAACTTTGTATTTTTATGCCCTTAAATCAGAGAGATATGTCACGAAAAATAGTTAATAAATAACATTTCCCACATGTCTACTTTACATCAGCACAATTTTGGAAACAAAATTATTTTTTGTTAGGGAGTTATAAGGGTTAAAAGTTGACCAGCAATTTCTCATTTTTACAACACCATTTTTTTTTAGGGACCACATCACATTTGAAGTCATTTTGAGGGGTCTATATGATAGAAAATAATGAAGTGTGACACCATTCTAAAAACTACACCCCTCAAGGTTCTCAAAACCACATTCAAGAAGTTTATTAACCCTTTACGTGCTTCACAGGAACTGAAACAATGTGGAAGGAAAAAATGAACATTTACCTTTTTTTGCAAACATCTTAATTCAGAACCATTTTTTTTATTTTCACAAGTGTAAAAATAGAAATGTAACCATAAATTTTGTTATGCAATTTCTCCTGAATACGTCAATACCCCATATGTGGGGGTAAACCACTTTTTGGGTGCACCGCAGAACTTAGAAGTGAAGGAGCGCCGT
Organism: Ranitomeya imitator; assembly: GCF_032444005.1. Classification (NCBI taxonomy): domain Eukaryota; kingdom Metazoa; phylum Chordata; class Amphibia; order Anura; family Dendrobatidae; genus Ranitomeya; species Ranitomeya imitator. The sequence goes on along the minus strand of NC_091283.1, from coordinate 478,171,928 downwards.
TTGACTTTTTCAATGCAGAATTGGCTGGAATTGAGATCGGACGCCATGTCACGTTTAGAGAGCCCCTGATGTGCCTAAACAGTGGAAACCCCTCAAGTGACACCATTTTGGAAACTAGACCCCTTAAGGAACTTATCTAGATGTGTGGTGAACACTCTGAACCCCCAAGTGCTTCACAGAAGTTTATAACGTAGAGCCGTGAAAATAAAAAATCGCTTTTGTTTACACAAAAATGATCTTTTCGCCCACAAATTCTTATTTTCACAAGGGTAACAGGAGAAATTAGATGACAAAAGTTGTTGTGCGTTTTCTCCTGAATACGTCGATACCCCATATGTGAGGGTAAACCACTGTTTGGGCGCACCGCAGAGCTTGGAACTGAAGGAGCGCCGTTTTACTTTTTCAATGTAGAATTGGCTGGAATTGAGATTGGACGCCATGTCGCGTTTGGAGAGCCCCTGGTGTGTCTAAACAGTGGAAACCCCCCACAAGTGACCCCATTTTGGAAACTAGACCCCTTAAGGAACATATCTAGATGTGTGGTGAGCACTTTGAACCCCCATGTGCTTCACAGAAGTTTATAAAGTAGAGCCGTGAAAAAAAAAAAATCGCATTTTTTCTACAAAAATGATATTTTGCCCACAAATTTTTATTTTCACAAGGGTAACAGGAGAAATTAGACCACAAAAGTTGTTGTGCAATTTCTCCTGAGTACGCTGATACCCAATATGTTGGGGTAAACCACTGTTTGGGCGCACCGCAGAGCTTGGAAGAGAAAGAGTGCCGTTTTACTTTTTCAATGTAGAATTGGCTGGAATTGAGATTGGACGCCATATCGCGTTTGGAGAGCCCCTGATGTGCCTAAACAGTAGAAATCCCCCACAAATGACCCCATTTTGGAAACTAGACCCCCCATGGAACTTATCTAGATGTGTGGTGAGAACCTTGAATGCCCAAGTGCTTCACAGAAGTTTATAATGCAGAGTCGTGAAAATAAAAAATATTTTTTTTTTCCACAAAAAAGATTTTTTAGCCCCCAAGTTTTTATTTTCACAAGGGTAACTAGAGAAATTGGACCCCAAAAGTTGTTGTCCAATTTGTCCTGAGTATGCTGGTACCCAATATGTGGGGGTAAACCACTGTTTGGGCGCACGGCAGAGCTCAGAAGGAAGGAGCGCCATTTTGGAATGCAGACTTTGATAGAATGGTCTGCGGGTATTATGTTGCGTTTGCAGAGCCCCTGATGTACCTAACCAGTAGAAACCCTCCACAAGTGACCCCATTTTGGAAACTAGACCCCACAAGGAACTTATCTAGATGTGTGGTGAGAACTTTGAATGCCAAAGTGCTTCACAGAAGTTTAGAATGCAGAGTCGTGAAAATAAAAAATATTTTTTTTTCCACAAAAATATATTGTAGCCCCCAAGTTTTTATTTTCACAAGGGTAACAGGAGAAATTGGACTGCAATCGTTGTTGTCTAATTCATCCCGAGTACGCTGATGCGCCATATGTGGGGGTAAACCACTGTTTGGGCGCACGGCAGAGCTTGGAAGGGAAGGAGCGCCTTTTTGGAATGCAGACTTTGATAGAATGATCTGTGGTCATTATGTTGCGATTGCAGAGCCCCTGATGTACCTAAACTGTAGTAACCCCCCACAAGTGACCCCATTTTGGAAACTAGACCCCCCAAGGAACTTATCTAGATGTGTGGTGAGAACTTTGAATGCCAAAGTGCTTCACAGAAGTTTAGAATGCAGAGTCGTGAAAATAAAAAATATTTTTTTTTTCACAAAAAAGATATTGTAGCCCCCAAGTTTTTATTTTCACTAGGGTAACAGGAGAAATTGGACCACTAAAGTTGTTGTCCAATTTATCCTGAGTATGCTGATACCCCATATGTGGGGGTAAACCACTGTTTGGGCGCACGGCAGAGCTCGGAAGGGAAGGAGCGCCATTTTGGAATGCAGACTTAGATAGAATGGTCTGTGGGCGTTATGTTGCGTTTGCAGAGCCCCTGATGTACCTAAACAGTAGTAACCCCCCACAAGTGACCCCGTTTTGGAAACTAGACCCCCCAAGGAACTTATATAGATGTGTGGTGAGAACTTTGAATGCCCAAGTGCTTCACAGAAGTTTATAATGCAGTCATAAAAAAATATATATATATATATTTTTCCACAAAAAAGATTTTGTAGCCCCCAAGTTTTTATTTTCACAAGGGTAACAAGAGAAATTGGACCCCAGAAGTTGTTGTCCAATTTATCCCGAGTACGCTGATGCCCCATTTGTGGGGGAAACCCACTGTTTGGGCGCACGGCAGAGCTCAGAAGGGAGGGAGCACCATTTGACTTTTTGAGCGCAAAATTGGCTGTCGTGTTTGGAGACCCCCTGATGTACCTAAACAGTGGAAACCCCCCAATTCTAGCTCCAACCCTAACCCCAACACACCCCTAACCCTAATCCCAACCTGATCCATAATCCTAATCACTAACCCTAACCATAATCACAACCCTTACCCCAAAACAACCCTAATGTCAACCCTAACCATAACCCTAATCAAAACCCTAAATCCAACACACCCCTAATCCTAATCTCAACCCTAATCCCAAACCTAACCCTAATCCCAAGCGTAACCCTAATGCCAACCCTAACCCTAATACCAACCCTAATCCAAACCCTAACCCTAATCCCAACTCTAACCCTAACTTTAGCCCCAACCCTAGCCCTAACTTTAGCCCCAACCCTAACCCTAGCCCTAAGGCTACTTTCACACTTGCGTCGTTTGGCATTCCGTCACAATCCGTCGTTTTGGACAAGAAACGGATCCTGCAAATGTGCCCGCAGGATGAGTTTTTTGCCCATAGACTTGTATTGCCGACGGATCGTAACGGATGGCCACACGTCGCGTCCGTCGTGCACTGGATCAGTTGTGTTTTGGCGGACCGTCGGCACAAAAAAACGTTCAATGAAACATTTTTTTGTACGTCGCATCCGCCATTTCTGACCGCGCATGCGTGGCCGTAACTCCGCCCCCTCCTCCCCAGGACATAGATTGGGCAGCGGATGCGTTGAAAAACTACAGCTGCTGCCCACGTTGTGCACAATTTTCACAACGTGCGTCGGTATGTCGGGCCGAAGCATTGCGACGGCCCCGTACCGACGTAAGTGTGAAAGAATTCTAACCCTAAATTTAGCCCCAACCCTAACCCTAAATTTAGCCCCAACCCTAACCCTAAATTTAGCCCCAACCCTAGCCCTAACCCTAACCCTAGCCCTAACCCTAGCCCTAACCCTACCCCTAACCCTACCCTTAACCCTAGCCCTACCCCTAACCCTACCCCTAACCCTAACCCTACCCCTAACCCTACCCCTAACCCTAGCCCTACCCCTAACCCTAACTCTACCCCTAACCTTACCCCTAACCCTACCCCTAACCCTACCCCTAACCCTACCCCTAACCCTACCCCTAACCCTAACCCTACTTTTAACCCCAACTGCTGTTCTCTTGCCGGCCGGCAGATGGAGACAGATGGCGGGCGCACTGCTCATGCGCCCGCCATTTTCTTCTGCCGGCGGCCAGGAGGAGCAGCAAGAGGATCCAGGGACACAGGTGAGTATTGTAGGGTCCCCGAATCCCCCTATTTCTCTGTCCTCTGATGTGCGATCACATCAGAGGACAGAGAATTACACTTTACATTTTTTTTTTTTTTTTTGCGGTCGCCGGTAAAGAGTTAATTACCGGCGATCACAAAACAGGGGTCGGTAAAACCGACCCCGATCATGCTCTTTGGGGTCTCGGCTACCCCCGGCAGCCGAGACCCCAAAGATTCTCGCGGGGCCGGCCGGCGGGCGCACTGCGCACGCGCCCGCCATTTTGAAGATGGCGGCGCCCACCGGGAGACACGAGGAGCACCGGGGGAGCTAGGTAAGGATTGGGGGGCCTCCTGGGACCCCTTTTCTCTGTCCTCCGATGTGCGATCACATCGGAGGACAGAGAAATTAAAAAGAGATCGCGTTTTTTTTTTTTATTTTGCGATCGCCGGTAAACGGTTAATTACCGGCGATCGCAAATGCGGGGACGGTAAAAACCCCCCCGAATCATGTTCTCTGGGGTCTCGGCTACCCTCGGCAGCCGAGACCCCGGAGAAAATCCGACTCTGGGGGGCCCTATTCACTTTTCCCACAGCGCCGTTAATTAACGGCGCTGTGGTTTAAGTACCCTTAGCGGCCGCCGTTAAAAGGCGTATCGGCGGTCGCTAAGGGGTTAAGGGTCACCAATCTAACCCAAGAAGAGGTGCGAAACCGGCTAAATAAGATTAAAATAGATAAATCTCCGGGTCCAGATGGCATACACCCACGAGTACTAAGAGAACTAAGTAATGTAATAGATAAACCATTATTTCTTATTTTTAGGGACTCTATAGCGACGGGATCTGTCTGCAGGACTGGCGCATAGCAAATGTGGTGCCAATATTCAAAAAGGGCTCTAAAAGTGAACCTGGAAATTATAGGCCAGTAAGTCTAACCTCTATTGTTGGTACAATATTTGAAGGGTTTCTGAGGGATGTTATTCTGGATTATCTCAATGAGAATAACTGTTTAACTCCATATCAGCATGGGTTTATGAGAAATTGCTCCTGTCAAACCAATCTAATCAGTTTTTATGAAGAGGTAAGCTATAGGCTGGACCACGGTGAGTCATTGGACGTGGTACATCTCGATTTTTCCAAAGCGTTTGATATCGTGCCGCACAAGAGGTTGGTACACAAAATGAGAATGCTTGGTCTGGGGGAAAATTTGTGTAAATGGGTTAGTAACTGGCTTAGTGATAGAAAGCAGAGGGTGGTTATAAATGGTATAGTCTCTAACTGGGTCGCTGTGACCAGTGGGGTACCGCAGGGGTCGGTATTGGGACCTGTTCTCTTCAACATATTCATTAATGATCTGGTAGAAAGTTTACACAGTAAAATATCGATATTTGCAGATAATACAAAACTATGTAAAGCAGTTAATACAAGAGAAGATAGTATTCTGCTACAGATGGATCTGGATAAGTTGGAAACTTGGGCTTAAAGGTGGCAGATGAGGTTTAACAATGATAAATGTAAGGTTATACACATGGGAAGAAGGAATCAATATCACCATTACACACTGAACGGGAAACAACTGGGTAAATTTGACAGGGAGAAGGACTTGGGGATCCTAGTTAATGATAAACTTACCTGGAGCAGCCAGTGCCAGGCAGCAGCTGCCAAGGCAAACAGGATCATGGGGTGCATTAAAAGAGGTCTGGATACACATGATGAGAGCATTATACTGCCTCTGTACAAATCCCTAGTTAGACCGCACATGGAGTACTGTGTCCAGTTTTGGGCACCAGTGCTCAGGAAGGATATAATGGAACTTAGAGAGGGTACAAAGGAGGGCAACAAAATTAATAAAGGGGATGGGAGAACTACAATACCCAGATAAATTAGCGAAATTAAGATTATTTAGTCTAGAAAAAAGACGACTGAGGGGCGATCTAATAACCATGTATAAGTATATAAGGGGACAATACAAATATCTCGCTGAGGATCTGTTTATACCAAGGAAGGGGACGGGCACAAGAGGGCATTCTTTGCGTCTGGAGGAGAGAAGGTTTTTCCACCAACATAGAAGAGGATTCTTTACTGTTAGGGCAGTGAGAATCTGGAATTGCTTGCCTGAGGAGGTGGTGATGGCGAACTCAGTCGAGGGGTTCAAGAGAGGCCTGGATGTCTTCCTGGAGCAGAACAATATTGTAACATACAATTATTAGGTTCTGTAGAAGGACGTAGATCTGGGGATTTATTATGATGGAATATAGGCTGAACTGGATGGAGACCGGCAGGATATCTAATTGCAGGTTACCTGTCCGCACAGGTAACCTGCAATTAGATATCCTGCCGGTCTCTGGAGTAAAGCATAAAGGTCCTTACTCCCTCGGTGTTCCGGCTACCGGGATTCTGCGCCTCAGAATGAGGCAGCCTGTGCAGGGCTGGTCCCCCTCTGGTATACTCTCCTTTGCTCTGACTTCCTTCACGCTCACTGCAATACAGTTCTGCCTTCTGAATGTCTCTTTCTGGGAGCTGCAGCTCTGAGGGCATGCACAGCTCCTTGGACCTTCTGTCCACCTCAGACTCAGGTCTGGAACATTCTACCAGAACTCCTGTCTGGAGCTCTGCCAGGAACTGACTCCTGTCTGGAACTAACTTTCTCTACAGACTACCAGTTATATATATATATATATATATATATATATATATATATATATATATATACAGTCATGGCCAAAAGTATTCACACCCCTGCAATTCTGTCAGATAATACTCAGTTTCTTCCTGAAAATGATTGCAATCACAAATTATTTGGTATTATTACCTTCATTTAATTTGTCTTAAATGAAAAAACACAAAAGAGAATGAAGCAAAAAGCAAAACATTGATCATTTCACACAAAACTCCAAAAATGGGCCGGACAAAAGTATTGGCACCCTCAGCCTGATACTTGGTTGCACAACCTTTAGCCAAAATAACTGCGACCAGCCACTTCCGGTAACCATCAATGAGTTTCTTACAATGCTCTGCTGGAATTTTAGACCATTCTTCTTTGGCAAACTGCTCCAGGTCCCTGATATTTGAAGGGTGCCTTCTCTAGACTGCCATTTTTAGATCTCTCCACAGGTGTTCTATGGGATTCAGGTCTGGACTCATTGCTGGCCACCTTATAAGTCTCCAGTGCTTTATCTCAAACCATTTTCTAGTGCCTTTTGAAGTGCGTTTTGGGTCATTGTTATGACCTGGTGGTTAGGAGCACCCGACCTGATAGTTAGACTCATACAGGACGAGCTCTGGGATGTGGGAGCTCTGCTGACCGCAAGCCCTAATCCTATCGCACACACTAAAAATAGCCGTGGAGCGCTCCTGACGCTCCCTAGACGCCTCGTCACAGCCTCAGAGCTAGCTAGCCCTAGAGATAGAAAATAAAGCCTACCTTGCCTCAGAGAAATTCCCCAAAGGAATAGGCAGCCCCCCACATATAATGACTGTGAGTAAAGATGAAAGTCACAAACGCAGAAATGAAATAGGTTTCAGCAAAGGGAGGCCAGACTTACTAAATAGACAGAGGATAGGAAAGGAATCTTTGCGGTCAGCACAAAAACCTACAAAAGACCACGCAGAGTGTGCAAAAGGGTCCTCCGCAGCGACTCACGGTGCGGGGTGCCACTCTGCATCCCAGAGCTTCCAGCTAGCAAGACAAAATCAGGATAACCAGCTGGACAAAGAAACAATGAGCAAAAATAACAATAAGGAACTTAGCTTCTGCAGGAGAAGACAGGTCACCAGGCAGATCCAGGAGCGAACTGAACCAATGCTAAAACATTGACAGCTGGCATGGAGTAACGATCTGAGTGGAGTTAAATAGAGAAGCCAACCAAAGGATAAACCACGTCACCTGTGTAAGGAACCTCAGAAGCAGCAGCTTCACTCATAGCCACCAGAGGGAGCCCATAGACAGAACTCGCCGAAGTACCATTCACGACCACAGGAGGGAGTTCGACAACAGAATTCACAACAGGTCATTGTCCTCCTGGAAGACCCATGACCTCTGAGGGAGACCCAGCTTTCTCACACTGGGCCCTACATTACATGCGGCAAAATTTGTTGGTAGTCTTCAGACTTCATAATGCCATGCACACGGTCAAGCAGTAAAGTGCCAGAGGCAGCAAAGCAACCCCAAAACATCAGGGAACCTCCGCCATGTTTGACTGTAGGGACCGTGTTCTTTTCTTTGAATGCCTCTTTTTTTCTCCAGTAAACTCTATGTTGATGCCTTTGCTCAAAAAGCTCTACTTTTGTCTCATCTTACCAGAGAACATTCTTCCAAAAAGTTTTAGGCTTTTTCAGGTAAGTTTTGGCAAACTCCAGCCTGGCTTTTTTATGTCTTGGGGTAAGAAGTGGGGTCTTCCTGGGTCTCCTACAATACAGTCCCTTTTCATTCAGATGCTGACGGATAGTACGGATTGACACTGTTGTGCCCTCGGACTGCAGGGCAGCTTGAACTTGTTTGGATGTTAGTCGAGGTTCTATATCCAACATCCGCACAATCTTGCGTTGAAATCTCTTGTCAATATTTATTTTCCATCTACATCTAGGGAGGTTAGCCACAGTGTCATGGGCTTTAAACTTCTTGATGACACTGCGCACGGTAGACACAGGAACATTCAGGTCTTTGGAGATGGACTTGTAGCCTTGAGATTGCTCATGCTTCCTCACAATTTGGTTCCTCAAGTCCTCAGACAGTTCTTTGGTCTTCTTTCTTTTCTCCATGCTCAATGTGGTATACACAGGGACACAGGACAGAGGTTGAGTCAACTTTAATCCATGTCAACTGGCTGCAAGTGTGATTTAGTTATTGCCAACACCTGTTAGGTGCCACAGGTAAGTTACAGGTGCTGTTAATTACACAAATTAGAGAAGCATCACATGATTTTTCAAAAGGTGCCAATACTTTTGTCCACCCCCTTTTTTATGTTTGGTGTGGAATTATATCCAATTTGGCTTTAGAACAATTCTTTTTGTGTTTTTTCATTTAAGACAAATTAAATGAAGATAATAATACCAAAAAATTTGTGTTTGCAATCATTTTCAGGAAGAAACTGAGAATTATCTGACAGAATTGCAGGGGTGTGAATACTTTTGCCCATGTCTGTGTATATATATATATATATATATATATATATATATATATATATATATGTATATATATATATATATATATATATAGTGACCTAATAAATAGGAGCAGAAGCTCCCCCTGGTGGCCTGGAGTGTGAAATGTGATGCATGTTTGTGATACCTGGATGCAGTTATCCTTCTTTGCTTCCAAACGTAGCATCACTCTCCCCGAGAGGAAAGCAATACCACTGTGACGATCGGGACCCTGGGGCGCCGCATATAAAATTCAGTGACACACACTTCTGGTGTCAATATGATCACAGCACCCCTATATGAATTCATTGAGAGGTGTAGTTTGTAAAATAGGGTCACTTATGGTTTTTTTCTGTTCTGGCACTTCAGGGGCTCGGCCAAAGTGACATGGAACCCTCAAACCATTGACTATGTCCCAGAACACAGCAAAATACTTCCGGGACATAGTGCGCAGGTGCATGCGCAGTAATGCTTTTCGGCTTTGCCCGCAGTTGGGCAAACCATACTGCGCATGCGCGAGCGAAGATTGCATTATGCACCCGTGAACTATGGAGGACAAGTACTCTAATTCTCAAACATATTGCAGACAACAGGACAGATGGGGTGGAGAAATGAAGACGAAATGCCGCTCATTGGACCGGAAAAAAGGCATTTACATATCCCGCCAATTTGAGATGACAGGTTCCCATTAACCCCTCTGTGACCTTAGACGTACTATCCCGTCGAGGTGCCCTTTGCTTATCTGACCCTGGACGGGATAGCACGTCATAGCCGAGCGGCCGCGCTCACGGGGGGAGCGCGGCCGATCGCGGCCGGGTGTCAGCTGCTTATCGCAGCTGACATCCGGCACTATGTGCCAGGAGCGGTCACGGACCGCCCCCGGCACATTAACCCCTGGCACACCGCGATCAAAGATGATCGCGATGTGCCGGCGGTGCAGGGAAGCACCGCGCAGGGAGGGGGCTCCCTGCGGGCTTCCCTGAGACCCCCGGAGCAACGCGATGTGATCGCGTTGCTGCGAGGGTCTCACCTCCCTCCCTGCTCCCTCCAGCCCCAGATCCAAGATGGCCGCGGATCCGGGTCCTGCAGGGAGGGAGGTGGCTTCACAGAGCCTGCTCAGAGCAGGCACTGTGAAGGCTGCAGCGCTGCTAGTCAGATCAGTGATCTGACAGAGTGCTGTGCAAACTGTCAGATCACTGATCTGTGATGTCCCCCCCTGGGACAAAGTAAAAAAGTAAAAAAAAAATTTTCCAAATGTGTAAAAAAAATAAAAAAAAATATTCCAAAATAATGAAAAAAAAAAAAAAATATTATTCCCATAAATACATTTCTTCATCTAAATAAAAAAAAAAAACAATAAAAGTACACATATTTAGTATCGCCGCATCTGTAACGACCCGACCTATAAAACTGTCCCACTAGTTAACCCCTTCAGTAAACACCGTAAGAAAAAAAAAAAAAAACGAGGCAAAAAACAACGCTTTATTATCATACCGCCGAACAAAAAGTGGGATAACACGCGATCAAAAGGACAGATATAAATAACCATGGTACCGCTGAAAGCGTCATATTGTCCCGCAAAAAAAGAGCCGCCATACAGCATCATCAGCAAAAAAATATAAAAGTTATAGTCCTGAGAATAAAGCGATGCAAAAATAATTATTTTTTCTGTAAAATAGTTTTTATCGTATAAAAGCGCCAAACCATAAAAAAATGATATAAATGAGGTATCGCTGTAATCGTACTGACCCGAAGAATAAAACTGATTTATCAATTTTACCAAACGCGGAACGGTATAAACGCCTCCCCCAATAGAAATTCATGAATAGCTGGCTTTTGGTCATTCTTCCTCACAAAAATCGGAATAAAAAGCGATCAAAAAATGTCACGTGCCCAAAAATGTTTTCAATAAAAACGTCAACTCGTCCCGCAAAAAACAAGACCTCACATGACTCTGTGGACCAAAATATGGAAAAATTATAGCTCTCAAAATGTGGTATTGCAAAAAATATTTTTTGCAATAAAAAGGGTCTTTCAGTGTGTGATGGCTGCCAATCATAAAAATCCGCTAAAAAACTCGCTATAAAAGTAAATCAAACCCCCCTTCATCACCCCCTTAGTTAGGGAAAAATAAAAAAAAATGTATTTATTTCCATTTTTCCATTAGGGCTAGGGTTAGGGCTAGGGTTAGGGCTAGGGCTAGGGTTAGGGCTAGGGTTAGGGCTAGGGTTAGGGCTAGGGTTAGGGCTAGGGTTAGGGCTAGGGTTAGGGTTAGGGTTAGGGCTAGGGTTAGGGCTAGGGCTAGGGTTAGGGCTAGGGTTAGGGCTAGGGTTAGGGTTAGGGCTAGGGTTAGGGCTAGGGTTAGGGCTAGGGTTAGGGTTAGGGTTGGGGCTACAGTTAGGGTTGGGGCTAAAGTTAGGGTTAGGGTTTAGATTACATTTACAGTTGGGAATAGGGTTGGGATTAGGGTTAGGGGTGTGTCAGGGTTAGAGGTGTGGTTAGGGTTACCGTTGGAATTAGGGTTAGGGGTGTGTTTAGATTAGGGTTTCAGTTATAATTGGGGGGTTTCCACTGTTTCGGCACATCAGGGGCTCTCCAAACACGACATGGCGTCCGATCTCAATTCCAGCCAATTCTGCGTTGAAAAAGTAAAACAGTGCTCCTTCCCTTCCGAGCTCTCCTGTGTGCCCAAACAGGGGTTTACCCCAACATATGGGGTATCAGCGTACTCAGGACAAATGGACAACAACTTTTGTGGACCAATTTCTCCTGTTACCCTTGGGAAAATACAAAACTGGGGGCTAAAAAATAATTTTTGTGGGAAAACAAAAAGATTTTTTATTTTCACGGCTCTGCGTTATAAACTGTAGTGAAACACTTGGGGGTTCAAAGTTCTCACAACACATCTAGATAAGTTCATTGAGGGGTCTAGTTTCCAATATGGGGTCACTTGTGGGGGGTTTCTACTGTTTAGGTACATTAGGGGCTCTGCAAACGCAATGTGACGCCTGCAGACCAATCCATCTAAGTCTGCATTCCAAATGATGCTCCTTCCCTTCCGAGCCCTCCCATGCGCCCAAACGGTGGTTCCCCCCCACATATCGGGTATCAGCGTACTCAGGACAAATTGGACAACAACATTTAGGGTCCAATTTCTCCTGCTAACCTTGGAAAAATACAAAACTGGGGGCTAAAATATAATTTTTGTGGAAAAAAAAATATTTTTTATTTGCATGGCTCTGCGTTATAAACTGTAGTGAAATACTTGGGGGTTCAAAGCTCTCACAACACATCAAGATGGGTTCCTTAGGGGGTCTACTTTCCAAAATGGTGTCACTTGTGGGGGGTTTCTACTATTTAGGTACATTAGGGGCTCTGCAAACGCAATGTGACGCCTGCAGACCATTCCATCTAAGTCTGCATTCCAAATGGCGCTCCTTCCCTTCCGAGCCCTCCCATGCGCCCAAACGGTGGTTCCCCCCCACATATGGGGTATCAGCGTACTCAGGACAAATTGGACAACAACTTTTGGGGTCCAATTTCTCCTGTTACCCTAGGGAAAATACAAAACTGGGGGCTAAAAATAATTTTTGTGGGAAAAAAATTTTGTTTTATTTTTATGGCTCTGCATTATAAACTTCTGTGAAGCCCTTGGTGGGTCAAAGTGCTCACCACACATCCAGATAAGTTCCTTAGGGGGTCTACTTTCCAAAATGGTGTCACTTGTGGGGGGTTTCAATGTTTAGGCACATCAGTGGCTCTCCAAATGCAACATGGCGTCCCATCTCAATTCCTGTCAATTTTGCATTGAAAAGTCAAACGGCGCTCCTTCCCTTCCGAGCTCTCCCATGCGCCCAAACAGTGGTTTACTGCCACATATGGGGTATCAGCGTACTCAGGACAAATTGGACAACAACTTTTGAGGTCCAATTTCTTCTCTTACCCTTGGAAAAATAAAAAATTGGGGGCAAAAATATAATTTTTGTGAAAAAATATGATTTTTTATTTTTACGGTTCTGCATTATAAACTTCTGTGAAGCACTTGGTGGGTCAAAGTGCTCACCACACCTCTAGATAAGTTCCTTAGGGGGTCTACTTTCCAAAATGGTGTCACTTGTGGGGGGTTTCAATGTTTAGGCACATCAGTGGCTCTCCAAACGCAACATGGCGTCCCATCTCAATTTCTGTCAATTTTGCATTGAAAAGTCAAACTGCGCTCCTTCCCTTCCGAGCTCTCCCATGCGCCCAAACAGTGGTTTACTGCCACATATGGGGTATCAGCGTACTCAGGACAAATTGGACAACAACTTTTTGGTCCAATTTCTCCTGTTACCCTTGGTAAAATAAAACAAATTGGAGCTGAAGTAAATTTTTTGTGTAAAAAAGTTAAATGTTCATTTTTATTTAAACATTCCAAAAATTCCTATTAAACACCTGAAGGGTTAATAAACTTCTTGAATGTGGTTTTGAGCACCTTGAGGGGTGCAGTTTTTAGAATGGTGTCACACTTGGGCATTTTCTATCATATAGACCCCTCAAAATGACTTCAAATGAGACGTGGTCCCTAAAAAAAAATGGTGTTGTAAAAATGAGAAATTGCTGGTCAACTTTTAACCCTTATAACTCCCTAACAAAAAAAAAATTGGTTCCAAAATTATGCTGATGTAAAGGAGACATGTGGGAAATGTTACTTATTAAGTATTTTGTGTGACATATCTCTGTGATTTAATTGCATAAAAATTCAAAGTTTGAAAATTGCGAAATTTTCAAAATTTTCGCCAAATTTCCGTTTTTTTCACAAATAAACGCAGGTACTATCAAAGAAATTTTACCACTATCATGAAGTACAATATGTCACGAGAAAACAATGTCAGAATCACCAGGATCCGTTGAAGCGTTTCGGAGTTATAACCTCATAAAGGGACAGTGGTCAGAATTGTAAAAATTGGCCTGGTCATTGACGTGCAAACCACCCTTGGGGGTAAAGGGGTTAAAAAAGCAAATGGTGCTCCTTCCCTTCTAAACCCTGCCGTGCACTCAAACTGTGGTTTTCTCCCACATATTGGATATCGGCATGCTCAGGAAAAATTGCACAACAAATTGTATTGTCCTGTTACCCTTGTGAGCGTAAAAAAAATTGGGCCTAAAGTAAATTTTTTTGTGAAAAAAAAGTTAAACATTTTTTCCTTCCACATTCCAATAATTCCTATGACGTTCGTAAAGAGTTGATAAACTTCTTTAGGCCAGTTTCACACATCAGTGGATCCGGTACGTGAGGTGACAGTTTCCTCACGTACCGGAGTCACTGACTCACGTAGACACATTGAAATGAATGTGTCTCTGCACATGTCAGCGCGTTTTCATGGACCGTGTGTCTGTGTGCAAAACACGGAGACATGTCAGTGTTCGTGGGAGCGCACGGATTACACGGACCCATTAAAGTCAATGGGTCCGTGTAAAACACGTACCGCACACGGACAGCGTCCGTGTGCCATGCAGGAGACAGCACTACAGTAAGCGCTGTCCCCCCCACGTGGTGCTGAAGCCGCCATTCATATCTTCTTTCCAGCAGCGTGCTTTCCGGCTGGCGCTCACAGTCAGTGCAGAGGAGCACAGCGCCGGGGGACAGACACCGGAATGTAAGTATGGTATGTAGTGTTTGGTTTTTTTTACATTTACACTGGTAACCAGGGTAAACATCGGGTTACTAAGCGCGGCCCTGCGCTTAGTAACCCGATGTTTACCCTGGTTACCAGGGGACTTCGCATAGTTGGTCACTGGAGAGCTGTCTGTGTGACAGCTCTCCAGCGACCACACAGCGACGCTGCAGCGATCGGGATCGTTGTCTAGATCGCTGCAGCATCGCTAAATGTGACAGTACCTTAAGCCTCTGTATGTACAGTATTAGTCTAGTACAAACTGTTAACTTTTCATGTTGGCAATAAAATGTTATCACCTCTCCATTAAAGAGGTGACAACTTACAGATCTGTGGGCAGCTGATTGGTCAGACTGGGGTCCGCACTGATGTCCACAATGGGCTCTGAAATGCTGTTTGAATAGTACTGTGGCTATGCATTTTTACCACTACTCCATTCCTTCTCTGAGGGACTACTAGAAAAAGTAGACTGCAGTACTCTGTGTTGTTCAATAGTCACATAGAGAACTAATTGATCTGTTGAAAGAAATTATACTGATTGTACCATTCCGACAAAGCAGTAGTGGCCGCCCCCCATCAATCTGCAAATTGTCACTAATTCTAAGGAAGTTTGAGAGTTTAAGAGAAAAAAATCCAGCTCCAAATCCAATTTGAGATAAAATTGTGATTTTATAGTTAATCTATTAAAAAGATGTACACATTGCGAAAATAAAAAATGAAGAAGGAGACCTCCATGAAGCCTACATATATTTGAACGCCAAACGTTCTTAGTCCTGGCATACTGATTCTATGGATGCAATAAGTTTATATTACATTTTGGGAATAACGCTTTAAGAAAGAATAAAGGATAAGTTGATCTGCCATGTGATAGGAGTAGAAAGGCAAAATGGACAGTACTAATCTGACGGACACCAATGGCATCGGGCAGACTCTGTTAATGTTAGGTTAGCAAGATGGTGTCCACCATTTTACTGGACAAGGTAGCTCAGCATGCTGCTCCATTTTAATAATAATAAAATAATAATAATAATTTTATTTATATAGCGCCAACATATTCCGCAGCGCTTTACAAATTATAGAAGGGATTTATACAGACAATAGACATTACAGCATAACAAAAATCACAGTTCAAAACAGATACCAGGAGGAATGAGGGCCCTGCTCGCAAGCTTACAAACTATGAGGAAAAGGGGAGACACGAGAGGTGGATGGTAACAATTGCTTTTGTTGTTGTTCGGACCAGCCATAGTGTAAGGCTCAGGTGTTCATGTAACGCAACATGAACCAGTTAACTGCCTAAGTATGTAACAGTACAGACACAGAGGGCTAATACTGCATAAAGTGTATGAGAACATGATGCGAGGAACCTGAATATGGTTTAAGTTTTTTTTTTTTTTTTAATGGGCCACACAGGGATAGTTAGGTTAATGCGTTGAGGCGGTAGGCCAGTCTGAACAAATGCGTTTTTAGGGCACGTTTAAAACTGTGGTGATTGGGGATTAATCGCATTAACCTAGGTAGTGCATTCCAAAAAATTGGCGAAGCACGTAAAAAGTCTTAGAGACGGGAGTGGGAGGTTCTGATTTTTGAGGATGCTAACCTCAGGTCATTAGCAGAACGGAGAGCACGGGTAGGGAGGTAGACTGAGCAGCAATTTTGATGGAATCTCCAAGACAAATGGGACCCGAGCACAAGAGGTACTATCATTAAAAGTCTAATCTTAGGATTACTAGATAGTGGTAACATCCATGAAATGTTTTCAATGGGTCTGCAAATGTATTTTGTATCTTCAGTTGTTTGTTGGGTTTTGGTTACATGAACGCCTTCTCAATACCCATCATTATGGCTTTACTCACATATTGTTAGAGTACAGCAAAGTTTCTCATGATTTATCGTAGTTTCGCATCCAGTCATGGGTTCAATATTACAGGGATATATCTTGTGACCCTCTCTGCAAACATAGAAAGCATTGATTACCAATGGCCTAACTGTGGGCTTTGCTCATAAAGAATCAGCCTGTTAAATCTTTTAACGCTGATTTAAATGTAGTTAAATTGGAAGCTAAGCTGACAATAGAGGCAGATTAGTTATGGATGGCTAAAACAGCGTTGTGTTTCTTTTGTAAGTTTGAGTCCTGTGCTTTTGCTGCCATAGAATCTTCACAATTATAGGCTCTTTAGCAGTTTTTCTGCACTAAATGATTACAAATGAGTTTTCTGATTGATATCTGGAAATGTGAACAGTTGGAGGGTTTGTAATTAAATTTGTCGTTATCATGCGTCTTGTCTGCGAATCGTGAACTCATTTCCCGGGATGTGCTATGAAGGGACACATGACCTTGGCGTCTTCAGAGATGAAGGTTTAATCTTGACCTTCCTAAGGATGGATGCCTGAATTTGCTATTCTTTCTAGACCGTGTATATGTGACTTGCTGGTTTTATTTCCTTCCCATGAGATCTGAAGGTGTGAATGTTGCACTCTTGAGTGATGTTGCTATTCTGAGTGATACGATTGCAGATGTAGACTTGAGCTCTTCAGAGGATTGAATGAACTGCATTACTTTTCATACCTGAAGGACTTCATTATGTATCCAGGCGTAGTTCCATTACAGTTTAACTCAGTCATGATAATCTGCTCACTTCTAACTGTGCTATATAAAGAACTCCTAGGCCAGTGTGAATGCGCTAAATACTTGAAGACTCAAGTGTCTTTTTGTACAGTTCCTGAGATTTAATAATTAAGTGCACCAGATGGAGTTAACAGGGTAAGCACAGGAAGGTGAATAATGGATGTACGTAAACTCTGCCTTAATTTACAGATGCTTCAATTTGCCTTTTAAATACCCTTGAAAGTTGTCTTTATACCAATTGATTAATCATGTGATGATCTCCAACATATTCCATATTGTGAAGATCATTAATTGAGTGGATGTTATCTCTAAAGCTCTGAATAAATTACTGTATGGGGTTCTCCAACTTTTGAGACATCAGTCCCAGGAGGAGCTGACAGAATTTGTCAACTGCTTTCTGTGCATAATACCAACAAGATAAGTCCCCTGTCATTCCCCTTTTAGAATTGACAGGATTTGATGCTGACGTCTGCAGGTATATGTTAATCTTATGTGATCTGGTTAACAAAAACTAATGGAGTTGTTGAAGCATTTAAATAATCAAATTAATGTTACATATAATTTTGCATTCAAACTTGTTCTCTATTGATTACCTGGTGGAAGTACGGGTCATTACCTTCTGGGACTACTTAGGAAGCCAAGATTCTGCAACTAGAGAGCCCCTTAAACAATTCTGCATTGCATGTTGATGTGAGGGGGGTGAACAAATGCTGTCACGTTCCTACCCCTGAAGACACCAATCATGTTGTGCTGAATTGTAATTTGTATTGTGTCATGCATCTTTTGTATATACTGTTTAGTGTGATTAATAAGGTTCGTAATGTACAGTGTAGGATGAGATAATGTAATGCATAGTGTGTAGAATAGGTAGAATAGGGATAGACTGCACACTGTAGTTTAAGATAGAGTTAATGTTTGAGGCTATCCCATAGTGGGAAGGGCATAGTGCTAGGGAAAGAGACTGCTTCCTGTTAATTTTTAGGTTTTGGAGAGTGAAGAGAGCAGTGTTGCTGTTGGGGTGATCCACAAAAGAAAAGGAGACTTGAGGACAGGGATAGCTAGATCCTGAATTAACCGACGAGACAGAGTGACTTTCTGGAAAAGGAGGGTCCTTGCATAGGATACAAACTCATGAGAAATCCAGAGCTTGCAAACCTAATAGATCTAAACAGGTCTGAGTTTGTGGGACTAGTGGGGGTCCTGAGCGGTAGCTCCAGGGTTCCTGTAGTGCAAGAAGTAGGATGCGGAGCTGCTGAGTGAGTAGAGAGACTTGTTGATCAGGACTGTGGCGTTCAGGCTGAGTTGTTGCGATGTAGGATGAAACAGATGTGCTGCAGAGCCCTGGAGTAGAACTACAGAGGAAGGATATGGTATGAGGAAAAATGCTTTATGCCATACAGGAAATAAGTTGACCATAAGACTTTGTGCCCGAAATACCTTGTATATATAGGACAGACCGAAAGTTTGGACACACCTTCTCATTTAAAGATTTTTCTGCATTTTCATGACCATGAAAATTGTACATTCATACTGAAGGCATCAAAACTATGAATAAACACATGTGGAATTATATACCTAGCAACAAAAGTGTGAAACAACTGAAATTATCTCTTATATTCTAGGTTCTTCAAAGTAGCCACCTTTTGCTTTGATGACTGCTTTGCACACTCTAGGCATTCTCTTGATGAGCATCAAGAGGTAGTCACCGGGAATGTTTTTCACTTCACAGGTGTGGCCTGTCAGGTTTAATTAGTGGGATTTCTTGCCTTATAAATGGGGTTGGGACCATCAGTTGTGTTGTGCAGAAGTCTGGTGGATACACTGCTGATAGTCCTACTGAATAGACTGTTAAAATTTGTATTATGGCAAGAAAAAAGCAGCTAAGTAAAGAAAAACGAGTGGCCATCATTACTTTAAGAAATGAAGGTCAGTCAGTCCGAAAAATTGGGAAAACTTTGAAAGTATCCCCAAGTGCAGCGGCAAAAACCATCAAGCGCTACAAAGAAACTGACTCACATAAGGACCGCCCCAGGAAAGGAAGACGAAAAGTGTCACCTCTGCTTCTGAGGGTAAGTTTATCCGAATCACCAGCCTCAGAAATCGCAGGTTAACAGCAGCTCAGATTAGAGACCAGGTCAATGCCACACAGAGTTCTAGCAGCAGACACATCTCTACAACAACTGTTAAGAGGAGACTTTGTGCAGCAGGCCTTCGTGGTAAAATAGCTGCTAGGAAACCACTGCTAAGGACAGGCTACAAGCAGAAGAGACTTGTTTGGGCTAAAGAACACAAGGAATGGACATTAGACCAGTGGAAATCTGTGCTTTGGTCTGATGAGTCCAAATTTGAGATCTTTGGTTCCAATCACCGTGTCTTTGTGCGCCGCAGAGAAGGTGAATGGATGGACTCTACATGCCTGTTTCCCACCGTGAAGCATGGAGGAGGAGGTGTGATGGTGTGGGGGGGCTTTGGTGACACTGTTGGGGATTTATTCAAAATTGAAGGCATACTGAACCAGCACGGCTACCACAGCATCTTGCAGCGGCATGCTATTCCATCCGGTTCGCGTTTAATTGGACTATCATTTATTTTTCAACAGGACAATGACTCTAAACACACCTCCAGGCTGTGTACGGGTTATTTGACCAAGAAGGAGAGTGATGGGGTGCTACGCCAGATGACCTGGCCTTCACAGTCACCAGACCTGAACCCAATCAACATGGTTTGGGGTGAGCTGGACTGCCGAGTGAAGGCAAAAGGGCCAACAAGTGCTAAGCATCTCTGGAAACTCCTTCAAAATTGTTGGAAGACCATTCCGAGTGACTACCTCTTGAAGCTCATCAAGAGAATGCCAAGACTGTGCAAAGCAGTCATCAAAGCAAAAGGTGGCTACTTTGAAGAACCTAGAATATAAGGCATAATTTCAGTTGTTTCACACTTTTTTGTTAAGTATACAATTCCACATGTGTTAATTCATAGTTTTGATGCCTTCAGTGTGAATGTACAATTTTCATAGTCATGAAAATGCAGAAAAATCTTTAAATGAGAAGGTGTGTCCAAACTTTTGGTCTGTACTGTATATCTTTTGCAAAAAAAAAAGGGAAGAAGCCAGCACTGCTTATGGTCAGAACGCAATAACTGAAGTGCAATTGCACATAAATTCTAACTATATTTCAAATATGAGACATTTAGCAAACAATTGATCAATTCTTTGAGCTACCCCGCCACTTCACGGCAATCTCATAATGGGGCAGTCCTAATCTTCGTATTTTATTTACGTTGTGCCATTATGGCTTCCTGAATGTATAAAAAAAAAAAAGGACCACATTAAATGCGAACTGTACCTGGAGCATTTTCAGAATCACTCCCTTGGTGCCAGGAAAGGCAAGCGCAGGTAAAGGCCGATCAGGTCCAGTGCGGACATTTCAGATCTGGCTTCCACACTGCCAAACCCGCACCAAAGATGAAGGGTGAGACAGGCTGAGACACAGGTGCACAATTAACTTGAGCCTGAGGCGGGGCAGGGCTGCTGTATGTGTGCACAGCAGCCTATCAATCACAGTGAACACAGAAAGAATGGCGCACATAACCCAGCGTGCGCGGCAACAGTGGTGGTCAGCCACATACCAATGCAAAGCAAAAAAAAAAGGGAAGAAGCCAGCACTGCTTATGGTCAGAACGCAATAACTGAAGTGCAATTGCACATAAATTCTAACTATATTTCAAATATGAGACATTTAGCAAACAATTGATCAATTCTTTGAGCTACCCCGCCACTTCACGGCAATCTCATAATGGGGCAGTCCTAATCTTCGTATTTTATTTACGTTGTGCCATTATGGCTTCCTGAATGTATAAAAAAAAAAAGGACCACATTAAATGCGAACTGTACCTGGAGCATTTTCAGAATCACTCCCTTGGTGCCAGGAAAGGCAAGCGCAGGTAAAGGCCGATCAGGTCCAGTGCGGACATTTCAGATCTGGCTTCCACACTGCCAAACCCGCACCAAAGATGAAGGGTGAGACAGGCTGAGACACCATTCTTTCTGTGTTCACTGTGATTGATAGGCTGCTGTGCACACACACAGCAGCCCTGCCCCGCCTCAGGCTCAAGTTAATTGTGCACCTGTGTCTCAGCCTGTCTCACCCTTCATCTTTGGTGCGGGTTTGGCAGTGTGGAAGCCAGATCTGAAATGTCCGCACTGGACCTGATCGGCCTTTACCTGCGCTTGCCTTTTCTGGCACCAAGGGAGTGATTCTGAAAATGCTCCAGGTACAGTTCGCATTTAATGTGGTCCCTTTTTTTTTTTTTTTTTTTATACATTCAGGAAGCCATATTGGCACAACGTAAATAAAATACGAAGATTAGGACTGCCCCATTATGAGATTGCCGTGAAGTGGCGGGGTAGCTCAAAGAATTGATCAATTGTTTGCTAAATGTCTCATATTTGAAATACAGTTAGAATTTATGTGCAATTGCACTTCAGTTATTGCGTTCTGACCATAAGCAGTGCTGGCTTCTTCCCTTTTTTTTTTGCACTGTATATCTTTTGCCAAGTTATCGTTCAATAAAGACTCTATGTTTGATTCACAGACTCCTTTAGTGAACTGCGGAACACATGGTCCTGGGAAGCTCACACCACCAGCTACATGCAGCCTGCACAAGCATGAAGCCCTCACTGCACAAGTTCAGAAACCCAGCTAAGACCCACACTTTTATGTAGCACGCCAGAGCGTAGAAGAAGACAAGTGCCTCATCCACAGCTACTTCCATGCACCGCACTACATTGATTTCAGAGCTGATGCAACCCTTTAATCCAGGGTTGGGAATTTTTTTTTCTGCCAAGAGCCATTTGTATATTTATACCATCCTACAGGAACCGTACAAAATTATCAACTTTAAAATTACCCTGTTATATTTGGTCAAACATTTAATTAACTCACACCTAATGAGATGAATGGAGCTGCTTTGGTGTAACGTGTGCTGTTAGATGGTATGCATGATGTTGCTACTTGTAACTGCTTTTCCAGATGTGCATCAGTCTGGAGCGAATGTGACTCCTTACGATAAGTTTTGTAAAGAATTTGCAGCAGTAAGTCGTACCACTGAGGCATACATATCACTGGAGATGCTGGGCTTGGGCATATAAATTACTGGAGATACTGGGCTTGGGCATATACATCACTAGAGACACTGAGCTAGAGCATATACAGTATATACCACTGGAGACACTGGACTGGAGCATATACATCACTGGAGACACTGGGCTCGGGCATATACATTACTGGAGAGGTTCTGAGAGGCTGGGGTATTCACATCAGTAGAAACACTAGGCTGGGGCATACATATAACAGGAGATGCTGCTGCTGTCTCCTTCTGTGGGATGGGAGCGCATTGTGCACTAACCATACCCACTGTCCGACGTAATCTTCCATTGCATGTGCCACAGTGTCCTGTAGTGAACGCTGTGTGCGCATGTTCGTGGGGTCCGATAGCCGTCAAAACGCATCTGCCGACCAGAGCTCTTCGGTCCCCTGGAATCTGCACAGGGCCAAATAAAAGGTAATCAGGACCTCGGGCTGGAGACTCCCCACTCTTGCTTTAAGCTAATATCATCTTCCTCAATGTCCTGTAGATTGTAAGCCCATGAGTGCTGGTTTATCTCCCCCTTTATTCCAGTGTGTCAGTTAGTTTTATTGTACTTGCTTGTATTTCATATATGTATAAGTACTGTATGTAAACCTTCTTCAGCACACTGGAGTTAATACTGCTTTCAAATAATTAATAATCATAATTATTTTTATTTTCAAATACAGCGAATACTAGTTGGCCCGTGTGAAATTTTCGCACATTGGTTGTCGGGGCGCAGGCAATTTCAGGAAAATTAAGCTGGTGAAATGTAAATGTATTTAATGAGACGATGAACACAGAGAGGTATGTGTCTCACTGACATATATATTTAAGTTTTCACGAATATTTGAGCTTATGGATCGATTATATGTCCAGGTTTCAAGCCGGTGAGAAAATCTCCCATACGGATGTCATACGGATGACACACGGATGCTTACATGTGAGAAAATCGCATCCTCGCACTGCACACGGATGACATACGGATCACTGTTCAGGGAACATTTTTGCGATTCTCGTCCGTGCAAAATGGACTGATTTTTATTTTTTATATGTTGTGTGTGACTCCAGCCTAAAGGATATCCCCCAACATTAAACATATTGGTATTTTACTTACTGCAATTGTTACCCTCCACCTCTCCTGTCTCCCCTTTTTCCTCATAGTTTGTAAGCTTGCGAGCAGGGCCCTCATTCCTCTTGGTATCTGTTATGATTGGTGTTTGTTTTGCTGTAATATCAATTGCCGGTACAAGTCCCCTCTATAATGTAAAATGCTGCGGAATATGTTGGCGCTATATAATTAAAAATTATTATTATTACTGATCAGAAGGGGTCTGATTGTCAGAACCTTGCAAAAGAACTGGGGCAGCAGCATTTTTTTCCCCTCCACAGCAGCACTGCCACCTATCTGCAGTGTAGGGAAGTGCAACACAGCCCTATGTATGTGAACGGAGCAGCTCCCTGTACAGCAGTGCCACTTTGACAGTAAAAATGATGGAGAATTGAACCCATAACTGAGCGTATTTACACCATTGTATAATAATTGCGATTATCCCTTTTAAAAAAAAAGTAATATCTGCAGATTATTTTACCTTTTTTTTCCTACGGTTGGATTTTGTTTTTCAATTTTTGCAAGGTTGTTTCCACCAATCTCTCCCATCAGGAAACAATGTACAGTCTGAGTTATGTCAACGCTGCAGTTTTTTACTTGGAACCAGAGGTGACTCCAGGTCACCAATAAGCTGCAACCTTAGACGGAAGATAGACTTTTCAATGACTGTCCAATAATACGGAAAATCTGATGGTTCAGAACCTGTCCAGTCCCTTTTAGGCTGCATTCATTTATATCTTCAGTTTTAAAGCTAACGTCTTAAACAGGTAAAGTTTTACTTTCATTCTACATCCACATATGTAGCAAATATTTTATATGTACCTGCCTGAATTCGGCTGGGCAAGGAGTTCGGCAAGCTGGAAAGCCCCCAAGGCGAATGTTAGGATTTGTTTCAGCCTTGCGGTATTGTGCTTTGGGGTAGTGTGGTGCCACCTGCAGGTCATTTTTCCTTACTGCAGTTTTATGAAAATTAATGTTTAAAATATATTTTGTGATCACATCATGGATGTGTGGTTTGTTTGGCTACTTTCTTGCTGAAGGGGGGATGTTTACCTTTCATATGGTGTATCATTTGTGTTTGTGGGTGCAGTATGAACGGAGATATAAAGTGATCACCGAAAAAGAGTGTTTTGAAATAATACAAAATGATTATTTTCTTTGCACTCATTGAGACAGGCCCCCCCCCCCAACTGTCACTGTCATAGCCTGACTTAAATACAATGTATACTTTTGCACAGAATTCTAATTTTTTATTTGCTTCCTAAATTCAAAGTTAAGCAAGTATCTATATGCTCTTTATTATCAATTTTTTGTTTTGCTGTTGCTATAGAGAGTCTGTATATAGCTCTGTTCCTATGGTTCTT
Organism: Ranitomeya imitator; assembly: GCF_032444005.1. Lineage (NCBI taxonomy): Eukaryota > Metazoa > Chordata > Amphibia > Anura > Dendrobatidae > Ranitomeya > Ranitomeya imitator. The sequence continues at coordinate 478,147,307 of NC_091283.1, read as the reverse complement.
TTTCCTCTCCCTTTACTTCTCTTATTGTAATACATATCAGCAGTAAGGTGGAGGGCGTTGTATACACACAGTTGTGTGAAAACGTTCCCTCTTTTCTGATTTCCTAGTCTTTTGCTTGTTTGTCACACTTAAATATTTCAGATCACCAAACAAATGTAAATGTTAGACAAAGATAACACAAATAACCACAAAATGCAGTTTTTAAATTAATAAATCCAAACCTACAGGGCCCTGTGCGAAAAACTGATTGTCCCCTAAACCTAATAACTGGTTGGTCCACCCTTAGCTGGAACAACTGCAATCAAGCATTTGCGATAACTGGCAATGAGTCTATTACAATGCTCTGGAGGGATTTTGGCCCACTCATCTTTGCAGAAGTGTTGTAATTCAGCCACATTGGATGGTTTCCGAATATGAACCACCTTTCTAAGGTCATGCCACAGCATCTCGATCGAATTAAGGTCAGGACTTTGAGTAGGCCACTCCAATGTCTAATTTTGTTTTACTTCAGCCATTCAGAGGTGGACTTGTTGGTGTATTGTGGATCATTGTCCTGCTGCATAACCCAGTTTTAGGTCAAGAAAAGGTGGCCGGATATTCTCCTTCAGGATTTTTCGGTAGACAGCAGAAATCACGGTTCTATTTACCACAGCAAGTCTTCCAGGTCCTGAAGCAGCAACACAGCCCCAGACCATCACACTACCACCAGATTTTACTGTTGATATGATGTTCCTTTTGTGAAGAGCTGTGTTACTTCTACACCAGATGTAATGGGACATACAACTTCCAAAAAGTTCAACTTTTGTCTCGTCAGTCCACAGAGTATTCTCCAAAAAGTCTTGGGGATCATCAAGATGTTTTCTGGCAAATTTGAGACGAGCCTTTATGTTCCTATTGCTCAGCAGTGGTTTTTATCTTGGAACTCTGCAATGCAGGCCATATTTTGTCCAGTCTCTTTTTTATGGCAAGTTTTTATGAGGCAAGTGAGGCCTGCAGTTATTTGGATGTTATTGTAGGGTCTTTTGTGACCCCTTGGATGAGTTGTCGCTGCCTTCTTGGGGGAATTTTGGTTTGCCGGATACTCCTGGAAACATTCCCCACTGTTACATGTTTTAACCATTGATGGATAGTGGCTTTATAACCTTTTACAGACTGATAGATCTCAATTACTTTGTTTCTCGTTTGTTCCAGCATTTCTTTGGATCGTGGCATGATGTCTAGCTTTTCATGACCCATTGGTCTACTTCACTTTGTCAGGCAAGTCCTATTTAAGTGATTTCTTGATTGAGAACAAGTGTGACAGTAGTCAGGCCTGCGTGTGGCTAGGGAATTTGAACTCGGGCTCCCAAAGATGTGATAAACCACAGTTCGTTTATGTTTTAAGAGGAGAGCAATCACTTTTTCACACAGGACCCTATAGATTTGGATTTCTTTTTTTCCTAAATAGTAAAGACCTTAATTTAAAAAATGCAATTTGTATTTACTTGTGTTATGTTTGTCTAGAAATTAAATTTGTTTGGTGATCTGAAACATTTAAGTGTGACAAAGATACAAAAGAATAGGAAATCATGAAGGGGCTAACACTTTTTGCACACAACTGTATCTCAAAAGGGGAAAGTATCTACTGTGTCAGGGAAGGCAGGGAAAACAGGCTATGGAAAATGAGGAAAGCACATAAAAAGGGCATAAGTATAGTATTGGAGTCATGCTGATACACTGTATAAGCAATTGAAAACAACAGCACCATGGATACACACAGAGCTCACATTCAGAACTGAGAGAGACATTCTCACAAGAAAAAAGGCTGAAAATTAGATTACGCTACAAAGTACATATCAGGGCGCATGAAAGGGACTGAAGGAAAGATGATTGAAGCCTGACAGTGCAATTTTGTTGACTAAATGTAACCACTAAAATATGTAAAAAAAAAGTCTTATGTACATATCAAAGGTTTCCATAGTCTTTAAGTAAATATGAGTGTTAATACCCCCCAGAGTAAAACAAAATTTTCCAAATTGGTCACGCTTTTCTTAATATATCTTACTCCTACTATTTAAAGGTAATATTTGGCAAGACATACAGAAACATCATCTCTTACTATTTCCATTTTCCATGATTTAAGAACATGGTGTGAATGCGTAGATCACACCCAGAAATTTACAATCCAACGCTTTCTACCTAGCAGCATTTCAGTGGAATTTGTTTTTTCTCCTTTACATTTCAAGAAATCATTGTACAACTCCAATTAATGAAACTGGTCACAGAACTGTGGACGTGAACACAAGTGAATAATAAGATTTACAGTCCATCTCAGCTCATGACTTCATTTATGTACTGTGGACATTATTTGTGGAAAGTGAATGGTTGAAAAAAGTGTATTTATCTCTTATGTCATATTATGAAAGTCAAGATTTTTTTTTTAAAGACATTCTTTGAATATTAGAAGAATATGTTTTCTTAAACAGAATTATCATCAACGTGACTTAAATCATGTCTCTCATGCACATGTAAATTATAATAATAATAAATTATAACATTTGTTTCATGTTACTTATCACCGATAAAACATGCAGCAAAATTAGCAGATTATTGAACAAAAAATAAATACTCTGGAAAATGAAGTCTTTGTTAATTTTGACTGTTTGTAAATCTGATATATTTAACTCAATTTTCTTTGTTAAAGGACCAGTAAGCTTAGAAATTAATAATTAAAATAAAAGTAGCCTGTCTCTGTGAACATAATGACTGATCTAAAAGCATAATGTTGTAGGGCAGGAGTTGAGTAGACTGGTATATTATTTGTAGGAAAAAATCATCACCATTTCTAATTTATCAATTTTAATCCTCTCTCTTTCTTTTGCTTAGAAGTCCATGGAGTGGTCATACTCAGTATCTAACAGCCTTACCATTGCTCACCTGTCTCGTTGTCAGGGCCAGATGCTACTCTTGTATCCTGTGGCTGCTGTTCTTTGCTGTGGTCCATGTTGCGGTTCTCAAGTTGCCCTGTAAACTCCTGTGGTATCATCATCCTACATCTTTTTCGACCTACTCAGATAACTTTGTGTGTTACTTTTCAGTAAGCTTTGTATTAAGCTATGGAGTGCTTTGGAATTTGCCTCCCGATCCAGTTTTCTCAGCTGGCAATACATTTTCAGCAAACTCCTGTTTGTTTCTTTACTATCTGTGTTTGTTGCCTTGCTCAGACCTGCTTATTAATCATTCATCTGCTGTAAGCATTGCAAAGTCTATTGCCACAGCATTTGTGGTATGAACACCAGAGTGTATCCTCTCTACAATCAAGTATTCTGCTTGCCTGTTCATCACTGCTTCCTATTTCCCTGCCAAGGACTACCTTTGCTCATAGCATACAAATATGTCTTTAACTGTTTGCTTGCTGCAATAGCCTGTATATGCTTACAGTTCCTGTTTATGTCTACACTTGTGGGTTCTGTATCTTTGTGTGTTTTTCCTCTGCTTGTCTGCTTGCTTCCTTCATACCCTGCTGTCTTCATCCTTACTAATCCATGTGCCATCCAGCAAATCCTGACTGCTGTGCCATCACCTTTGGGCTGTGTTGCTCACCCTGACCTATGGCTTAGAGAATCAATATCACTAAATGAGCCCTTAAAAATTTCCTGTATAATTGTGCAAATACAAATAGCTGTCATTAACTGGATAAGACTGATAAGACTACCCACTGGACTCTTAAGCCCAAAATGAGAAGGAATTTTGATGAAAATACAGGTTATAATAAATCTTTTCCACAAACCTATATAACAATTTGTTCAGCTTCACCAGATCTATTGCTGGCCATTCACCTGATCAGCCATTAATTTTTTAACAATCAGGTCATCTCCCCAGATATCATCTTTTGGGCAGAGACAAGAGACCCCCATACACATCAGATGGTTGTTGGGTTCAGCCAACTTTAATATAATATGTATAGGATCCTTGAGTATTAACCCCTTTACCCCCAAGGGTGGTTTGCACGTCAATGACCAGGCCAATTTTTACAATTCTGACCACTGTCCCTTTATGAGGTTATAACTCCGAAACGCTTCAACGGATCCTGGTGATTCTGACATTGTTTTCTCGTGACATATTGTACTTCATGATAGTGGTAAAATTTCTTTGATAGTACCTGCGTTTATTTGTGAAAAAAACGGAAATTTGGCGAAAATTTTGAAAATTTCGCAATTTTCAAACTTTGAAATTTTATGCAATTAAATCACAGAGATATGTCACACAAAATACTTAATAAGTAACATTTCCCACATGTCTCCTTTACATCAGCATAATTTTGGAACCAATTTTTTTTTTTGTTAGGGAGTTATAAGGGTTAAAAGTTGACCAGCAATTTCTCATTTTTACAACACCATTTTTTTTTAGGGACCACGTCTCATTTGAAGTCATTTTGAGGGGTCTATATGATAGAAAATGCCCAAGTGTGACACCATTCTAAAAACTGCACCCCTCAAGGTGCTCAAAACCACATTCAAGAAGTTTATTAACCCTTCAGGTGTTTAATAGGAATTTTTGGAATGTTTAAATAAAAATGAACATTTAACTTTTTTACACAAAAAATTTACTTCAGCTCCAATTTGTTTTATTTTACCAAGGGTAACAGGAGAAATTGGACCCAAAAAGTTGTTGTCCAATTTGTCCTGAGTACGCTGATACCCCATATGTGGCAGTAAACCACTGTTTGGGCGCATGGGAGAGCTCGGAAGGGAAGGAGCGCTATTTGACTTTTCAATGCAAAATTGACAGGAATTGAGATGGGACGCCATGTTGCGTTTGGAGAGCCACTGATGTGCCTAAACATTGAAACCCCCCACAAGTGACACCATTTTGGAAAGTAGACCCCCTAAGGAACTTATCTGGATGTGTGGTGAGCACTTTGACCCACCAAGTGCTTCACAGAAGTTTATAATGCAGAACCGTAAAAATAAAAAATCATATTTTTTCACAAAAATTATATTTTTGCCCCCAATTTTTTGTTTTTCCAAGGGTAAGAGAAGAAATTGGACCTCAAAAGTTGTTGTCCAATTTGTCCTGAGTATGCTGATACCCCATATGTGGCAGTAAACCACTGTTTGGGCGCATGGGAGAGCTCGGAAGGGAAGGAGCGCAGTTTGACTTTTCAATGCAAAATTGACAGAAATTGAGATGGGACGCCATGTTGCGTTTGGAGAGCCACTGATGTGCCTAAACATTGAAACCCCCCACAAGTGACACCATTTTGGAAAGTAGACCCCCTAAGGAACTTATCTGGATGTGTGGTGAGCACTTTGACCCACCAAGTGCTTCACAGAAGTTTATAATGCAGAACCGTAAAAATAAAAAATCATATTTTTTCACAAAAATTATATTTTTGCCCCCAATTTTTTATTTTTCCAAGGGTAAGAGAAGAAATTGGACCTCAAAAGTTGTTATCCAATTTGTCCTGAGTACGCTGATACCCCATATGTGGCAGTAAACCACTGTTTGGGCGCATGGGAGAGCTCGGAAGGGAAGGAGCGCAGTTTGACTTTTCAATGCAAAATTGACAGAAATTGAGATGGGACGCCATGTTGCGTTTGGAGAGCCACTGATGTGCCTAAACATTGAAACCCCCCACAAGTGACACCATTTTGGAAAGTAGACCCCCTAAGGAACTTATCTAGAGGTGTGGTGAGCACTTTGACCCACCAAGTGCTTCACAGAAGTTTATAATGCAGAACCGTAAAAATAAAAAATCATATTTTTTCACAAAAATTATATTTTTGCCCCCAATTTTTTATTTTTCCAAGGGTAAGAGAAGAAATTGGACCTCAAAAGTTGTTGTCCAATTTGTCCCGAGTACGCTGATACCCCATATGTGGCAGTAAACCACTGTTTGGGCGCATGGGAGAGCTCGGAAGGGAAAGAGCGCCGTTTGACTTTTCAATGCAAAATTGACAGGAATTGAGATGGGACGCCATGTTGCGTTTGGAGAGCCACTGATGTGCCTAAACATTGAAACCCCCCACAAGTGACACCATTTTGGAAAGTAGACCCCCTAAGGAACTTATCTGGATGTGTGGTGAGCACTTTGACCCACCAAGGGCTTCACAGAAGTTTATAATGCACAGCCATAAAAATAAAACAAAATTTTTTTCCCACAAAAATTATTTTTTAGCCCCCAGTTTTGTATTTTCCCTAGGGTAACAGGAGAAATTGGACCCCAAAAGTTGTTGTCCAATTTGTCCTGAGTACGCTGATACCCCATATGTGGGGGGGAACCACCGTTTGGGCGCATGGGAGGGTTCGGAAGGGAAGGAGCGCCATTTGGAATGCAGACTTAGATGGAATGGTCTGCAGGCGTCACATTGCGTTTGCAGAGCCCCTAATGTACCTAAACAGTAGAAACCCCCCACAAGTGACACCATTTTGGAAAGTAGACCCCCTAAGGAACTCATCTTGATGTGTTGAGAGCTTTGAACCCCCAAGTATTTCACTACAGTTTATAACGCAGAGCCATGCAAATAAAAAATATTTTTTTTTCCACAAAAATTATATTTTAGCCCCCAGTTTTGTATTTTTCCAAGGTTAGCAGGAGAAATTGGACCCTAAATGTTGTTGTCCAATTTGTCCTGAGTACGCTGATACCCGATATGTGGGGGGGAACCACCGTTTGGGCGCATGGGAGGGCTCGGAAGGGAAGGAGCATCATTTGGAATGCAGACTTAGATGGATTGGTCTGCAGGCGTCACATTGCGTTTGCAGAGCCCCTAATGTACCTAAACAGTAGAAACCCCCCACAAGTGACCCCATATTGGAAACTAGACCCCTCAATGAACTTATCTAGATGTGTTGTGAGAACTTTGAACCCCCAAGTGTTTCACTACAGTTTATAACGCAGAGCCATGAAAATAAAAAATCTTTTTGTTTTCCCACAAAAATTATTTTTTAGCCCCCAGTTTTGTATTTTCCCAAGGGTAACAGGAGAAATTGGTCCACAAAAGTTGTTGTCCAATTTGTCCTGAGTATGCTGATACCCCATATGTTGGGGTAAACCCCTGTTTGGGCACACAGGAGAGCTCGGAAGGGAAGGAGCACTGTTTTACTTTTTCAACACAGAATTGGCTGGAATTGAGATCGGACGCCATGTCGTGTTTGGAGAGCCCCTGATGTGCCGAAACAGTGGAAACCCCCCAATTATAACTGAAACCCTAATCTAAACACACCCCTAACCCTAATTCCAACGGTAACCCTAACCACACCTCTAACCCTGACACACCCCTAACCCTAATCCCAACCCTATTCCCAACTGTAAATGTAATCTAAACCCTAACCCTAACTTTAGCCCCAACCCTAACTGTAGCCCCAACCCTAACCCTAACCCTAGCCCTAACCCTAGCCCTAACCCTAGCCCTAACCCTAACCCTAGCCCTAACCCTAGCCCTAACCCTAGCCCTAACCCTAGCCCTAACCCTAGCCCTAACCCTAACCTAGCCCTAACCCTAGCCCTAACCCTAGCCCTAGCCCTAACCCTAGCCCTAACCCTAGCCCTAACCCTAACCCTAGCCCTAACCCTAACCCTAGCCCTAGCCCTAACCCTAGCCCTAACACTAGCCCTAGCCCTAACCCTAGCCCTAACCCTAGCCCTAATGGGAAAATGGAAATAAATACATTTTTTTTTATTTTTCCCTAACTAAGGGGGTGATGAAGGGGGGTTTGATTTACTTTTATAGCGAGTTTTTTAGCGGATTTTTATGATTGGCAGCCGTCACACACTGAAAGACCCTTTTTATTGCAAAAAATATTTTTTGCAATACCACATTTTGAGAGCTATAATTTTTCCATATTTTGGTCCACAGAGTCATGTGAGGTCTTGTTTTTTGCGGGACGAGTTGACGTTTTTATTGAAAACATTTTTGGGCACGTGACATTTTTTGATCGCTTTTTATTCCGATTTTTGTGAGGAAGAATGACCAAAAGCCAGCTATTCATGAATTTCTATTGGGGGAGGCGTTTATACCGTTTGGTAAAATTGATAAATCAGTTTTATTCTTCGGGTCAGTACGATTACAGCGATACCTCATTTATATCATTTTTTTATGGTTTGGCGCTTTTATACGATAAAAACTATTTTACAGAAAAAATAATTATTTTTGCATCGCTTTATTCTCAGGACTATAACTTTTTTATTTTTTTGCTGATGATGCTGTATGGCGGCTCTTTTTTTGCGGGACAATATGACGCTTTCAGCGGTACCATGGTTATTTATATCTGTCCTTTTGATCGCGTGTTATTCCACTTTTTGTTCGGCGGTATGATAATAAAGCGTTGTTTTTTGCCTCGTTTTTTTTTTTTTTTCTTACGGTGTTTACTGAAGGGGTTAACTAGTGGGACAGTTTTATAGGTCGGGTCGTTACGGACGCGGCGATACTAAATATGTGTACTTTTATTGGTTTTTTTTTTTATTTAGATGAAGAAATGTATTTATGGGAATAATATTTTTTTTTTTTTTCATTATTTTGGAATATTTTTTTTTATTTTTTTTACACATTTGGAAAATTTTTTTTTTACTTTTTTACTTTGTCCCAGGGGGGGACATCACAGATCAGTGATCTGACAGTTTGCACAGCACTCTGTCAGATCACTGATCTGACATGCAGCGCTGCAGGCTTCACAGTGCCTGCTCTGAGCAGGCTCTGTGAAGCCACCTCCCTCCCTGCAGGACCCGGATCCGCGGCCATCTTGGATCCGGGGCTGGAGGGAGCAGGGAGGGAGGTGAGACCCTCGCAGCAACGCGATCACATCGCGTTGCTCCGGGGGTCTCAGGGAAGCCCGCAGGGAGCCCCCTCCCTGCGCGGTGCTTCCCTGCACCGCCGGCACATCGCGATCATCTTTGATCGCGGTGTGCCAGGGGTTAATGTGCCGGGGGCGGTCCGTGACCGCTCCTGGCACATAGTGCCGGATGTCAGCTGCGATAAGCAGCTGACACCCGGCCGCGATCGGCCGCGCTCCCCCCGGGAGCGCTGCCGATCGGCTATGACGTACTATCCCGTCCAGGGTCAGATAAGCCCAGGGCACCTCGACGGGATAGTACGTCTAAGGTCACAGAGGGGTTAATCAATTATTCGTCTCCCTATTTCTTCTATATAGACTAAAGCCATCTATATAGCTTAGGCAGCTGTTTGACTGGCATCTATTTCACCTGGATCTCCCATACACAGAAGCACTCACTCATCTGAGCGCTACTATTTTATTTTTAAGAGAGCCACTGCCAGACATTCCTGCTGCTTTATCTCTAGCAATCAAAAGGATCAGCAGTCTAAATTAAATTGGACATGGCAGATCCTTAACTTCACTGACAATCATTTGTCAGGGGTCCCTATACACATTACACTGACTGCTTTCTGTCTAGTTTTGTGCGTTTGAAGCCTTTTTTGTTTGCACCCAAATCATTCAATTTACGCCTCTTTTTTAGTCTATTTTATATGTGCTCGCCTGTTTTTTTTCCACTTTGTTGGTGGACTTTAGTGATTCCAGATGTTTTTGTCTGATTTATCAATTGTGACTTTTTAAAAAGTGGCAAAGTTTCCACTCCAGTCTCCACTAGTGTATTTTTGAGAACTTCAAAAGTTTTAAGTCTTTGAAATTTTTTGGGCGACTCTGGTGCGAAATTTGGCTTTTGACACCATAAGTCGATCATAAAATTTCAAGACAAGAAAATAAACAACTTATTTTGACTTTGTGCCATATTTATGAATCGTGTATGCCATTTTGATTAATTTGGCTCCAAAAATGGCAACTAATACCACAAAGCAAAAAAGAAAGGTGACTTAAAACTCGTACATATGATGAATCAGGGCCTAAGTGGCTTAATACTCTATGTGTTCCTTCAGTCAGAAACTGTAGCTCAGTAGTGAAAAAAATCTCACTATAAGAAGCCTTAGTGCTGGCAAACTGGTGAGTGGGTGGGAGCTCAAAGTGTCTGGTCTCCCATGCCACGTAAAAGGAGTGCAAGGAGCTCTTTCAATAGACCTGCAAGATCTGATCTGTGGTTAGTAGTGTTGAGCGATACCTTCCGATATCGGAAAGTATCGGTATCGGATAGGATCGGCCGATATTCAAAAAATATCGGATATCGCCGATACCGATACCCGATCCCAATGCAAGTCAATGGGACCAAAATATCGGAATTAAAATAAACCCTTTATTGCCTTGTAGGTTCATTCTACATGAAGGAAAACAACTAAGAATAATGCCGGATGTATTTGGGGAGGTGGCGGAGACATTAAAGTCATAGAGGTTTATCCCAATCAAATAGAATAGCATGTTTTTTGTTTTTTTTTAAGACGTTCGGAGTGACAAAGATATTGACTATGTACATTTTTTTTTTTATTTTGTCAGATATTGATGTTTCACTATTCCACGCCCTTCCCCTTCTTTTTTTTCTTTTTTTTTTTTCTTTTCCCACACTTTCATCTTCATCATCATCAGCATCTTTGACATCAACTTCTTCTTCACCTTATTCATCTTCTTCTTCATCCTTTACCTTTTTTTTTTTTTTTTTTATTACATTCTTCATATTCATTTTATTCAACTATTATTATTCTTCCTATTCTACATATTCTTTTTATTCCACTGTTATTATTCTTCCTATTCTACTTCTTCATCATATTCTCATTTGTGATAGGCATTCCCGTAGTTGGTATCTATAAAAGTTGGAAGATTACACCTTCCGTTCTGCCAGTCACAAAAGTTACATTTGTCCGCGTTCAGTTTGGCCTGCAGCATCAGGCTTTATCCAGGGGCACCACGAGGAGGAACGGACTCACCCCCATACACTGCTTAGTCTTCTTCTGCATATAATTTAGATAATATCTTTTGCTCTGATATTAAGTCTTATGCTTAATGTTCTTCTGCTCTTTGTTATGCAGCCTCTTGTTCTTCTGCTTCTCGGTCTTCCATGTCGTCGTCTCCAGGGTCGTCGTCTCCAGTGTCGTCATCTCCGCCGTCGTCGTCTCAGCCGTCGTCGTCTCCGCCGTCGTCGTCTCCGCCGTCGTCGTCGTCGTCATCGGGGTGGTCTTCCGGGTCGTCGTCGTCGTCATCGGGGTGGTCTTCCGGGTCGTCGACTTTAGGGTCTTCAACTTGGAAATGTAGCAGAAGGTACAAGAAGGCTGAGAAAATGCCAAGAACCAGCTGATGGAACTGGAACTCGGATGGCTACCCGAAGGTTCAAGAGCCTATGGAACTACCGAGGACCAGCTGACGTTACTGGAACCCGGTTACTAAGCAGGAGGTACCCGTGCTAAAAAGCACTACCAAGGACCGCCTGACGTTGGCGGAACTCGGATACCCAGAAGGAGGCACCTAAGCCAAAGGCTCTGCCCGGAACCAGCTGACGGTACTGGAACCAGGATGGGGAGCAGAAGGTACAAGAGCAAAAGACACTGCCGAGAACCAGCTGACGGTACTGGAACCCGGATGGGTAGCCGAAGGTCCAAGAGCCAATTGAACTACCGAGGACCAGCTGACGTTACTGGAACCCGGTTACTAAGCAGGAGGTACCCGTGCCCGAAAGCACTACCAAGGACCACCTGACGTTGGTGGAACTTGGATACCCAGAAGGAGGCACCTAAGCCAAAGGCTCTGCCCGGAACCAGCTGACGTTACTGGAACCAGGATGGGGAGCAGAAGGTACAAGAGCAAAAGACACTGCCGAGAACCAGCTGACGGTGCTGGAACCAGGTGGTGGACCTGAAGGCCCACAGGAGAGGAGAGAACAGCTAGGCCGCGAGGCAGCCGCAGTTACCGAACCCCAACAGTCCTACAAGGGGAGCTGGGCCTACTGGCACTACAGAACCAGCCTTGACTACCAGTTCACGCAGCCCACATAGGAAGCTCCTAAACTGGAGGCACCCTGGAGTTGGCTAACCCGACAGCACCACGACGGGGCAAGCATAGGCGTCTCAGTGAGCTTGACACAACCCGGAAACAGCTGACGGTGCTGAAACCAGGCTTGGCACGAGGGAGTACCTGTGTCAAAAACACTGCCGAGAACCAGCTGGCGTTGCTGGAACCCAGATGCGTTGCCCCAGTGTGCAAGAGCCAATGGCACGACCGAGGACCAGCTGGCGGTGCTGGAACCCGGTTACTAAGCTGTAGGTGCCCGCGCTTAAAAGCACTACCAAGGACCGCCTGACGTTGGCGGAACTCGGATACCCAGGAGGAGGCACCTAAGCCAAAGGCTCGGCCTGGAACCAGCTGACGGTGCTGGAACCAGGTGGTGGACCCGAAGGTCCACAGGAGAGGAGAGAACAGCTAGGCCGCGAGGCAGCCGCAGTTACCGAACCCCAACAGTCCTACAGGGGGAGCTGGGCCTACTGGCACTACAGAACCAGCCTTGACTACCAGTTCACGCAGCCCACATAGGAAGCTCCAAAACTGGAGGCACCCTTGAGTTGACTAACCCGACCGCAACACGACGGGGCAAGCATAGGCGTCTCAGTGAGCTTGACACAACCCGGAAACAGCTGACGGTGCTGAAACCAGGCTTGGCACGAGGGAGTACCTGTGACAAGAACACTGCCGAGAACCAGCTGGCGGTGCTGGAACCCAGATGCGTTGCCCCAGTGTGCAAGAGCCAATGGCACCGAGGACCAGCTGGCGGTGCTGGAACCCGGTTACTAAGCTGTAGGTGCCCGCGCTTAAAAGCACTACCAAGGACCGCCTGACGTTGGCGGAACTCGGATACCCAGGAGGAGGCACCTAAGCCAAAGGCTCGGCCTGGAACCAGCTGACGGTGCTGGAACCAGGTGGTGGACCCGAAGGTCCACAGGAGAGGAGAGAACAGCTAGGCCGCGAGGCAGCCGCAGTTACCGAACCCCAACAGTCCTACAGGGGGAGCTGGGCCTACTGGCACTACAGAACCAGCCTTGACTACCAGTTCACGCAGCCCACATAGGAAGCTCCTAAACTGGAGGCACCCTGGAGTTGGCTAACCCGACAGCACCACGACGGGGCAAGCATAGGCGTCTCAGTGAGCTTGACACAACCCGGAAACAGCTGACGGTGCTGAAACCAGGCTTGGCACGAGGGAGTACCTGTGTCAAAAACACTGCCGAGAACCAGCTGGCGTTGCTGGAACCCAGATGCGTTGCCCCAGTGTGCAAGAGCCAATGGCACGACCGAGGACCAGCTGGCGGTGCTGGAACCCGGTTACTAAGCTGTAGGTGCCCGCGCTTAAAAGCACTACCAAGGACTGCCTGACGTTGGCGGAACTCGGATACCCAGGAGGAGGCACCTAAGCCAAAGGCTCGGCCTGGAACCAGCTGACGGTGCTGGAACCAGGTGGTGGACCCGAAGGTCCACAGGAGAGGAGAGAACAGCTAGGCCGCGAGGCAGCCGCAGTTACCGAACCCCAACAGTCCTACAGGGGGAGCTGGGCCTACTGGCACTACAGAACCAGCCTTGACTACCAGTTCACGCAGCCCACATAGGAAGCTCCAAAACTGGAGGCACCCTGGAGTTGGCTAACCCGACCGCAACACGACGGGGCAAGCATAGGCGTCTCAGTGAGCTTGACACAACCCGGAAACAGCTGACGGTGCTGAAACCTGGCTTGGCACGAGGGAGTACCTGTGACAAGAACACTGCCGAGAACCAGCTTGCGGTGCTGGAACCCAGATGCGTTGCCCCAGTGTGCAAGAGCCAATGGCACGACCGAGGACCAGCTGGCGGTGCTGGAACCTGGTTACTAAGCTGTAGGTGCCCACGCTTAAAAGCACTACCAAGGACCGCCTGACGTTGGCGGAACTCGGATACCCAGGAGGAGGCACCTAAGCCAAAGGCTCGGCCCGGAACCAGCTGACGGTGCTGGAACCAGGTGGTGGACCCCGAGGCCCACAGGAGAGGAGAGAACAGCTAGGCCGCGAGGCAGCCGCAATTACCGAACCCCAACAGTCCTACAGGGGGAGCTGGGCCTACTGGCACTACAGAACCAGCCTTGACTACCAGTTCACGCAGCCCACATAGGAAGCTCCTAAACTGGAGGCACCCTGGAGTTGGCTAACCCGACCGCAACACGACGGGGCAAGCATAGGCGTCTCAGTGAGCTTGACACAACCCGGAAACAGCTGACGGTGCTGAAACCAGGCTTGGCACGAGGGAGTACCTGTGACAAGAACACTGCCGAGAACCAGCTGGCGGTGCTGGAACCCAGATGCGTTGCCCCAGTGTGCAAGAGCCAATGGCACGACCGAGGACCAGCTGGCGGTGCTGGAACCCGGTTACTAAGCTGTAGGTGCCCGCGCTTAAAAGCACTACCAAGGACCGCCTGACGTTGGCGGAACTCGGATACCCAGGAGGAGGCACCTAAGCCAAAGGCTCGGCCTGGAACCAGCTGACGGTGCTTGAACCAGGTGGTGGACCCCAAGGCCCACAGGAGAGGAGAGAACAGCTAGGCCGCGAGGCAGCCGCAGTTACCGAACCCCAACAGTCCTACAGGGGGAGCTGGGCCTACTGGCACTACAGAACCAGCCTTGACTACCAGTTCACGCAGCCCACATAGGAAGCTCCTAAACTGGAGGCACCCTGGAGTTGGCTAACCCGACCGCACCACGACGGGGCAAGCATAGGCGTCTCAGCGAGTTTGACACAACCCGGAAACAGCTGACGGTGCTGAAACCAGGTTTGGCATGAGGGAGTACCTGTGACAAAAACACTGCCGAGAACCAGCTGGCGGTGCTGGAACCCAGATGCGTTGCCCCAGTGTGCAAGAGCCAATGGCACGACCGAGGAACAGCTGGCGGTGCTGGAACCCGGTTACTAAGCTGTAGGTGCCCGCACTTAAAAGCACTACCAAGGACCGCCTGACGTTGGCGGAACTCGGATACCCAGGAGGAGGCACCTAAGCCAAAGGCTCGGCCTGGAACCAGCTGACGGTGCTGGAACCAGGTGGTGGACCCCAAGGCCCACAGGAGAGGAGAGAACAGCTAGGCCGCGAGGCAGCCGCAGTTACCGAACCCCAACAGTCCTACAGGGGGAGCTGGGCCTACTGGCACTACAGAACCAGCCTTGACTACCAGTTCACGCAGCCCACATAGGAAGCTCCTAAACTGGAGGCACCCTGGAGTTGGCTAACCCGACAGCACCACGACGGGGCAAGCATAGGCGTCTCAGTGAGCTTGACACTACCCGGAAACAGCTGACGGTGCTGGAACCAGGTTTGGCACGAGGGAGTACCAGTGACAAAAACACTGCCGAGAACCAGCTGGCGGTGCTGGAACCCAGATGCGTTGCCTATTAAAGATTGTCTTCCTAGAGCCCCAACTAGCGGTGCTGGAGCAAAGGGTAAGCAGGGGGAGCAGAGTGTAGGCCGAAGCCTGCACTGGAGGCAGCTTTGTGTCAGCGTTGCGTTTGCAGGACACTTTGCCGGCTACACAGTGTGGGAACAGCTGGCGTTGCTGAACCCCACTAACACAATGGCGGGTGTTTTTCTCTGTGCAGCTAGCACTTGCGGGCAAAAACTTGCGATGTTAGAGCCTGTGGTGAAGCAGGAGGAGGAGGAGAGGAGCAGAGTGTAGGCCGAAGCCTAGTTGAACCAATTTCAAAGGAAACCTTTAACCCCCCCTCAGGTGTTACAAACTACAAGAGACACACCTTGTGCAGTATTAATGCTGCACAAGTGAATGGTTGCTCTATTAATTTGTCTACTTGCACACGCTGAATGAAAGACGTACACAATTTAGCCCATTCTACAGTCAAACTGTAGTGGATGCGTGACTTGGCTTTTTAAGGAGACGCAGCACAGGTGTCCCAAATAACGCCTTGGTGCAGCTTCCTGAGCGTTGTTATTTGCTGTACCAGAGTCTGCGCTCTTGTGTTATCCCTTGGCAATGCCCTGTTAGAGCTGCCCGTCTTATGACCTCATTTCATGTTGGCCGGTGCGGTTAACGATGGCCATAAATCCCAGACCCACAGTGCCTTTTCATAAAGTCACACTGCGGTGCTGGGATTCGTGGCCTTGAGCAGTAAATATTTTGGCCGCTCACACACGTCCTTACACCTGCTTCAGACTGGGCGGCCTCTGCTGATCCCTTCTCGCATGCCGCGGCCATGAGGCTGCACAGTCTGAAGAAGGCGGAAGGAGATGAGTTAAGACAGGCGAAGATATGCACTGCTCGTGCCCATCAATCACACCCTCGCAGTCAAAATATATGAGACAACGAGGGGCGTTGTGTCGGGCAGGGCGGACGCACAGGCACAGCCAGCCAACCAATGATGTCAGAAGACGGGCAGCGCTAACAATGGGGGTGCTGCGTGTCATTAGAAAGGAAAGTCACACCTCAGGGACAGTGGAATGGTCTCTAATGAGACACATTTTGTACGTGTTGAGTTCCACGTGGGCAAGGAGAAAAAGTCAGCCACCTTGTACAAATGCAGCAGTACTGCTGTACAAGGTGGCTGTTATACATAGAAACACCTGGGGGGGTGGGGCCAGGTTCCCTTTAATTTCAGTTCATGTGCCTGCGTGGCGTTTGCAGGTCACGTTGCCGGCTACACAGCAGGGGAACAGCTGGCGGTGCTGAACCCCACTGACACAATGGTGGGTGTTTTTCTCTGTGCAGCTAGCATGTCCGGGCAGAAACTGGCGGTGTTTGAGCCCAGGGTCAGCAGGAGGAGGAGAGGAGCAGAGTGTAGGCCGAAGCCTGCACTGGTGGCAGCTTTTGTTCTGTTGTGCAAGCGTGGCTTGTGCTGGACACGATGTCGGCTACACAGCAGGGGAACAGCTGGCGGTGCTGAACCCCACTAACACATTGGCTGGTGTTTTTCTCTGTGCAGCTAGCACTTCCAGGCTACAACTGGCGGTGTTATAGCCCAGGGTCAGCAGGAGGAGGAGAGGAGCAGAGTGTAGGCCGAAGCCTAGTTGAACCAATTTCAAAGGTAACCTTTAACCCCCCCCTCAGGTGTTGCAAGGTACAAGAGCCACACCTTGAACTGCAATAATGATGCACAAGTCAAAGGTTGCTCTCTTAATTTTGCTCCTTGCACACGCTGAATAAAACACGTACACTATTTAGCCCATTATACTGTCAAACAGTAGTGGAGGCGTGACTTGTCTTTTTAAGGAGACGCAGCACAGGTGTACAAATTTACACCTAGGTGCTGGGCGCAGATTCCTTACCGTTGTTATTTGCAGTACAGGAAACTGCGCTCTTGTGTTATCCCTTGGCAATACCCTGTTACTGCAGGCCGTCTCATGACCTCATTTCATGTTGGCCGGTGTGGTTAACGATGGCCATAAATCCCAGACCCACAGTGCCTTTTCCTAAAGTCACACTGCGGTGCTGGGATTCGTGGCCTTGTGCAGTAAATATGTCCGCCGCTCACACATGTCCTTACACCTGCTTCAGACTGGGCGGCCTCAGCTGATCCCTTATCGCATGCCGCGGCCATGAGGCCGCACAGTCAGAAGAAGGCGGAAGGAGGGGAGTGAAGACAGGGGAACATATGCACTGCTCGTGCCCATCAATCACACCCTCGCAGTCAAAATATATGAGACAACGAGGGGCGTTGTGTCGGGCAGGGCGGACGCACAGGCACAGCCAGCCAACCAATGATGTCAGAAGACGGGCAGCGCTAACAATGGGGGTGCTGCGTGTCATTAGAAAGGAAAGTCACACCTCAGGGACAGTGGAATGGTCTCTAATGAGACACATTTTGTACGTGTTGAGTTCCACGTGGGCAAGGAGAAAGTCAGCCACCTTGTACAAATGCAGCAGTACTGCTGTACAAGGTGGCTGTTATACATAGAAACACCTGGGGGGTGGGGCCAGGTTCCCTTTAATTTCAGTTCATGTGCCTGCGTGGCGTTTGCAGGTCACGTTGCCGGCTACACAGCAGGGGAACAGCTGGCGGTGCTGAACCCCACTGACACATTGGCTGGTGTTTTTCTCTGTGCAGCTAGCACTTCCGGGCAGAAACTGGAGGTGTTTGAGCCCAGGGTCAGCAGGAGGAGGAGAGGAGCAGAGTGTAGGCCGAAGCCTGCACTGGTGGCAGCTTTTGGTCGGTTGTGCCAGCGTGGCTTGTGCTGGACACGATGTCGGCTACACAGCAGGGGAACAGCTGGCGGTGCTGAACCCCACTAACACATTGGCTGATGTTTTTCTCTGTGCAGCTAGCATGTCCGGGCAGAAACTGGCGGTGTTTGAGCCCAGGGTCAGTAGGAGAAGGAGAGGAGCAGAGTGTAGGCCGAAGCCTGCACTGGTGGCAGCTTTTGGTCGGTTGTGCCAGCGTGGCTTGTGCTGGACACGATGTCGGCTACACAGCAGGGGAACAGCTGGCGGTGCTGAACCCCACTAACACATTGGCTGGTGTTTTTCTCTGTGCAGCTAGCAGTTCCGGGCAAAAACTAGCGGTGTTTGAGCCCAGGGTCAGCAGGAGAGGAGCAGAGTGTAGGCAGAAGCCTGCACTGGTGGCAGCTTTTGGTCGGTTGTGCCAGCGTGGCTTGTGCTGGACACGATGTCGGCTACACAGCAGGGGAACAGCTGGCGTTGCTGAACCCCACTGACACATTGACTGGTGTTTTTCTCTGTGCAGATCGCATGTCCGGGCAAAAACTGGCGGTGTTAGAGCCCAGGGTCAGCAGGAGGAGGAGAGGAGCAGAGTGTAGGCCGAAGCCTAGTTGAACCAATTTCAAAGGTTACCTTTAACCCCCCCTCAGGTGTTGCAAGGTACAAGAGCCACACCTTGTGCAGCATTAATGCTGCACAAGTAAAAGGTTGCTCTATTTAGTTTGCTCCTTGCACACGCTGAATAAAACACGTACACTATTTAGCCCATTATACTGTCAAACAGTTGTGGAGGCGTGACTTGTCTTTTTAAGGAGACGCAGCACAGGTGTCAAAATTTGCACCTAGGTACTGGGCGCAGATTCCTGAGCGTTGTTATTTGCTGTACAGGAGTCTGCGCTATTGTGATCCCTTGGCCATGCGCTGTGAGCGCTTCCTGTCTTCTGACCTCATTTCATGTCGGCCGTTGCGGTTAGCGATGGACATGAATCCCAGACCCACAGTTTGTTTTCAAAAAATCACACTGCGTGGCTGGGATTCGTGGCCTTGTGCAGTAAATATGTTTGACACTCACACATGTCCTTACACCAGCTTCAGACTGGGTGACCTCATCTGATCCCTTATCGCCTGCCGCGGCCATGAGGAAACCCAGTCTGAAGAAGGCGGAAGGAGATGAGTGAACACAGGCAAACATATGCACTGCACATGCCCATCAATCACACCCTCGCTGTCCAAAAAAAGACACCGAGGGGCGTTGTTTCGAGCAGGGCAGACGCACAGGCGCAGCCAGCTAACCAATGATGTCAAAAGACGGGCAGCGCTAACAAGGGTGGTGCTGCGTATCATTAGAAAGGAAAGTCACACCTCAGGGACAGTGGAATGGTCTCAATGAGACACATTTTGTACGTGTTGAGTTCCACGTGGGCAAGGAGAAAAAGTCAGCCACCTTGTACAAATGCAGCAGTACTGCTGTACAAGGTGGCTGTTATACATAGAAACACCTGGGGGTGGGGGGCAGGCTCCCTTCAAGTTCAGTTCATGTGCCTGCGTGGCGTTTGCAGGTCACGTTGCAAGCTACACAGCAGGGGAACAGCTGGCGTTGCTGAACCCCACTGACACATTGCCTGGTGTTTTTCTCTGTGCAGCTCGCATGTCCGGGCAAAAACTGGCGGTGTTAGAGCCCAGGGTCAGCAGGAGGAGGAGAGGAGCAATGTGTAGGCCGAAGCCTGCACTGGTGGCAGCTTTTGGTCGGTTGTGCCAGCGTGGCTTGTGCTGGACACGATGCAAGCTACACAGCAGGGGAACAGCTGGCGTTGCTGAACCCCACTGACACATTGACTGGTGTTTTTCTCTGTGCAGATCGCATGTCCGGGCAAAAACTGGCGGTGTTAGAGCCCAGGGTCAGCAGGAGGAGGAGAGGAGCAGAGTGTAGGCCGAAGCCTAGTTGAACCAATTTCAAAGGTTACCTTTAACCCCCCCTCAGGTGTTGCAAGGTACAAGAGCCACACCTTGTGCAGCATTAATTCTGCACAAGTAAAAGGTTGCTCTATTTAGTTTGCTCCTTGCACACGCTGAATAAAACACGTACACTATTTAGCCCATTATACTGTCAAACAGTAGTGGAGGCGTGACTTGTCTTTTTAAGGAGATGCAGCACAGGTGTCAAAATGTACACCTAGCTGCTGGGCGCAGATTCCTGAGCGTTGTTATTTGCTGTACAGGAGTCTGCGCTATTGTGATCCCTTGGCCATGCGCTGTGAGCGCTTCCTGTCTTCTGACCTCATTTCATGTCGGCCGTTGCGGTTAGCGATGGACATGAATCCCAGACCCACAGTGTGTTTTCAAAAAATCACACTGCGTGGCTGGGATTCGTGGCCTTGTGCAGTAAATAGGTTTGCCGCTCACACATGTCCTTACACCTGCTTCAGACTGGGCGGCCTCAGCTGATCCCTTATCGCCTACCACGGCCAGGAGGCCGCACAGTCTGAAGAAGGCGGAAGGAGATGAGTTAAGACAGGTGAACATATGCACTGCTCGTGCCCATAAACCACACCCTCGCTGACAAAATAAATATGACAACGAGGGGCGTTGTTTCTAGCAGGGCGGATGCACAGGCGCAGCCAGCTAACCATGATGACAAAAGACGGGAAACGCTACCAAGGGGGGTGCTGCGTATCATTAGAAAGGAAAGTCACACCTCAGGGACAGTGGAATGGTCTCAATGAGACACATTTTGTACGTGTTGAGTTCCACGTGGGCAAGGAGAAAAAGTCAGCCACCTTGTACAAATGCAGCAGTACTGCTGTACTAGGTGGCTGTTATACATAGAAACACCTGGGGGGGTGGGGCCAGGTTCCCTTTAATTTCAGTTCATGTGCCTGCGTGGCGTTTGCAGGTCACGTTGCCGGCTACACAGCAGGGGAACAGCTGGCGGTGCTGAACCCCACTAACACATTGGCTGGTGTTTTTCTCTGTGCAGCTAGCACTTCCGGGCAAAAACTAGCGGTGTTTGAGCCCAGGGTCAGCAGGAGGAGGAGAGGAGCAGAGTGTAGGCCGAAGCCTGCACTGGTGGCAGCTTTTGTTCTGTTGTGCCAGCGTGGCTTGTGCTGGACACGTTGCCGACTACACAGCAGGGGAACAGCTGGCGGTGCTGAACCCCACTGACACATCATCTAGTGTTTTTTCTGTGTAGACAACACTTCCAGGTGGCAACTGACAGTGTTGAAACCCAGGGAATCAAAGAGGAGCAGAGTGTAGGCCGAAGCCTGCAGTGGAGCAAGTTGAAAGGGAACCTTTAACCCCCCCCCCCCAGGCATTTGTTGCTGAAAGAGCCATCTTGTACAGCAGTAATACTGCACATGGAAAATGGTGGCTCCGAAAATTATGCTCCTTGCAAACGCTGAAGTACACACTCATATAATGTGTCCCCTCACACCGTCAAACCATCCCGGAAGTGGGACTTTCCTTTGTAATGTGACACAGCACAGCCGTCATTCCAACCCCCTTGGTGCCGGGCGCCACCTCCTCAACGTTGTTTGGTTCTGTCACGGAGCCCGCGCTGTAATGTTATCCCTTGGCCATGCACAGTTAGCGGTGCCCGTCTTCTGACATCATGTAGGTGTCAGGCTGGCAGTGCCTGTGCGTCCAAGCTGCCCTAGATCCAACCTTGCAGTGTCATCTAATGTAGTCCCACTGCGGGCCAGGGATCCATGGGCATGCGCAGTGCATATCATCACCTCTCACTCACCTCCTTCCTGCTTCTTCAGACTGTGCGGCGTCACGGCCGTGGCATGCTATTACGGATCAGCTGACGCCGCCTAGTCTGAAGAAGCGTGAAGAAGGGGAGTGAGAGGCTAGTATATGCACTGCGCATGGCCATGGATACCAGGCCCACTGTGGGATCACATTAGACGACACTGCGAGGTGTGATTTCGGGCAGCGTGGACGCACAGGCGTAGCCAGGACGACAACAAATGATGTCAGAGGACGGGCAGCGCAAACTGTGCATGGCCAAGGGATAACATAACAGCGCAGGGTCCATGACGGAATCAAACAACGCTAAGGAGGCAGCGCACGGTGCCAAGGGGGTAGCAATGACGGCTGTGCTGCGTCACATTACAAAGGAAAGTCCCACCTCCGGGACGGTTGGACGGTGTGAGGGGACACATTACATGAGTGTGTAGTTCAGCGTTTGCAAGGAGCATAATTTCAAGAGCGACCTTTCCCTTGTGCAGTATTAGTGCTGCACATGGTGGCTCTTTCAGTAACAAACGCCTAGGGGGGGGGGACAGGTCCCCTTACATTTTAGTTGTGCCAGCGTGGCGGTCGCATGACACGTTGCCGGATACACAGCTGGGGATCAGCTGACGTTACTGAACCCCAATAACAGAGGAGCGACTGTTGACTGTGCACACAGCACTTCCAGGCACCAACTGGCGGTGTTAGAGCCCAGGGACAGCAGGAGGAGCAGATTGGAGGTATTGCCGCACACACAGCTGGGGATCAGCTGACGTTACTGAACCCCAATAACAGAGGAGCGACTGTTGACTGTGCACACAGCACTTCCAGGCACCAACTGGCGGTGTTAGAGCCCAGGGATATCAGGAGGAGCAGAGGAACAGAGTGTAGGCCGAAGCCTGATTGGAGCAAGTTGAAAGGGAACCTTTAACCCCCCCCAAGACGTTTGTAGCTGAAAGAGCCATCTTGTGCAGCACTAACGATGCAAAAGGAAAAGGTGGTTCTTTTAATTATGCTCCTTGCAAACACCGAAGTAAACACTAAAAATGTGTCCCCTTATACCGTTAAACCGTCCCGGAGGTGCGAATTTCCTTCGTAATGGGACACAGCACAGCTGACATTCCTATCCCCTTGGTGCCGTGCGCTGCCTCCTCAGCGTTGTTTTAAGCTGTCACGGAGCCTGCGCTGTTCTGTTAGCCCTTGGCCATGCCCAATTAGCGCTGCCTGTCTTCTGACATAATTTGGTGTCAGGCTGTTACTGCCTGTGCGTCCACGCTGCTCCAGATCCCACCTCGCAGTCTCGTCCAACGTAATCCCACTGCGGGCCTTGGAACCATGGACATGCACAGTGCATATCCTCGACTCTCACTCCCCTCCTTCCCTCTTCTTCAGACTGTGCGGTGTCACGGCCGTGGCATGCTATTAGGGATCAGCTGACGGCGCACAGTCTAAAGAAGGCGGAGGGAAATGAGCGAGAGCCCGAGGGGAAGATATGCACTGCGCATGGCCATGGATCCCAGGCCCGCAGTGTGACTCAATCAGAAGACACAGCGAGGCGGGATCTCGGGCAGCGCGGCCGCACAGGCGCAGCCAGCCTGACACCAAATTATGTCAGAAGACAGGCAGCGCAAATAGGGCATGCCCAAGGGATAACAGAACAGCGCAGGCTCCGTGACAGCTTAAAACAACGCTGAGGAGGCAGCGCATGGCACCAAGGGGGTAGGAATGACGGCTGTGCTGCGTCACATTGCGAAGGAAAGTCCCAGCTCCGGGACAGTATAACGGTATCAGTGAACACATTTTATAAGTGTTAAGTTCTGCGTGTGCAAGGAGCTAAAAAAAAAGAGCTACCTTTTCCTTGTGCAGCATTACTGCTGCACAAGATGGCTCTTTCAGTAACAAACGACGGGGGGGGGGGGGTTTCAGGTTCCCTTACATTTAGGTTGTTGTGCCAGCGTGGCGGTCGCAGGACACATTGCCGGCTACACAGCTGGGGATCAGCTGACGTTACTGAAACCAAATAACACTGGGTCGTATGTTTTTACTGTGCAGCCTGCACTTCTGAGCCGCAACTGGCGGTGTTGGAGCCCAGGAATAGCAGTTCAGGTGGTAGAAAGATGAACACAGCAGGAGACCTGGATGACACCCAATTACTTAATCAGGCAGAGGAGTGGCAAATTCCTGCGAGATCCAGGCCTGGTTCATTTTCAGGAAAGTAAGACGGTCAACGTTATCGGAGGATAGTCGCATGCGACGGTCTGTTAGTACACCACCTGCGGCACTAAAGACACGTTCCGATAAGACACTAGCCGCAGGGCAAGCCAGCACCTCCAATGCATACTGGCTTAGCTCTGGCCATGTATCCAGCTTAGAGACCCAAAACTTGAACGGGGAAGAGCCGTCTGGGAGTACAGTAAGAGGGCAAGCCATGTAGTCTGTCACCATCTGACGGAACCGTTGCCTCCTGCTGACTGGAGCCGCCGGTGATGGTGTAGACATTTGGGGCGGGCACACAAAAGTGTGCCAGAGTTGTGCCATACTGGGCTTGCCTTGGGCAGAGGCACTGCTTCTGCTCCCTCTTTGGGCAGAGCCTCCCCCACTGCCTCGACGCACTGAGCTGCTTTGTAAAGCACTAGCAGCACTCCTCTCAGTTGGACAGGAGAAGATGATGGAATTCACCAGTGTGTCGTGGTACTCCCGCAATTTACGCTCCCGGGTCAACGCAGGGATGAGGTTTTGGACGTTGTCCCGGTAGCGAGGATCGAGGAGGGTGAACACCCAATAATCAGGCATGTTGAGAATGTGGTCGATGCGGCGGTCGTTTCTCAGGCACTGCAGCATGAAATCCACCATGTGCTGCAGACTGCCAACTGGCCCAGAAACGCTGTCCCCTGCTTGAGACATGATCTCTGCCCGCTCGTCATCACCCCACCCTCGCTGTACACACTGACCACTGGACAATTGTGTCGCTCCCTCCTCTGGACGGAGCTCTTCCTCCTCCATTGACTCCTCCTCATCCTCCTCACAAATTGGCCCCTGCGTACCCCTTTGTGAGGAACCACGTGGCGCTGACTCTCCAGAAGCTGATGGAAAAGGTGACTCCTCATCCTCCACCTCTTCCACAACATCATCCCTTAACCCTTGCAAAGTTTGCTGAAGCAGGCAGATAAGGGGGACAGTCATGCTGACTAGTGCATCATCTGCACTTGCCATCCGCGTGGAATAATCAAAAGGACGCAAAACCTGGCAGACGTCCTTCATAGTGGCCCACTCTGTGGTTGTGAAGTCTGATCGGCGCTGACTGCGACTTCTTTGCGCCTGATGCAGCTGGTACTCCATAACTGCTTGCTGCTGCTCACACAACCGCTCCAACATATGTAACGTGGAATTCCACCGGGTAGGTAGGTCACATATGATACGGTGTTCCGGAAGGCGGAATCGGCGCTGCAGAGCAGCAATGCGGGATCTGGCCAAGCTGGAGCGCCGCAAGTGAGCACACTCTAGGCGGACCTTGTGCAGCAGGGCATCAAGATCCGGATAGTCCCTCAGAAAACTCTGCACAACCAAATTGAGCACATGTGCCAGACATGGGATGTGAGTGAGGTTGCCAAGGGCCAAAGCTGCCACCAGATTTCGGCCATTGTCACACACTACCATGCCTGGCTGGAGATTCGCTGGCAGTAACCACACATCGCTCTCCTGCTTGATGGCATTCCAGAGCTCCTGCGCTGTGTGGCTTCGATGCCCCAATGAAACTAGTTTCAAGACGGCCTGCTGACGTTTGGCCACGGCTGTGCTCATGTCGGTCATAGGTAAACGTTCACGGGTCCATGTGGAGGTGGACTGTGACGGATCCTGCAGAGAGGAATCTGAGGAACTGGTGTAAGAGGAGGAGTCGATGCGTACAGACTGGATTCCTGCAATCCTTGGAGTGGGCAGGACACGTCCTGCGCCACTCGCACGATCTGTACCTGGCTCAACAACATTAACCCAATGGGCAGTGAGGGAAACATATCGCCCCTGTCCATGCTGACTGGTCCACGCATCGGTGGTGAGGTGGACCTTGCTACTGACGGCGTTCAGTAGCGCATGTTTTATGTTTGCCTCAACATGCCTGTGCAGGGCAGGGACAGCCTGCCTGCTGAAGTAAAAGCGGCTGGGCACCTTATACTGTGGGACTGCCAATGCCATCAAGTCACGGAAGCTGTCAGTCTCCACCAGCCTGAACGAGAGCATTTCCAGGGACAACAGTTTGGCAATGCCTGCATTCAGAGCCTGTGCTCGGGGGTGGTTGGCCGAGAATGCCCGCCTTTTCTCCCATGCCTGTACTACCGATGGCTGTAGAGTAGACTGGGAGTGTGAGGATGACTGGGAAGGTGGTGCTGTGGGTGGAATTACACTAGGTCTCTGGACAACAGTGGAGGAAGAGGCAACACGAGATGAAGAGGTGGTAGCTGCCGCTGTTGGTTGGCCTACGTCTTCACTGTGTTTCTGTAACTCCACCGCGTGCCTGGTCCGCACATGTTTCCACATATTTGTGGTATTGAGGTTGCTGACACTTTTACCTCTTTTTACTTTCTGATGACACAGCTTGCATTTGACAAAACAAATGTCATCTGCAACTGTGTCAAAAAAGGACCAGGCACTGCAAGTCTTGGGAGCGCCCTTTTTGGCTTTGGAAAGAGACAGGCTCCTAACGGGTGCCAAAGTGGAGGCTACAGGCTCTGCAGTCTTCCCCCTCCCTCTCCCTCTTTGGCCCGTAAGGGGAAGCTCTTCCTCAGAGCTGCTCCCACCACCTTCCTGTTCCTCACGCCACGATGGGTCAAGGACCTCATCATCTCCACTACCCTCTGCCACCAACTGCCCCTCCTGGGTAGTCTCGGCAGCACAGTACGCATCAGAAAGCGGCACCTGAGTTTCATCATCAGATGCGTACTGCGCTGTGGTCACCGGAGGCACTGGCCCACCTGCCTCTTCAGAGTCAGAGAGAAAAAGCTGTTGGGCATCACTGCACACTGCCTCTTCTTCCATTTCTCCAATGCTGCTTGGCTGGCCCCCTGTTTCCAAGCCAAGAGATTCAGAGAACAGAAGTAGAGACGGCTCCTGTCCTGGGCTCTCTGACTGCCTGGCCAATTTGGCAGGTGGTGAAGAGACAGATGGCTGCTCTCCAGTGCTCTGTGCCTGAGAGGATGTGGCACTAACTGAAGTCGATGCCGAGGCGTTAGCTGCCATCCACCCGACAACGGCTTCAATTTGGTCTTCACGCAGCAGCGGTGCACGGCGCTCTCCGACAAAGCTGCGCATGAAGGACTGTTCCCTGCTGAAACTGAGTGACGACGAGTCACCGGCGCCCGCAGCAGGCACAGAATCACCACGTCCTCTCCCTGCTCCTCTCCCTGCTCCGCGCCCACGCCCACGTGCCTTACTCCCTGCCCTCTTCATCTTGGTTGACAGATAAAGATAAGCAGAAAAGTACTAAGGCCTTAGCGTGCTTATTCCTGAAATGCTCCTTCTAACAGGTGTAAGAAACACTAATGTTGTAAAGTGTGGACTAAACTTTATTATTTTTCAAATGTGGCCTACACAAGTGTTAAGTTGTGTTTGGTGAACTTTACTTTTTTTTTTGTGCAGATCGGGCTACAGAGCTAGTTTAAATCACACGGAGACCGTGCAGACAGCCGTAAACGGCGCTGCAAGGCCAAAAAACCCTCCTCTAGGTTATCCTATGTAGTGTTTTTCCACTATTTAGCTGGAGACGGGTGGAAAGACACTAATAGGAATTTTTTTTTTTAAATTTTAAACAGGCTGCACTATTTGAAAAAAAGGAAATTGTTTTTCAAGGTATGAGGCAGTAACGCACCCTGAGCTGAATCCAACCGGCTATGGCTGCACACAGACTACAGGGTGAGCTGGGCTCACACGGAGACCGTGCAGACAGCCGTAAACGGCGCTGCAAGGCCCAAAAACCCCCCTCTAGGTTATCCTATGTAGTGTTTTTCCACTATTTAGCTGGAGACGGGTGGAAAAACACTAATAGGAATTTTTTTTTTTAATTTTTAAACAGGCTGCACTATTTGAAAGAAAGGAAAATTTTTCTCAAGGTATGAGCCAGTAACGAACCCTGAGCTGAATCCAACCGGCTATGGCTGCACACAGACTACAGGGCGAGCTGGGCTCACACGGAGACCGTGCAGACAGCCGTAAACGGCGCTGCAAGGCCCAAAAACCCCCCTCTAGGTTATCCTATGTAGTGTTTTTCCACAATTTAGCTGGAGACGGGTGGAAAAACACTAATAGGAAATTTGAGAAAAAATGTGCAGCAGGCTGCACTATGAGCATAAAAGGACAACTGTGTGAGGCAGTGTGAACCCCCCCTGAGCTGAATACAACCGGGTATATGGCTGCACACAGACTACAGAGTGAGCTGCACACACACACACACACAGAGACCTTGCAGAACGCTGTTAAAACAGCGCTGCAAGGCAAGAGCAAGGTGAACAGTGAAGAACACACAGCGTTTTGCTAAATTAGCCTTTGGAAAGGAAAATAAAGCAATTAGCTAGCTCAACTGGCCCTCAGTTAGAACACAGCGTCCTGTCCCTAACTGAAATCACAGCAGAGTGAGCGCAAAATGGCGGCAGCGTTTTTTATAGTGCAGAGTGACATCATTTCAGCAGCCAATCACAGCCTTGCCAGTACTTACATGCCCACCATGCTAAACAGGATGTGCCCACACTTCCAATCATTCCTCATTGGCTGCTGCGTTCTGTTTGAATTCTGGGAACTTCCGATTCCAGTATCCGATACGCGGGAAGTATCGGAATTCGGTATCGGAATTCCGATACCGCAAATATCGGCCGATACCCGATACTTGCGGTATCGGAATGCTCAACACTAGTGGTTAGTGAGGAAGAGATGGATGATTAACTGAAACACAAAAACTGTGTGTTATCACAAAATTACACATTGCATTAAAATAATTGATGATGGTTTTTTCATATTATTATTGATATTAAAAACTTACCAAATCTTACCGTTTTCATACTAGCCATTACTAGTACTTTAAGACTCCTACTACCTGTTAGCACATGTACAGTTGCAGAAATTGACTCACATTTAGATAGAAACCTTCTGAGCTTCTAATCTGAACATGCTCTCATAAATGCAAATATCATTGTGAAATGAGGGGGAGCAGATGACTTCTGACATCACCTATTGTTAGTGGTGCATCTGTGTTATCTGCTGTATATAGAGATGTTAACTTTCATTGTAATCCTGTGATAATGAGGTTGCTGAAAACATCAATAAGTGAATCCAAGTGGCCATTGTGATTTTTTTATATACCGTATATACTTGAGTATAAGCCGACCCGAGTATAAGCCGACCCGAGTATAAGCCGACCCCCCCTAATTTTGCCACAAAAAACTGGGACTATTGACTCGAGTATAAGCCTAGGGTGGAAAATGCAGCAGCTACCGGTGAATTTCAAAAATAAAAATAGATGCTCCATACCGTTCATTATGGCCCCATAGATGCTCCACATAAAGCTGTGCCATATATAATGCTCTGCACTGTTCAGTATGGCCCCATAGATGCTCCATATAAAGCTGTGCCATATATAATGTTCTGCACTGTTCAGTATGGTTCCATAGATGCTCCATAGAAAGCTGTGCCATATATAATGCTCTGCACCGTTGATTATTGCCCCATAAATGCTCCATAAAAAGCTGTGCCATATAAAATGCTCTGCACCATTCAGTATGGCCCCATAAATGCTCCATATAAAGCTGTGCCATATATAATGCTCTGCACCGTTGATTATTGCCCCATAGATGCTCCATATAAAGCTGTGCCATATAAAATGCTCTGCACCGTTCAGTATGGCCCCATAGATGCTCCATATAAAGCTGTGCCACATATAATGCTCTGCACCATTGATTATTGCCCCATAGATGCTCCATATAAAGCTGTGCCATATAAAATGCTCTGCACCATTCAGTATGGCCCCATAGATGCTCCACATAAAGCTGTGCCATATATAATGCTCTGCACCGTTCAGTATGGCCCCATAGATGCTCCATATATAGCTGTGCCATATAGAATGCTCTCCACAGTTCAGTATGGCCCCATAGATGCTCCTTATAAAGCTGTGCAATATAGAATGCTGCTGCTTCTGCAATAAAAAACATGACATACTCACCTCTCTTGCTTGCAGCTCCTCAGCGTCCCGTCTCAGCGTCTCTCCGCACTGACTCTTCAGGCAGAGGGTGGCGCGCCCACTAATACGTCATCGCACCCTCTGACCTGAACAGTCAGAGCAAGAGGACGCGGAAGACGGAGCGGCGCCCGGCGGGTGGAATGTGGACAGGTAACTATGACATACTTACCTGCTCCCGGCGTCCCTGGCTCCTTCTCCCGGACAGCTGGTCTCCTCGTGCCGCAGCCTCTTCCTCTGTCAGCGTTCACCGTTACCGCTCATTAGAGGAATGAATATGTGGCTCCACCACTATGGGAGTGGAGTCCATATTCATAACTTTAATTAGCGGTCCCACGTGACTGCTGAACAGGGGAAGAGCTGCGGCACCGAAGACCGTGGGATGGGCAGGGGGAGCGCCAGGAGCCCCGGGACTAGGTGAGTATGCGACAGTCCTCTCTCCCCCTCACCCTGCCCGTCCTTCAGGCCCTTGGATCCATATTCATGTAAAAAATAAAGAATAAAATCCCTGGCTCTCAGTGGTGCAAGCGACTGCCTCCGTTCCTAAGAATGCAGTGAGTGAAGTACCTTCGATGACGTCGTGGTCACGCGACCGCTCACGAGACCGCTCATGAATATGGATCCATATTCATAACTTTAATGAGCGGTCCCACGTGACTGCTGAACAGGGGAAGAGCTGCGGCACCGAAGACCGTGGGACGGGCAGGGGGAGCGCCAGGAGCCCCGGGACTAGGTGAGTATGCGACAGTCCTCTCTCCCCCTCACCCGCCGACCCGACCGCCGATCATGACTTGAGTATAAGCCGAGAGGGGCACTTTCAGCCAAAAATTTGGGCTGAAAATCTCGGCTTATACTCGAGTATATACGGTAAATATTGATTTGGAAAAATAAAAAAAAACAAAACCATTTCAAAATAATTAGAAAAATGCATTTAACATAAAAATCTGATTGAAACAGTGGGTCATACTTTCACTTTGAGTATCCTAATTAGTAGGTAATATGTGATTTTGAAAACTATGGTGAACCTGAGTTATAATTATATCCTATGCTCTATCTATATTCAAAATTTCAGTCACAATTCTGTTGGCTTCCTAGTTCTTAGTAGATTAAACTTCTCATCTCATAGCATCGCCTGCTGGTTCAGGATCTGTTTATATCCTGCTGTTTTTAATTAAATTATTGATAGAGATGAATGAACCCGTGGATGTTTGGGTCTGCCGAATATACAGTAAAAAGTCTGAACTTAACCCTAGACCCGAAC
Organism: Ranitomeya imitator; assembly: GCF_032444005.1. Taxonomy (NCBI): domain Eukaryota; kingdom Metazoa; phylum Chordata; class Amphibia; order Anura; family Dendrobatidae; genus Ranitomeya; species Ranitomeya imitator. The sequence goes on along the minus strand of NC_091283.1, from coordinate 478,116,046 downwards.
CCAATAGAAGTCAATAGTGACCCTACGGTCACCTTCGGTACCGTATTTTCTGGTGTATAAGACGACTGGGTGTATAAGACGACCCCGAACTTTTCCATATAAAATATGATATTTGGAATATACCCGCCGTATAAGACGGGGGTCATCTTATACGCCCAGTCATCTTATACGGCGTGTGGTTCTCAGGGTCTGGAGGAGAGGAGACTCTCCTTCAGGCCCTTGGATCCATATTCATGTAAAAAATAAAGAATAAAAACCCTGGCTCTCAGTGGTGCAAGCGTCTGCCTCCGTTCCTAAGAATGCAGTGAGTGAAGTACCTTCGATGACGTCGTGGTCACGCGACCACTCACGAGACCCTCATGAATATGGATCCCAGGGTTTGAAGGAGAGTCTCCTCTCCTTCAGACCCTGGGAACCATCCAGGATCGCTCCGTGCACCCGGCGTATAAGATGACCCCGACTTTTGGGACAATTTTTAAGGGTTAAAAAGTCGTCTTATACGCCGGAAAATGCGGTACTTTAAAATGGCTGTAAAATGGTCATAGTCAGGGCCAGGGGGCTGTAAAATGAAGTTAAATGGGGACAATTGCCCTGCAAACAAATGTGAATAAAGAAATTACTTAAAGGGGTTCTGTCACCACAGCAATCATGGTAAAACAGGAAGTAAATGAATAACATACAAATTTTAGCAATGCCCTCACATAGACTGAGGTTTGCTACCATCAGTCCAGTTAAAAATATCACCCTCAAAGCATGAAACAGAGTATCCCCCACGGAAGCAGTTTTCAAGTTTCGCCCACAGAGCATGCGGCCAAGTACACCTACATTAACAGCTTACAAATTTCACCCACAGAGCCAAAGTTTTATCTTCAGTAGCATACAGTAGAGCAGCCACAGATAAAAAAAACTCATAGTTTGATTCTGTATACAAATAGGGGTCCGCTGCGAGGCTTGCTACTGCCAGTCCTAGCCACTTTCCTTGGGATGCCTCTTTAATTCTGCTGCCTGAGGGTGCCGGGAACCCAAAGTGTTACCCTTGAAAAAATTATTGTTCAAAGCAGGCAACCACGCATGAATACTTCAGCTAAGGACAATGGAATTGGACTCTGTCTCTAGTTTTTTAATTGTTCGTACTGTGGCCATGATTAGGAGGGGACCTGGTGGACAACAAAGTGAAGGAACTGGGGGCACTCTCAGCCATCTAATCTCAAACCACCCATATGCGGAGTTGCAGAGTACACATGTAACGGAGAAGCAACCTGATAAACAATACCACATCCAAGGAAGGCAGCAGTCAAGCAAATTAACCACTTCTCAACAGAGTCAGCAGCTGAAGAGACAGAATTGTCATCCATGACATTTTGGAGGCTCTGTAATTGGAATGAGTACTTAAATCTTTTACTGATCTTTAGGTTCGGCCACAAAGGTAGAGTAAAATTATTTTTTAAGCACACTATTCGTACTAACAGAGTACACAATGGCTTTGGGGCAGAGTGCCCCCACAAAAGCTCGTCTTTATATAGGCCGGGTCACATGCTGTGCCTGCCAAACACAACCATGCCCATACTTGTCATGGCTGTAATGGCTCTGGAAGTGCCCACAGTCTAAAAGCTTGTTGATTGGCTTCTCTGCAGCCGTTCAACAAGCTTTATTAGACTGGCAAACCCTAACAGGAAACCGGACATGCAGTAAAAAGTTTGTGTTAGGGGTTCAATACCAGACTCTAGGTGTCCACAACAAACCCTGAACTTTCCAGTTCGAGTTCTCTCATGGGACTGATGGAAATAGCAGAGAGCTGTACTCTACATGCTCTGGCAGTCCCATAAACAATAAATAAAGCAGAGCTTGAACATGTGCACCTCCACAATATTCCATATGGGGTAGCAAAACCCTGATCTCAGGGTACCAGAACCCCGATTTATGGATTGCTGGGGGTTCCAGTAGTTGTACATTCAGTGATCAGCAACTTGATTTTTGGGGAGTAACCTTTTAGGCATTTGGCTGAAAGTTATCTAATGTGTAAGGAATCTTTACTTTTCTGAAATAAGATCAAGTAAAACACTCTTAAAATTACCTGTCAAGCACATATTAGATGGGACAAATGTGTTCTCTCGTTTTAAAATAGGACACATTTTTATGATTGCCTCGGTCTTTGTCTTGCTGCTTTAATTTTCAACTCAGCTTCCACTTTTACATAGAAATCTTCTCTCTCCTCGCAAGTATTTTCTGCTTTATTTTGGAATTTATTATTAACTCAAAAAAGTAAACTGTGTGGAGCCCAAGGCACAAAGCAGCCAAAGCTGTTATGCTCCATCGCTATGATTTATAGTAAGTATGAGGTTCCTTCTTACAGTCAGTGTTAGAACATCTTGTATTGCAGCCCAGTTTATTTAAGATTTCTTTTTATTTCAAACACCCAAGTGCATTCTTCCAGCCAGTTCCATGGTATCTATTAATATACAGGTACATGTCACAAAATTGGAATATCAAGGAGAGAAAAAGCCTATGCATAAACAAGCGCACACCTGGATATATCAGACAAATAAACAATCTTTATTATAGCAAAAAACAAGGACAAAGACACATCAATCAATTAAAACCAATTAAAACCATGTGGAAAAAAACACTTTTCCCCCTGAAAAAACAATATGACCAAAATAAGGTCCAATCCTGCATAGATAGTATACAACAATATTAACAAGAATGGCATATAATAGTACAAAAGGGTAAACAGGTACAATATGATAACATACAAATTCTCCGTATCAGGCAATATAACAAAAATTGGGCGTCCCCAATATAGTAATCATAACCTATACCAGCCCATAAGAGAATAAGTAGCACCAGTTGGTAGAAGAAGTTAAGAGTCTAAAGGTACCCAAATAAGGAATGCTTATTGCTTAAAAAAGCAACAGTATAATAATGATGGCTAAGAATAAGGGTAAACCCCCCAAGAGAGGAAATGTGGGGTCAAAAACAGTAAAGTGAATAAATTGTGCTGCCCAAAAGGGCGCTATAAGATCCCCAAATCCATCTCAGACATAACCCGGTCAATACCAAAACACCGGGAGCGGGTGAGGCTCAAAGACATACCCTAAAGCCATATGGAATGCAGGAAGCCTCCAAAGTGTCAGGAAGCTAAAACGCCAGGGGGAAAGAGTGGGGAGAAATCCCACGCGTATCGCTGCCTCTATGCAGCTTCGTCAGGGGATGAGCATTAGCAAGAGGTGTCAGCCTTATATACAAAAAATATTTCCAGGGGGAAAAGTGTTTTTTTCCACATGGTTTTGATTGATTTTAATTGATTGACGTGTCTTTGTCCTTGTTTTTGCTATAATAAAGATTGTTTATTTGTCTGATATATCCAGGTGTGCACTTGTTTATGCATAGGCTTTTTCTCTCCTTGTTATATGCTATCTCTATGCGTTTTTGCAGCAATCTGTAGGATCTATTTGTGTATATATTTACTTTTGATATGTGGTTTATATAGGTAGTGCACCTGGGATCTTTTTTGGTCTTCTGAAAATTGGAATATCATAAAAAAGTTAATTTATTTCAGTTGTTCAATACAAATTGTGATACTCATATTATAAAGTTCCCTCCACTGGCTCCCAATTCCCCAACGAATCCAGTTCAAACTACTAACACTGATCTACAAAGCCATCCACAACCTGTCCTTTCCCTATATCTCTGAACTAATCTCCCACTATCTTCCCTCACGTAATCTCCGATCCTCCCAAGACCTCCTACTCTCTTCCACACTTATTCGTTCCTCACACAACTGCCTCCAAGATTTCTCCCGAATATCCCCCATCCTCTGGAATTCCATGCCTCAACACGTCCGATTCCACCACCCTCGGATCCTTCAGATGGAACCTGAAAACCCATCTCTTCAGGAAAGCCTACAGCCTGCAATAACCATTCTGCCGCCTCACCAACCACCCGAGCTGCCACCTCACCAACCACCCGAGCCGCTGCCATGTTGCCAACCACTCGAGCTGCCGCCTCACCAACCACCCGAGCAGCTGCCATGTCACCAACCACCCGAGCTGCCGCCTCACCACCACCAGAGCTGCCGCCTCACGACCACCAGTGCTGCAGCACACCGACCTCCTGTCTCTTCCCCATTATCCCAAAGAATGTAAGTCCGCAAGGACAGGGTCCTCTCCCCTCTGTACCAGTCTATCATTGTAATTTGTTTACTGCTAACAATATCTATAACTCTGTATGTAACCCCTTTTCACATGTACAGCACCATGGAATTAATGGTGCTATATAAATAAATAATAATAATAATAATAATATAGAGTCATTACAAACAGAGTGATCTATTTCAAGTGTTTATTTCGGTTAATGTTGATGATTATGGCTTACAGCCAATGAAAATCCAAAAGTCATTATCTCAGTAAATTAGAATACTTTATAACACCAGCTTGAAAAAATGATTTTAAAATCCGAAATGTTGGCCTACTGAAATGTATGTTCAGCAAATGCATTCAATACTTGGTTGGTGCTCCTTTGGCATCAATTACTGCATCAATGCGATGTGGCATAGAGGCGATCATCCTGTGGCACTGCTGAGGTGTTATGGAAGCCCAGGATGCTTTGATAACAGCATTCAGCTCGTCTGCATTGTTGGGTCTGGTGTCTCTCCTCTTCCTCTTGGTTAAGGTCAGGCGAGTTTGCTGGTCAATCAAGCACAGTTGCATCTATTGGAATGCTATAGATGCTACTGCGCATGCGTCCCCGCTGGCACCATTTTGAGGAAGATAATTTTTTTACCCTTCAATATTGGAGGAATAAAACTACATATGCTACTGAGCAGGTGCCACCACTGGCATCATTTTACGCAATATAATTTTTTTCTAAACCCACCATAGTACATGCAGTATCTAAAATAGGAGGCAGGTCAATGAAGGATCAGTGACCTTTCATAAGCCAATACAGATGAATATCTAAGCAGAGCACCACAGGTCTGCCCCAAAGCACTAGAATATCATTAATTTAAAACTATGAATTAAAATTAAACAACAACCACTAGACTGATTTCATCAACCAAGGTATCATTTTGATCAGTATGATAGCGTCAACCTGACAGAGTTCGTAATTTACTGAGCAAAATCCTGTGGACAGGTTCGCCTTAACTGAAACATAGACAGCCTTTAAGATGCTTTAAACTGGGTATCAGCCAAACTCTGCTGCAAAGGTGAGGTTGTGGAAGACAGTTTCATATCATAGGTAATACACTATGAAAAGAAGGAGCACAGCAACAGGACACAAGGTAGTTAGTTATACTGCACCAGTAAGGTCTGTCCCAGAAAAAGAATCCAAAGCAGATTGGGGTTTTGAGATGTACTGTTCAATGTCTTTCGAAGAAGCATCAAGAAATAGGCAACAGTTAGCACCTTGCACATGCAGAAGTTATCCAAGAAAACTTAATGCTTACTTCTCTTTGAAACCGGAAAATGTGCAGCATTGCCATTAGATCAGAACTGGCAGCAATCAGTTATCCCCATTTCCACTTATCCACTGTTTAGAGAAATCTGTCAGATGTGGTCTTCATGGAAGATTGTGGGTCAGATGTGGTCTTCATGGAATATTGTGGGTCAGATGTGGTCTTCATGGAATATTGTGGCTATAAAACCATAACTTCAATATGAAAACAAGGACAAGCAAGGACTATGCTTGAAAACATAGGAAACGGGTTGCAAAAACATGGCAGCAGGTGATCTGTAGGCAACAATGAAGCATGTTGGAGGTTCCTTAACTCTGCTGTACTGTTTGGGTCAATATGACCCGAAATGATTTTTGAGACCCTGTAGATTTTTTATATGAGGATTTGAAACTAGTGGTATCTTGACTTCTCATTTGTGGAGCTCTCTCTATTTTTTTTGTTTGTTTGTTTACTTTTTGCTACACGCTGATTGTTACACTTCTACTGTTCGGGTCAATATGACCCGATAGCATTTTATACTGTTCTACAGGTCTCTGATTATTTCTGACTGCAAAAGTTATGCTTTTTTATGTGTACTTCATCTCAAAATGGTGGTGGTTTCACTGTTCTTAACAGTAAACAAGTAATTATCTAGGATTATCCATTTGCTGTTTGTGAGAGAGGAGACTGGTTGTCTATCATTGAAAGGCTGGGGGTTTCATTGTCATCAGTAATCAAGTATTTATTTAGTCAAATACATTTTCAGTTTGTGAGAGAAGACACTGTTGTCTTATAAATTGGACACCAGTCATTTGACTTACACCCTGAAGCTAAGTCCTGTGAAAGAGACACTGGAATCTGTGAGAGAGAGAGAGCACTGAGCTGTGAATACACATCTTTACAGGTATTCTTTTTTTTCAAAACTTGGATAAAAATGTTTCTAAACTATCTATTGACTTACACTGTGAATACATATCTTTACAACTATTCTTTTCTTTTCCAAACTTAGGTAATTCTAATGAGCACAATGCACCATGACAATGCCGTAAATGATAGAGAAGACAGAAAGACTGACATTATTTTGGCTTATAATGCCACAAAAGGAGCAGTTGATACTTTAGACCAAGCAATATCAACATATACATGCAAACACAAAACCAATCGGTGGCCAATGATTTTATTTTATAACATACTGGACGATTCTGCATACAATGCATTTGTCTTATGGAGAGAAATCGACCCCGATTGGAACTGGAATAAGCTGCATAAAAGAAGATTATTTCTTGAGGAATTGGGCAAATCCCTGGTTAGGCCATATATTGAGAGCAGAAAAGTGACCCCCCAGAATTGAAGGAGCAACAGCCATTGTAAAAAGTGTCCAGCATGCTCAAGAAAGAGCCTCCACATCCATGGCCTCCACCAGCACAGCTACCAGCAGCACAGCTACCAGGAAGAGGAAGAGATGTAGCTTCTGTCCATCTTCCTGTGACAATAAGACTAATCTGACATGTGCTGGATGTTTAAAATATCTGTGTAAAGGACATGTGTCTTATTATTGTGTTCAGTGTAAAAACGCATGAACATGTTCAGTTTTTCTTTTTTCTTTCTAAAAAGGTTGAAGTTTTTATGATTTTTCATTTGTTGATTTATAAATATTGTTTTCAAAAAGTTAAATTTCATGTTTTAGTAATAGTAATGTAAAGCTTCTTTGTTATTTGTGTGCAGAATGCCAACAATCAAAGATAATTGTAAAAAGCCTGTGTAACCTTTTTATGAAAAAAAATAAATTATTATGTTTAAATTTAAATTTTTCATTTGTTTATGATCAACCATGTTCACATACAGTATAATAATGAAAAAAGTATTCAAATAAACACTTTGAGTAGCTAAAAATCAAGAATTAATAGGTCGGGTCATATTGACCCGGGAACAGTACAAGTGTATAGCAAATGCGAACAGAACAGCAGGGTTAAGAGTAGTGTTGAGCATTCCGATACCGCAAGTATCGGGGATAGGCCGATATTTGCGGTATCGGAATTCTGATACCGAGTCCGATATTTTTGCGATATCGGGAAGAAGAATCATGTGTAAAATAAAGAATAAAAATAAAAAATATTGATATACTCACCCTCAGACGCGCCCTGGTTGTAACCGCTGCAACCGCCATGCTTCCCTTCCTAAGAATGAGCGCTTGAAGGACCTGCGATGACGTCGCGGCTTGTGATTGGTAGCGTGAGTGGTCACATGAGCGGTTTCCTCTCCTTCAGACCCTGGGAACCATTAGAGGATACATTCCGATATTGTGTCCCATTGACTTGTATTGGTATCGGATATCGGTATCGGAGATATCCGATATTTTTCGGATATCGGCCGATACAATCCGATACCGATACTTTCAAATATCGGAAGGTATCGCTCAACACTAGTTAAGAGTTTGATGCTGCATTTCAGCAAAAGAAGTTGGTGTTATGGGCAAGACTCAAGATGAATAGTGTACTCATTGCTGAGAAATATGGGCGGGTACTTATCCACCTTGCAGTACCATCAGGCAGTCATTTGGTTAACTCCAAATATATTCTTCAGCAGGGCAATAGCCTCAAACATACAGCCAATGTCACTAAGAACTACAGTGGGTAAAGAAAGTATTCAGACCCCTTTACATTTTTCACTCTTTGCTTCATTGCAGCTATTTGGTAAATTCAAAAAAGTTAATTTTTTCTCATTAATGAACACTCTGCACCCCATCTTGACTGAAAAACCCTCAGAAATGTAGTATTTTTTGCAAATTTATTAAAAAAGAAAAACTGAAATATCACAGTCATAAGTATTCAGACCCTTTGCGTTGTATTGAGTAGAAGCACCCTTTTGAGCTGGTACAGCCATGAGTCTTCTTGGGAATGATGCAAAAAGTTTTTCACACCTGGATTTGGGGATCCTCTGCCATTCTTCCTTGCAGATCCTCTCCAGTTCTGTCAGGTTGGGTGGTAAACGTTGGTAAACAGCCAATTCTGTCTCTGAGCTCCTTGGCCAGTTCCTTTTACCTCACTATTCTCATTTGGTCTGACATGCACTGTGAGCTATGAGGTCTTATATAGACAGGTGTGTGCCTTTCCAAGTCAAGTCCTTTCACTTTAATTAAACACAGCTGAACTCCAATGAAGGAGTAGAACCATCTCAAGGAGGATCACAAGGAAAAGGAGAGCATGTGACTTAAATATGAATGTCTGAGCAAAGGGTCTGTATACTTATGAACATGTGATATTTGAATTTTTCTTTTTTTTATTAAATTTGCAAAAATTTTACATTTCTGTTTTTTTCTGTCAACTAGCTCAGAGACAACTGAAAACCAGAATCAGTGGGCAGAGGGGAAACTGGTGAAAAGTGCATGTAATGGCCAGAAATGGAATTATACCTCAAGTTCTCACATGGGAGCTTGTAATAAAAAGTTACCTGAAAGTGCAGGTACATGATCAAAGATTTCATGAAATCAGGTGGAATGCATAGAATTGCTAACAAAGTGAGTAGGTGGTATTGTGTAGGGAAAGGATTAAAGCTTTACTTTACTATCACTTTTGTGGTTGGGGGAAGGGAGGTCCAAGCAGGCAAAGATGATGGCTGCATTCAAAATCTCTTTTAATACTTCATTGGAAATAAAAACTTGCAGGAAAAAGAAAAGTTCAGATAGGGTCTTATCTCACAATTTACAAGTATTGCAAAGAGCTGCTCACCTGATTGTAGTGTAATGAAAGCGTGTATTTGCCAGCTACTGCAGATCCACAGATCAACATGCGACCATAACAGGAATGTTATAAAGGAAGATTTGTGGATTATGTCCACGCTGCTAACCAATTCAAAGCAAGACGTAATGAAGGAATTTTGGTGGTTTATTCAAATATCAAATGGTGATACCATCGGTGAGTGACGGAACTGGGCAATAAGCACCATTCCCCTTGCAAGTTTCCTGCCAAGTTCTGGAGTGCTGTTCATCCCTTAGCAGCGCCAGTTCTTTGCATATTCAAGTAGCGCTGTCCCTCTCCTGTTATGTGAATAGCCCCACCAGACCACATACAGCCGCCTTTATTCCCATAATTTCATATGTGACACAGTTTTCTCCAATAAGGATATTCTGATGACGGTCCTATGACGGACCGAAAATATTTAATTTAATTTATTTGGTCTGGATGTACAATAAAGAAGAAATCAATTTTTTTCAAATATTGAGTGCCAAGTAATTTTTTTGCCTTACTGTAGTTTATCAGAATCAGAAGTATTAAGGCTGATCCTCTGTACGATGCCATAATCTCTCACAATATGTTTACATTGGCTGGTAGCTTTGATTGAACTGGATACTTTTCCTGGGCAAGGGCACTTTTTCCCGAGACCTTATATGTCACTCAGACGTCTTTCTTTCCTTCGTCTGGAAATTGCAGAACATTGGCTATTAAGTATAGTTTGTTCTAAGCACTCTCACTAATGAACTTAGCATACAGGTTGATTGAAGGTGAGGGGTCATTACACTGTCCGCTGCGCCCCATCCATCCATTCATTCATAACATCTGCCAGGAGGTATTACCACTCTAAATCAGCCATTCCATTACCCTGCTAAATCAGCTTTTTCCTTCTAGCTTTTAGCTCCTCTAAAGTTTCCCAGCGGCTAAGAGATTTACCATCAAATCTGCTTGTGTGACCCTCCCGGGATGCTGACAAGAAATGGATAAAACTCAGATGGAAACTGTAGACTTTATTCAACTTTACATGGAAATGGAGTCAAATAAAATCTCGTTGTCAATAAATACCTTTTAATGCTTCCAATTTACCGTTCTCTCATTCATCCCAGACAAATAATGGGAATCGTGAGGTAATTAACTTTTATTCACGGTTCATTTTGACGATTTGCAAAATCTGATCCCACAGCTGAAATGCTGGCAGAGTATAAGGACTTGATCTTCACTTTTTAATGTTTATAATTGCATTACTGTAGCTTGGAGAAAAGAATATAAAATGAACAAATGAAATATATAATTATACGCTAATGGATTATTGTAAGCATCGGAATTAAGAGTATCACAAAATTACGAGAACAAGAGGTTGAGTGTTGAAGCACTGCCCTGCAGGATTTACTGGTGAACATGTGAAAGGTTTTCGCAGCCGAGTTTCTAATCTGAAAAATGTTTTAATGGGAACCTGATAGCAAATTCATATTTCCAGAACCATTGGCAGAATGAGTCAGACATTGGCTGCATTGTTGCTTCAGTGCACTGTGAAACGCTGATGCATTTCAGTAAAAAACAGCATGAAAAAAAATTGATGGTGACCATGCATTTTGGATGACTAATCCAAAATGCTGGTCCTCACAGGATTCTACCAGCCCCATTCTCCTACACTGACAGGTATCTTACTATTTGTGTATAGGGAGAGACGTGCCAATCAAGAAGAGCAGGGCGATAAGAAGCTGACAAGGTCCATCCTCTTAGACTAGTCATTCAAGGCGCATGGATCTCATGGGTTTTTTTTTCACTGAAATGCATCAGTGCTTCAGAGTAAAACATACACTGCAGCAACAATGCAGCCAATGTCCGATTCATTATACTAATGGTTTGGGCAGCATTAATTTCCTGTCAGGTTCCCTTTAAGCTATGTTTTACTATGTTTTATTCTTTCTTCATGGTCAAAGCAGTGTATTTGTGTATTCAATAATGGTGATAATGCCGCAATTAATCTAAGCGAAAAGCAAATGAGCATTCTTTTTATTGTTTGTTAGTATATCATTTACTGTAGGGTTGCCATGTTTTACAATGAGTTAAACAGACCTTACATTGCTCCCTGATCCCCATTTCTGACCTGGACCTGTATTTAGAATATCTTTCTACATGATTATTCTGTTCCTGACTCTGACTTCTTGGTACTGATGCTGCATTTCTGACCACTGTCTGCCAGCTCACTCCATCGGCCAGCAGCCACTTCATGTTCCCAAACCAGGGCCCCCATATAAGTTCACATTCTTTTACAGAGGTTAACAGGTGAAGGCAAGGGCACCCCCTCGGATCTCTTAGGTGGAGTGGCTAATCCAAAGCTTGTTCGTGGAAATCCTATTAAAAGCTGTAAGGCTTCCACTGACAATGTTCGATATTGGTCAATGACAAAGTTAAAATTTAACCCCCATTGATCAGTCAAAATACCTTTCTGAAGCCCCCCAAATTCTTCAAGAGCTCTCTACGGTTTGAATAGTCTATGGGTCCGTAGACGGCTCTGTGAGAGTGAATATACAGACTCATAGACTTACTATTGAGCCTCAAATCAACATGTGTCCCTCTAGGTCAAAGGGCACTTCACAATTATGAAACAACTAATCCCAAAAACCCATATACTGAATGTGGGAAAAAGAAGAGGTCCCAACAACAATAAAAGCAATTTTTATTAATACACTATTAAAAACACATGTACAAAAAATATAAAAAAGCAAAATGCCGTAGGGGACACTACAAGACACCAAGAAAAATGTAAGTGTATATAAGGGGATATAGAATTGCCACAATCAAAGTAGGTAAGTAAACAGCTTACATGACATATAAAGCACTTCATCCATATAACCTATCAAAATGTGATGTGCCTAGCAAAAATGCAGTAGCAACATATAATTGGTATAAATATGGTAACAACAAGAAACCTGGAGAATCTCAAATTAATACTAATGCATCAATAAGATGTCACACTAATAACTCATAATCAGATCACTATATCACAGAGCACAGTAACTCCTGGGCATATGTGATGCATGAATTCAATATCTCCATATACTGTAGAAAAGTCTTCATGTAAACTTATAATATCAACTAATCGAACATGTTACACGGTACAAAGCAAAAACCTCCAATCCCAATATATAATCGATGCATGGTAAAAAAAATAAAACAAGTAAAAAAAAATGTGTAAACAGCTCTGTGCACACAGCTCATACAAAAGCTGTGTATTTCATAGTTGTATTTTGACTGATTTGGTGGAGGATCTCACGGCCCGGACCCCGGCCGACCATCAGCACTATGCAGCACCTGTCATACTGTATATAAAAACTTGTATACAATTTCTTACACTTTTAGTTATCTTTATCTTCTTAAATGAGAGAACTTTCTGTGAAAAGTTACCAGTTGGGTACTTGTGAGACATGATAGCTCTTGCTACGTCTGTACATGCACAGATTCAAACGCTGATTGGCTTAGTACAAGCTTAGTACAAACCCCTAAGTTACTTCTTTCCCTCACATGGATGTACAATGTCATAGACTGGGTACCAAATATCCCCTAGATTTGCAATAGTAGTAATAATAATAATCACCCTCCGATACAAAGCTTTCATGATTATCAAAAGCAAATAAAAATGTTAATGCTTCATGAATGAGCAATAATTACAATGGAACATAAGATCTAAAGCTCAGCACAGCTTGTGTCTAAATAAGACAATTCTTAAGCCGAAAGCTGATTCCTGTTCCTTAGGGCCTAAATGAAGGCACTTATAAATCTGATTATAAGGGGATAAATCATGCAGAATTCATGGGCGTGAAGAAAATTGGCTACTAAGAATGGCAAGATATGCACAAACCAAGGAAAAAGGACTTTGACATTTGATAATAAGCTCTCTGGCTATATATAGGATATTGGAGTAGGGCCCACTTGATTGCATGTTGTGCATATAACAAGTCACAGGGCACCCCGCTCTACTAATTATACCGCCTGCATTGAACTATAATGAACGGTCGGGATGCTGGCCTCTGTTTAATATAGGAATTACATACTGTGCATTGGGGGACACAAGATTTAAACTTAATTATCAATCTTAATGCCTGTGTGGGGGACAAGTCCTGTGCTGAAACATAAGTAATTAGAACACTAGCAATATATTAACCTGCCGATGCATCATTTTTAACGAGCACAAGCAATGATGCTTCGAGTTATTAAAATGACAACTTTTATTTTGAAGCATATATAGGTTGAAGGGAATGTGTCATCAGAAAATTTCCTGCTGTTTAAAATAGGATTTTATGTTAAATGTATTATTTAAAAAAAAATTGTAATGTTTTTTTTTTTTTTAATTATTTACTTTTTCAGATCACTATCTGTATAAAAAAAAATAGAAATCTTGCACTGGCCACTAGGTCTACAGTCGTGCCCGAAAATGTTGGCACCCTTGAAATTTTTCCAGAAAATGATGCATGGCCAAATTGTGCCAAATTAGATATTTAACCTCCCCGGCGTCATGTGACTCATTAGTATTTCAAGGTTTCTGGTGTGACTTTCCCTGACGAAGGCACGCTGCCGAAACGCGCGTAGGGGCTGTGGCACCATCTCCTGAGTACCAGCAAGGCACTAAACACTCTTGTAAGTATTTTGATTTACATATGATTCTTACTGCTATAACTATAAGTGAGTAGGGGGAGCTGGGTATGCCACTATGGCTTAATGTCCTGTATTAGGCATTTGTAGTATCTGCTTTCTAACTCCCACATAGTACTATGGCTGTTTTGAGAACATGTTAATATGGACACTATTATGTTTTTGTAAAGCTGGTTTCTCAGTAGTGGTGCCACATGTATTTGTTTGGCTCACAGTTTGAGCGCCCGTTTTTTGGCTACCAGATTTTAACTACCGTATGTATGTTTAAATGGTTTTAAGGCAATATTTTTTGTACTATAATAAAAATTGGTTCAAGATACGCAATTTTTTTGTATGTTTTCTTTATATCTATAGCGTAGAACATGTGCTGACTATGTATTTATGTGGACGCTGTACTATTAATTCTCTCTAGTTTTGAAATATGCGTCCTATAGAATAAGGGGTATTTGCTAGGTTCTCTCAATATATTAACCTGCCGATGCATCATTTTTAACGAGCACGAGCAATGATGCTTCGAGTTATTAAAATGACAACTTTTATTTTGAAGCATATATAGGTTGAAGGGAATGTGTCATCAGAAAATTTCCTGCTGTTTAAAATAGGATTTTATGTTAAATGTATTATTTAAAAAAAAATTGTAATGTTTTTTTTTTTTTTAATTTTTTACTTTTTCAGATCACTATCTGTATAAAAAAAAAATAGAAATCTTGCACTGGCCACTAGGCCTACAGTCGTGGCCGAAAATGTTGGCACCCTTGAAATTTTTCCAGAAAATGATGCATGGCCAAATTGTGCCAAATTAGATATTTAACCTCCCCGGCATCATGTGACTCATTAGTATTTCAAGGTTTCTGGTGTGAATGGGGAGCAGGTGAGTAAAATTTGATGTTACCACTCTCACACTTTTTCATACTAGTCACTGGAAGTTCAACACAGCACCTCATGGCAAAGGACTCTCTGAAGATGGGACAAGCATCTTTTAGTGTGTGACGGCTGCCAATCATAAAAATCCGCTAAACAACCTGCTATAAAAGTAAATCATACATAATGTAGCAGCACCAAGGACTTTAACGCACTCAACCCTGCGTTAAACTAGTGCCTCTAATACACTATTCATACTTCAGCAGCTAATTCTATCCTAATTGCAGCTAAGAGTGGTATTATAGATTAGAAACCATTTGAACCAGCTCTAAAAAGGGCTGTTGGTTTAACGTTGCACCAACAGGTACTGGAATGCTATATAACACACTGTCCCTTCTGCAGCAGAAACTCTACCCATACAATGCGCTGAACAAGGAACTACCGGGTCTTATATAGATCCGATGACGCTAGGTGGTCAGCCAATCACAGTAATGCCAGCAGCCAACATGGCGACGGCATTACCAAGATAGGCAGGCAATCCTTGCATGTTTAGTGGCTGAAAATCAGGCACCAAACATGCAGGGTGGGGAATCGGGCATGGTGCCTGAGTATAAGGATACTCAATTGAGTGCTCAGTGTTTCGAGCACCGAGCAGTGCAGAGCACTCTCTCCCATCACTAATCAGGACCTAAGATGAAAGAAAAATGAGCAAGTGCCCTGTAGTAAGTAAATGAATTAATAGTAATGGTACATGTAAATAACTTTGGGTACGTAGTTAGCACTGTTTTGATAAAAAAAAAAGTGTAAAATACATCGCACCGCTACAAGTTGTACTCAACCATGACAGTACCTAACTCTTGTAGTTTAGCCAACTTATTCTCCAGCTAAATATTTTTTTGTTTTTGTTTTAGTTTTTGTATTGTATAAGAACAGGGATGTGCCTCCCCTTTTCGTTCTGTTCATTTTGTTTATATAGTTTTCCTTGGGCAGATGTCTGACGGATGGACCCAGTCCTGCTCTGCCCTTATCTATTCTGACGACACATAGTGAGGTGAGCTACAAGAGTTAAGGTACCGTCACACTCAGCGACGCTGCAGCGATACCGACAATGATGTCGATCACTGCAGCGTTGCTGTTTGGTCGCTGGAGAGCTGTCACACAGACAGCTCTCCAGCGACCAACGATCCCGAAGTCCCCGGGTAACCAGGGTAAATATCGGGTTACTAAGCACAGGGCCACGCTTAGTAACCCGATGTTTACCCTGGTTACCGTTGTAAATGTAAAAAAACAAACACTACATACTTACATTCCCGGTGTCTGGTCAGGTCCCTCGCCTTCAGCTTCCCGCACTGACTGAGCGCCGGCCGTAAAATACAGCAGTGACGTCACCGCTGTGCTGTGCTTTACGGCTGGCCAGCGCTCACCAGTCAGTGCGGGAGCTGACGGCGAGGGACCTGACCAGACACCGGAAATGTAAGTATGTAGTGTTTGTTTTTTTTACATTTACAATGGTAACCAGGGTAAACATCGGGTTACTAAGCGCAGCCCTGCTTAGTAACCCGATATTTACCTTGGTTACCAGTGAAGACATCGTTGAATCGGCATCACACACGCCGATTCAGCGATGTCAGCGGGAGATTCAGCGACAAAATAAAGTGCTGAACTTTCCCCAGCGACCAACGATCTCCCAGCAGGGGCCTGATCGTTGGTCGCTGTCACACACAACGATTTTGGTAACGATATCGTTGCTACGTCACAAAAAGCAACAATATCGTTAATGATATCGTTATGTGTGACGGTACCTTTAGGTACCTTACCGATTGTCATGGTGGGATGGCTTTTAAGATTTTTATCAAAACAGTGTTAGCTAAGCACCCTATGTTATTTACATGTACTATTACTATTTATTTACAGCCAGGGAATATGCTCATTTTGTTTTTATATTAGGTTCTGTCCATTAAATGGCCAAAGTGTGAATGCACACCTATGCATTGCACTTATTCCAACATATGCTCAGGCTCAATTTTTTGACAGAGTTTGTTTAAACTAGCAAATCAGCAACTCATGGGCGTCCATTATATTTGCTAGCAAGAGTGCTGTTTATATAGGAATATGCATTTCTGAGGACTATGATGTTTTGTGCAGTTCATCAATAGCAACATTATGGCGAATTGAGAGTTTCTACAAAAGCCAGTTGGCTATTATCTTTCAGTGTAAATGCACCCTTTTAACATACTTTAAGAGCTCAGCAAGGAACCTGTTCTGTTTATTCAGTTTGTGTTATCTTATAAATCTCATTCTTGACACTCAGGTTACAGTACTGCTCTAGAGATTGTACCAGGGGACCTTTGCTGAAATTGCTTGCTCTTATGTTATCTGTAGTAAGGGGTAAGATTGGAAGAGTGTACCAAGACAAACATCATTAATACACTGTCAAAAAAGAAGTATGTGTCTCCTATCTTTGTTTAGCTACTGCATTAGCACAGATGAGATTGTTAGTTGGGAAAGGAGTTGTATGTTACTTTCCAATGTTCTGATCTGTAGGGAATAGTCTGTAGTAAATGCTATGGATTCTATTTAATTAGCTAACATCTATAATATCTGCAAAGATATCAATCACCTAGTGTAAGGGTACCGTCACACTAAGCGACGCTGCAGCGATACCGACAACGATGTCGATAGCTGCAGCGTCGCTGTTTGGTCGCTGGAGAGCTGTCACACAGACAGCTCTCCAGCAACCAACGATCCCGAGGTCCCCGGTAACCAGGGTAAACATCGGGTTACTAAGCACAGGGCCGCGCTTAGTAACCCGATGTTTACCCTGGTTACCAGCGTAAACGTTAAAAAAACAAACACTACATACTTACCTTCCGCTGTCTGTCCTCCGGCGCTCTGCTTTCCTCTGCACTGTCAGCGCCGGTCAGCCGGAAAGCAAAGCGGTGACGTCACCGCTGTGCTTTCCGGCTGGCCGGCGCTGACACAGGATGCAGGAGGAGTGCAGAGAAGCACAGCGCCGGGGACAGACAGCTGAAGGTAAGTATGTAGTGTTTGTTTTTTTTACTTTTACGCTGGTAACCAGGGTAAATATCGGGTTACTAATCGCGGCCCTGCACTTAGTAACCCGATGTTTACCCTGGTTATCAGTGAAGACATCGCTGAATCGGCATCACACACGCCGATTCAGCGATGTCAGCGGGAGATCCAGCGATGAAAGAAAGTTTCAAACGATCTGCTACGACGTACGATTCTCAGCGGGGTCCCTGATCGCAGTAGCGTGTCAGACACAGCGAGATCGTAACGATATCGCTGGAACGTCACGGATCATGCCGTCCTAGCGATCAAAGTGCCACTGTGTGACGGTACCCTAAGTGCTAGAAGTATCTTAAATCCATTGGAAAATAATAGAACTTAATATTTCCACTCATATGCTTTTATCAAAGTATGAGGCTATGCACACCTTCACACCAATGTTATTTTATTGTTCATTTGCTCACTGAATGTAAAGTTAAGCAACATCTAGACAGTTTCCATTACAATTTTTCTACAATTTTGCTGATGCAGAGATCATTTAGTTCTTTGCTCCATGCTTTTGTAAAACTGTTCCAAATCTGTTAGTGCTTTTGCTCCTTTTGGCTCAGTCTGCTTTCTCCCTACCTTCTCTCAGTGTTAGAAATAATAGCATGAGTGGGAAGAGGGTTGGATACTGATCTCCAGTGTAGAGAGATGAGAAAGAATGTATAGTCTAAAGGTACCTTCACACTGAGCGACGCTGCAGCGATACCGACAACGATGTCGATCGCTGCAGCGTCACTGTTTGGTTGCTGGAGAGCTGTCACACAGACAGCTCTCCAGCGACCAACGATCCCCGGTAACCAGGGTAAACATCGGGTTACTAAGCGCAGGGCCGCGCTTAGTAACCCGATGTTTACCCTGGTTACCAGCGTAAACGTTAAAAAAACAAACACTACATACTTACCTTCCGCTGTCTGTCCTCCGGCGCTCTGCTTTCCTCTGCACTGTCAGCGCCAGTCAGCCGGAAAGCAAAGCGGTGACATCACCGCTGTACTTTCCGGCTGGCCGGCGCTGACACAGGATGCAGGAGGAGTGCAGAGAAGCACAGCGCCAAGGACAGACAGCTGAAGGTAAGTATGTAGTGTTTGAAAAAGAACCACTTGAAAATTAATAAATAATAAATCCAATAACCATAATGTACAAATATCAATATTTTATTAAGGACACCAATAAAGACTAACACAAAAATATATAAAAAACATATAAACGACAATTTAAAAACCAAAGGGAGCAGAGCACCACCTATAATCATTAATCATGAAGATATCATATGTAATAGTTCCTGCTTCCATATAAGGGGGAACATATACCAAATCACATAAATCTAGATAAATAAATAAATAAAGTGGAGCAGCTGGGCAGGGCAGTGCTGGGCACCAGCAGTGCCACTTTATGGATAATGAATTTGGGTTAGTATGTGGAGATTTCTCCTTTTACCATGTGCTGGTTATCGTCCTATTAGGGAATACTGTGAGTTATGTTACTAGATGCACTTCATTCAGTGGTTATATAAATTTAAAACAATTTGTGTTAATATATGGAGATTTCTCCTTCTATCATGTGCTAGTTACTGTCCTATTAGGGAAATATTGTGAGTCATGTCACTAGATGCACTTTAGTTAGTGGTTATATATGCCCAATTGTTTATGCACTTTCATACTACCTGGATTGGATTAAATGAATACTTATAGGCACTTTATTTATTTATTTATCTAGATTTATGTGATTTGGTATATGTTCCCCCTTATATGGAAGCAGGAACTATTATATATGATATCTTCATGATTAATGATTATAGGTGGTGCTCTGCTCCCTTTGGTTTTTAAATTGTCGTTTATATGTTTTTTATATATTTTTGTGTTAGTCTTTATTGGTGTCCTTAATAAAATATTGATATTTGTACATTATGGTTATTGGATTTATTATTTATTAATTTTCAAGTGGTTCTTTTTCATTCATGTTTAGTTGTCCGCTTGGGTTTTGTTTTGGAAATTATTTGATAGGTTCATCTGTGCTCCTATTCTTTTTGGGTTTAAAGTATGTAGTGTTTGTTTTTTTTAACGTTTATGCTGGTAACCAGGGTAAACATCGGGTTACTAAGCGCGGCCCTGCGCTTAGTAACCCAATGTTTACCCTGGTTACCAGAGAAGACATCGCTGGATCGGCGTCACACACGCCGATCCAGCGATGTCAGCGGGAAGTCCAGCGACGAAATAAAGTTCTGAACTTTCCTCAGCGACCAACGATCTCCCAGCAGGGGCCTGATCGTTGGTCGCTGTCACACATAACGATTTCCTTAACGATATCGTTGCTACGTCACAAAAAGCAACGATATCGTTAACGATATCGTTATGTGTGAAGGTACCTTAAGAGAGGGTAGAGAAAGCAGCAATGGAAAAAGGAAGAAAAAGCAGGCTCCCAAGACCTGTCCTCAGTACCACAACCCTTCCAATCCACCAGATAAAATTTTTTGCCACGTACCACCTTGTACCCCAGAATGGAATTCACCTCGTAATCGTCCGTAGACGAACCCGATGTCTCAGCAGATGACTCGGAAAACCGGGACATGTATACGGGCTTCAAAAGGGACACATGAAAGGTGTCGGTGATACCTAGGCGAGGCGGAAGGGCTAAACAGTAGACCACAGGATTAACCTGTTCGAGGACCTTAAAAGGACCCAAGTAGCAAGGTGCAAACTTAGTGGACTCAACTCGCAGCCTGATGTTACGGGCGGAGAGCCACACTAAG
The DNA here is from genome assembly GCF_032444005.1 of Ranitomeya imitator. Classification (NCBI taxonomy): domain Eukaryota; kingdom Metazoa; phylum Chordata; class Amphibia; order Anura; family Dendrobatidae; genus Ranitomeya; species Ranitomeya imitator. The sequence continues at coordinate 478,095,543 of NC_091283.1, read as the reverse complement.
TCGCCAGGAGCAAAGGTCGGAGCGGGGCGCCAATGTACATCGGCGGAGGACCTCATTCTCTCCTTGGAAGCCCGAATGGCATCCTGAGTGCGATCCCAAATGTCCCATGCCTCCACAGCCCAAACTGCCACCCTGGAATCGGCGGAAGACACGGGCATGGGCACAGGTACCCGCGGATGCTGACCATAGTTAAGGAGGAATGGAGTCTGTCCAGTGGAGTCGGCTACAGCATTGTTCAGAGCAAACTCCGCCCACGATAGCAAAGATGCCCAGTCATCTTGCCTAGCAGAGACAAAATGTCGCAGATATGTGACCAATGTCTGGTTGGCTCTCTCTACCAACCCATTCATCTCGGGATGATAGGCAGAAGAGAGATTTAACTCAATACTGAGAAGATGATAAAGCTCTCTCCAGAACCGAGACGCAAACTGGGGACCCCGATCACTGACAATTTTGTCCGGCATACCGTGAAGGCGGAAGATATGTTTAATAAACAACGCTGCCAAGGCCTGTGCAGAAGGTAGCCGAGGAAGCGGCACCAAATGCACCATTTTAGAAAAATGGTCGGTGATTACCCAAATGACGGTACAGCCACGTGACTTGGGCAAACCCACCACAAAGTCCATCCCGACCATCTCCCAGGGCCTGTCTGCCACCGGCAGAGGATATAAAAATCCAGCTGGCCGTTGTCGGAGAGACTTATTTTTGGCACAGGAGACACATGTCCGAACATAGTCTCCGATGTCATGAACCATATGTGGCCACCAGTACATTCTCGCCAGCAACTCAGATGTCCTCTTTGCCCCAAAGTGTCCACCCACTCTGGACGAATGAGCCCAAGAGAGAACCTCTGGTCACAAATTGATGGGAACAAAAGTCTTACCCGGAGGCACAGACTCTAGCAAAACAGGGGCTACGGTTCTCAGACTCTCTGAAGGGACAATAAGCCGAGGCTCCTCTTCCTCCTCCTCAGTTGACACAAGGGAGCGAGAGAGAGCGTCAGCATGAATGTTCTTCTCCCCGGCGAGATAATCGAGAGTGAAGTAGAACCGGGAGAAGAACAAGGACCATCTGGCCTGACGAGAATTCAGCCGCTGAGCTGTACGCAAATAGACCAAATTTTTGTGGTCCATGAAGACTTGGAAGGGAAACCGAGCACCTTACAAAAGATGTCTCCACTCCGAAAAGGCCAACTTCATTGCTAGCAACTCCCTATCCCCGATGGAGTAATTTCTCTCCGCTGGTGTGAAGGTGTTTGAGAAGAAGAAGCATGGATGCTTCTGACCTTGAGCATCCTTTTGATAGAGGACTGCTCCAGCACCAACGGATGAGGCATCCACCTCCATTAGGAATGGCTTATCCACATCGGGACGATGTAAGATGGGAGCGCTAGCAAAATGAGACTTTATGGAAGTGAAGACCTGGGAGACCTCTTGCGACCACAATTTGGGATTTGTTCCCTTCACCAAAGTTGAGAAGTGGGGAATGAACTGGCGATAGTAATTTATGAACCCCATAAAGCGCTGCACCGCTTTATGAGAATGGAGTTCTTGCCAGTCCATCACAGCCTGTAGTTTGACAGGATCCATAGACAATCCCTGGGCGGAGACTATATAGCCCAGGAAGAGTAAAGACTCCTGCTCAAACACACACTTCTCCAACTTTGCATAATGGGAATTCGCCCGTAAGAGTTCGAAGACTCTGCCAACATCTCTCCAGTGGGAGTCAATATCTGGAGAGAAGATGAGAATATCATCCAGATAGACTACGACCGAGGTGGAAAGCATATCCCGGAAGATATCGTTGACAAAGTCCTGAAAAACGGCTGGGGCATTACAGAGCCCGAAAGGCATCATCAGATACTCATAGTGCCCATCCCTGGTATTAAAAGCCGTTTTCCATTCGTCCCCCTCACGGATGCGAATCAGGTTGTAGGTACCCTGCAGATCTAGTTTGGTGAATACCTTTGCTCCCCTTAGCCTGTCAAAGAGCTCAGAAATCAGGGGCAATGGGTACTTATTTTTAATGGTGATGGCATTAAGACCCCTGTAATCAATGCAAGGACGTAATTCCCCGTTCTTCTTCTGTTCTAAGAAGAATCCCGCCCCTGCAGGAGACACTGACTTCCTAATGAACCCTCTTGCCAAATTCTCCTGGATGTATTGAGACATAGCCTCCGTCTCAGGGAGAGAGAGGGGATATATCCTTCCCCGAGGAGTTTCCGCTCCAGGCAAGAGATCAATAGGACAGTCGTAGGGGTGATGAGGTGGTAGAGTCTCTGCAGCCTTTTTAGAGAATACGTCTGCATAACCCCAGTAGCACTTGGGAAGAGAAGAAAGGTCTGCGGGTATCTCGGTAGTAGAAACCTGCACACACTCACTCACACACCTGCCCATACAAGATTCACTCCAACCCAATATTCTCCCTGAGGACCACTCAATATGTGGGGAGTGGAAATGGAGCAAGGGTATTCCCAGTAAAATCTCATCCATTCCCTCGGGAAGGACAAGAAGGGAAATAATCTCCTGGTGGGAAGGGGACATGATCAACGAGAATGGAACAGTCTGGTGTGTGATTTGCTGTGGAAGTGTCGACCCATTCACAACTCTAATAGTTACAGGTTTGGCGAGCATTACAAGTGGTACTGCTCCTGAATCCACACAAAGCTCGACTGCTAGAGTGGATGAGTCAAACAGGATTGTCCCTTTAAAGGACAGTTTGGAGGAAAATGCCGCTGTGTCTAGTCAACCTCCCCAATGGCTACTAAACGCGATCGTTTTCCCGACCGCCATGGACATTTATTGGTGTAATGTCCTAGTTGGTGACAATTTTTACAAATCATGGGTACTTGAGCGGCCTGAGACTTAGGTCCCGCTCGAGAAACCTCCATGGGCTCATGGGAGTCGGATGCCAGAATTCGAGATTCAAGAGGTCTGGCGAAGGTGGGAGCCAGTCTAAACCTCTGCCTACACTGGGTCTGCTCTAACCTCTGCTCGTGAAAACGGAGGTCGATGCGGGTAGATACAGAAATAAGCTCCTCCAGTGTGGCGGGTATCTCCCTGGTGGCCAAGGCGTCCTTCACGTGGTCTGCCAGTCCCTTCCAGAACACCAGAATTAGAACTTTATCCGACCACTCTAACTGTGAGGCTAGAGTCCGGAACTGGATGGCAAACTGGCTGACCACGGACAAGCACTGAGTAATTGTCAATAACTGGAGCGCGGTATCGTGGGTAATACGGGGTCCCAAAAAGACCTGCTTCAGAGCATCCAGAAAGAGAGGAGCACTCTGTACCACACGATCATCACGCTCCCAAAGTGGCGTTGCCCACTCCAATGCCCTGCCCGACAAGAGAGATAAAATAAATCCCACTTTCGCCCGTTCCGTAGGGAAACACGCCACCAGGAGCTCGAGGTGTATGGAGCACTGGCTCACGAATCCGCGACATTGTTTACTGTCACCAGCAAACTTGTCAGGAAGCGGGAGACGGGATATAGTCGGAGCAGGGGTGGCAGCAGACAAACAGGCTGCGGCTACACTTGCAGCCTGAACAGTGACAGCAGTGACATCCACAGCTGAGGTTGAACGCTCTAGAGCCACCAACCTTCCCTCCAGCTGCTGGATGTACCGCTGTAAACACTGATCGTCCGCCATTTACTAACCAGACCCTGGCGCTAGTGTTCTGTTAGGACTGGCGGAATGCACCAAGTATAAGGTGAAATAATATTGGTGCGTTTACAGTCCGGGGTCCACCGTGCAGGTGAAAACCTGCTGCTAGTAAATGGCAGCGCTATATGGCTGTGGAAGTGAACCCTGTAAAGCCACAGGTCCGCAATACCGCACTAAAGATTGCAAGCAAGGAGTCAGCGAATTCAATCCCAAGACTCAGGGTTGAAGTCTGTTCAGACTACTTGCGCACAACACTGCAACTGGGTGTGTTAGGTAACTGTTAGATATAGTTAGAGCACCAAAGTGCGAACTGTGCCATGCTGGCAGACACCACTAAGCACCCGGACGTGGGTTAGGAAGCGCACTACTGGCGCTTGGCGCTGCACTGGTGGTCACAGCAATAGATGCTGATTTGTGTGTAACACGTTGAGAGGTTAGTCGGGCGCTATATAGCAGCCATACACCTTACGCAAACAGTCATACGATAGGGTAGGAATATTTAATGAATGACTTGCACTCACAACAAACACACGTATACAATTGTAGACTAGCGCATGGCCGTGCGGTCATGCAAAGCTTATATAGCTGCAGCACGTTCGGGACCTTCCAATAAAGGACCAGTGGGAATTTACCACAGAAGTTAGCACCTTCAGGACCTTCCAGGAGGACCAATGGGAACCGCTGCAGCATCTGAGCATGTGACCCTCGATCTCCAACGGGAGATCTTACCCTGGGCATGCTCAGAAGGGAAAAAGCAGGACTTAGTCCCAAAAGCGTCCGCTCGCTGCTGCCCAGCACTGGCTTTAATGGCAACAGCTGGAAAAGCAACAGCAAGCCTAAGCACAGAGTGAGACTAAGCCAGACGCAAGGACCGACGTCTCCGCTTAGCAGGTTCTACTGCGGCAGGAGCAGAATGGAAGACCACAGCAGAAACGGCCCGAGATTCCCCCTGTGCAGAAGCGGGAACTTGACCCCTAACACTGCAAAAAATAAACCCTCACATGGCCATATTGACAGAAAAATAAAAAAGTTATGGCTCTGGGAAGAGGAAAGCGAAAAACAAACACGGAAAAGCGGAAAATCCCAAGGCCATGAAGGGGTTAAAGGATGAACTGACCAGCTCTCATGGCAGCCTGTTCCACTCATTGATCACCTTCATTTCAAAAAGTTTTTCTAATATCTACTCTGCATCTTCTCTCATTCAGTTTCATTCTATTGCTTCTCGTTTTACCATGTACAAATGAGAATAATGATCATCCCTCTACACTGTGACATCCCTTCAGATATTTGTAGACAGCTATTAAGTCTCCTCTTAGCCATCTTTTTTGCAAGCTAAACATTCCCAAATCCTTTAACCGTTCCTCGTAGGACATACTTTGCAGTCCGCTCACGATCCTGGTAGCTCTTTTCTGAACTTGCTCCAGTTTTTAAATGCCTTTTTAAAAATGCGGTGCCCAGAACTGGATACAGTATGTCAGATAAGTCCTGACTAAGACGGATAATTACTTCATGTGATCTAGACTTTATGCTCCTCTTAATACATCTTAGAACTGTTTGCCTTTTTTGTTGCTGCATCACACTGTTGACTCATATGCAGCCTGTGATCTATTAGTATACCAAAGTCTTTTTCACACGTGCTGTTGCTTAGTCCTATTCCTCCCATTCTATAGATGTAATTTTCATTTTTCTCGCCCAGATGTAGAATGTTGCATTTCTTCCTGTTAAATACCATTCTATTAGTTGCTGCCCGTATTTCTCTATCTTCTCTAGTGTTAGCTATCCTTTCTAGCTTTGCATCGCCTGACACTTTGATCAGTTTACCTTCAGTTCCCTTATCTAGATCATTTATAAAAATGTTGAACAAGACTGGGGCCAGGACAGAGCATTGTAGTACCCCACTTGAAACTCTATCATGAAGGTCAGGTTTAATTTTGGCCTGGACATTGAGGATAAAATTGGCATGGTCACTATGGGGGTTAAATAAAGCTGCTTTTTTCTAACTTCCTTCCTTGTATTTGGTTTTGACAAAACTTTATTGATAAAGTCATGTTCTTATTAAATGTGATTTTATTGCTTTTCCATAATGAAGATGCACTAAAAACGCATATGCATTTTTACTCTGCATCTAATTCAGTTCTATGAAGAAAATCTGCACCTAAAACTCGGCAGCGTACCCGCAAGAGAAGTTGACATGATGCAGATATTAAATACGTGCTGCATGTCAGTTTATGCCAACTAAAAAAGAAGCACAGTGGGCATGAGATTTCTATAAATCCCCTCCACTTTGAGGGAACGCTACATTTTGCGTATTTACATGAAAATATGCAGTGTCAAAAACTCATTGTTTTAAGTTATCTTGAGACACAGTAAATTTTCTGTGCAAAAAAAAACCAAAGCAAAAATGCAGCATTTACGCTACATGGGAAAATGGCCTAAGTTAATTTTCTTAACGTGAACCAGTAGGGCTTTTGAGTTGCAATATTAAAGTAGGTAATAAACATAATCCTCTAAGGAGTGTACCAAAAAGAGGATAAGAAGTGAAGGAGCAATTATATTAAGGTTAAAATTAATATTTATTAATACAATTATTAAAAAAGTTTTTTTACAATAAAAAAGACACACAAAATGGAACCTCCAAATGATATGGGGAGAGAAGAGCCCCCGCCCCCAGAAGAAGCATCTTGCGAAACGGCGCTCGTCGGGCGTCGGGAGAGCGCAGCCAGCTGTCTCTACACACGTGTATGATCCCTTGGCACTAGCCTTCATCTCCTCTACGGTGCTGAGCAGGTAGCATTACCGACACGATACCCTTATTCATATGCCTTATAGCAGCCTATGCCATGATAAATAGGGATTCTCTTGTCAGTTTTGAGCAGCTTTACTTATAAGCACCAGCTGGTCCGGGTACTGGAATATCCCATTTTGTATTACATTGGCTTTTGTTATGTCTGCTAATATCTTGGTTATTTTGCACTATTTATAGGAAAATATAGTCTAACAGTTAAAACAATAACCTAGCAACAACACTTTTTCTCCGTGCACTTTAAACCCTCATCTTTAATCCTAACGTCTGTGGATCTAGTGTATTGTTTATGCTCACCGTATTGGAGGGGAATTTATTCATACAGTTTTTACATACATCAATAATTTAACTACTTTTTTGCTGGCTCTTCTCTCCCCTTATCATTTGGAGGTTCCATTTTGTGTCTCTTTTTTATTGCAAAAAACTTTTTTAATAATTGTATTATAAATATTAATTTTAACCTTAATATAATTGCTCCTTCACTTCTTATCCTCTTTTTGGTACAATCCTTAGAGGATTATGTTTTTTGAAGTGACTTTCGGCCACTAACAAACTAGGACTATGATAATAAATATTAAAGTAGGGTAAAGTAGGGAAAACAAGTTGAAAAATACCTTCCTGGCAGAAAATGGATTTTCCACTGCTGAAAAAATCAACTGAAAAGACATGTCAGCAAAGAAGAGACGTCAGTCAAGCACATAGTAGTGGTGCTAGGTGGGGGATAATGAGGAGGATTGATGCACTAGTTGGGAATTCACATTCCGTCGGTGCACTTACAGCCCCATTTATATAAAGAATCTGGGCCTGAAACATCAATGCTGGCAATGTCTACAATGGAGATGATGAGAGGGCGTGCTGAAGTCAGATTCGCCTGATTCATAAAGAGGTGCACACCTCTTCATGAATCTGGAATGCCTGACGAGTGGCATGAACCTCCATGTGCTATGCTATAAAATCTCACTCTAGTCAGGTACTGGAGTGAGATTTCTGGCTTAGGGAATGCCACAGCAAGACATGAATAGGACAGGCTGTGGCATCATGCTCCCATCCTCTCCCAGCTACACCTATTTCATCAAAGCTGGTAGAAATTGGCATGAAGTTGCAAAATTTAAGCTCAACTCTGCTTAATTTTTGTGACTTTTCAAAGCTTTTATGCCCGAATTCTGGTGTGAAAGTTTTAATGACTGCCCTAGGGCATAGTATAGTACTGCAGTGTGCATGCGCCCGGGCTCTTTGACCTTTGTGAGCACGTGTGCACTACAGTACTTTGGTCTGACCTCATCAGGGCAGAGATGTACGCCTGTGTAGGAGCGTCATCTACATGAAGCAAGAAGGAGGCTGGTATTGAAAGAAGATGGGAGGCACCGGACCAAGACCAGTGACATCCCTTGGAACGGACCTTCCCCCCGCAGGTGAATATAATAAAAGGTGTTTTTCTTGTCGGTTTGGGGGCAGCTATACAGCATTATAGAATACTGTATGTCAGGCCTGAAAGGTGGTGGTGCCTTACCTCATATTGGCCAAACCTGGTGACAGGTTCGCTTTAAAGAGAAAGGTTTACAACTTATCTAATTCCTTAGCCGCAGACAATGTGTGACCACCAGGTACGGACTGGGGCTGAAATTCAGTTCTGGCATTTGAAATCACACAGACCCATGTTGTCCATGTCGCCATTATCCAGATGGCATATATTACTAATAATACCCTGGATGGAGGAAAGGAAGATTTCCTACAAGTCCAATATTTCTAATGATACCCATGGCCTGTTCGGGTAAGTGACGGAGTCAGCAACTTTGGGCTTCATCGCAACTCTTAACAGTATGGTTATCTTGAGAACACCGATTCTGTTAACAATGTAGCAGACAAGGCAGCCCACAACCAGACAGACCCTTCTGGCATTTGCCAGAATTGCTAGATGGCCAGTCTGGCCCTGGTGACCACTGATTTTTGAAACTATTTACCCATAATCAATTCATAGTCATATAGCAGTAGAAACAGATGACATATCTTTTAATTTGTTGTTTTTTCTGCAATATTTTCATATTTTTCACCGTTTATCACCGTAGTTGGAATTATTTGAAAGCAAGAAATGATAAATGTTTTCGGCTTGGATCTGAATGACTGATAATAACATCTGAATATTGAGCATAATCTTTGAGAGACTGCAGACCCGGCCTCTGCACATCCACCTCACCTGTGCTGTCCAAAAGAAAAGAAAATTGATTGAATTCAGAGAGTGGCAACGTGTTGTTCTCAGTCATTCTGCAGATTGAGTCAGCACATAGCCAGAAACATAGGAAAACACGTTGCCAAGAACTGCACCATCTCACACTGACCTTCACACCATGGAGATGGCGAGAACATCGGTTTACATTGCAGCCTTGCTGAGTTACATGATTATAATGAGGTTTCCATTTACTTATCCATTTGCATAATGAATTACGTCCCTGGTAATTACTAGTGTGTCTGTTTCATGTGTTTACCCAACCTCCTCACACAAATTCAGGCTAATCTTGGCTTGTCTGCATGGGTTCTGAATGGGGAGAGGGAAGTAAGCAGTTGCCGGACACAATTATTTGTATAAAAATTACAACCTATAGGGATCCACTCTTAACCGCTGTTTGCTAGACTTGCTGCTAATGCACCGAGCTGGCAGACAGCTGCGAGCCACATACCACAAACCCACGAACAACATGTGGCTCTCAAGCTAAAGGTTGGGGACCCCTGCTATAAGGTATCCTTCCATTGCCCCTGTGAATAAAGGTCCAGAGGGTCTTTTACATGACTATACAGCTACATGTTGTGCTTTTGAAATTACATTTAGGCTGCATTCACATATCCATTTTTCTCACTCATGTACTGTCTGCTTTTAAGATGGACAGCCCATTCACCCGCAGATTAATGAAACCATTTGGTTGTTTTAATAGATCCTTGTGTCCATCCATCACATTTAGTGCAAGTACTATTCTCATCCATTCCTGCAGATCAGACTTAGTCATTAAAGTCTATGGCCTCTGTGATTTCTTGATTAGCTGCCCAGAAAAAAATAAAATGTCAGTTTGGTAGCTGTAGCGGGGAGTTACGACTAGAGTAAGATTAGTGGCGACGTACATGCCCCATCATCAAGATCGATAAGAAAATAGGCGTTTTTGGTTAATCTGGGTCTATGGGTTCCGTCATAAAAGGATGAAAAGCCAAAGACATCAGTCTTAACTGATCCATGTGTTTGTTTATTTTACCTGATCCATTAAAAGCCAATGGAAAAAAAGATTCAAATGATTTACCTCTGTTAGTTTTTAAAAATGGATGAGAAAAAAAACAGATGCAAAATTGGCACACGAGAGAAGAAAAATGTCAATTTTTGATGGCTGGAAAAATGGAAACATATATGTGAATGAAGCCTTGATTGCTTTACAAGAGCGCAAAAAGTTCTGCATCTTGGACATGGATAGCAATTTTGCGATACAATGTACGGCTGGCGTGGAGGATCCCACATGTATGGTACAGTAAAGTATAGCTCTCGCTCTGCTGAGTGTGTCTCGCTAATGCAATGAGGCGCTAGGAAGAGAAATGATCAGCAGGTTTTTGGCATGGGTAACACTTGTTTCCTTCTCTCTGGATATCTCCTTAGAGTTAGTTTTGGCAAAGTGACAATAATAAAAACGACAGTCCCTGGAGACCAATTATAGCTGGTCTTGAAGAAATCTGCAGGAATCTATCACAATATGGATTATATGAAGAGGTGAAGGGCCGGGGTAGAATTGTTTTCTGCATGATGAAAAGAAAACAAAAGCTGGCTGCTCGTGAATATAAGTTTTATCTGATGCGATGTTCTGTATCTCCAGTGCTTAGTAATATATCATCCCACCCTCCTCCTCCTTCCACCGGCCTCTAATATCTCTAGTTTAATTTCCTGCAGATCCTGGATGACAGACACGTGCTGTTGAGGGGGGAGCGCGTGATTGGCAGACATCTTGTTAGTTGTGTATTGTGATCGCAGGCCTGCTCTCATTTATCTGAACCGTATGAGGTGTGATGTGCAGCGAGCTCTGGCCACATACAGTGCTTTGATTGAATTCATCACTCCGGGAAACAAAGGAGAAAAATTCTGCCATCGTTTTCACAGATAAATGAGCAGAGCCTTAATCTGCTTTAATACTGATTGAAACGGCTCTGTGTTTTATTTTTTTGCGGCTTGGTGGTGGATTAGTGCTGTAATTGATTCAGTAATACCTTCATTAAATCAGATTCATTCCAAGGGTTTGTGATGCCAGCATTGGCTATGTCTCTGTGTTTCCATCTCCTTCTTTATATATGATTCATACAGGGGCAGACACAGACAGAAGAAGGCCCCTGTGCAGGAACAGTATATAGGCCCTTTGCAGCCCAATGTATCTGTGACTGAAGCAGTTTGCTGCTTTGGAAGTGGAAGTCAACCTCCTTACCTCTTGGGCAGGAGTGGATACAGACTAAAGAGGGCACCTATCCAAGAACAAAAGTTGAAACCTTTACAGTCCCAACAGCTTCGGAGGTGTTAGTGGCCCCATTACCTCTTGAGCCATGAGTAGCTGTACAGGTTGCACCAATGATATGTCTGTCAAGGAGTAGAAGAGCTGTCGGCACCCCCCTGAAAAACATGTATTGATTATAATGCTTTGATCTGTTTTACATCTGATTTTAATTTACCATACTGTGTTCTGCAACAGTTAAAGTACTGTCACATTTAGTGACGCTGCAGCGATCCAGACAACGATCGCGATCGCTGCAGCATCGCTGTTTGGTCGCTGGAGAGCTGTCACACAGACAGCTCTCCAGCGATCAACGATGCCGGTCCCCTGGTAACCAGGGTAAACATCGGGTTACTAAGCGCAGGGCCGCACTTAGTAACCCGATGTTTACACACTACATACTTACCTTCCGCTGTCTGTCCCCCGGCGCTATGCTTCTCTGCACTGACTGTGAGCGCCGGCCGGAAAGCACAGCGGTGACGTCACTGCTGTGCTCTGCTTTCCGGCTGGCCGGCGCTCACAGTGCAGAGAAGCAGAGCGCCGGAGGGCAGACAGCGGAAGGTAAGTATGTAGTGTTTGGTTTTTTTTACGTTTACGCTGGTAACCAGGGTAAACATCGGGTTACTAAGCGCGGCCCTGCGCTTAGTAACCCGATGTTTACCCTTGTTACCAGTGAAGACATCGCTGAATCGACGTCACACACGCCGATTCAGCGATGTCTGCAGGGAGTCCAGCGACGAAATAAAGTTCTGGACTTTCTGCACCGACCAACGATGGCACAGCAGGATCCAGATCGCTGCTGCCTGTCAAACTGAACGATATCGCTAGCCAGGACGCTGCAACGTCATGGATCGCTAGCGATATCGTTCAGTGTGAAGGTACCTTTAGTCTGTGGACATGGTTAGTTGTTAGAACCAGTCCAGGTTGGGAGGAGTAAAATGGGCTCAGGAAGCTGGATCCTGGTTGATGGGTTGTTGAAGAATACCTACTGAACAGATAAGAAGGATTTTTGATTAGAAGATTGGCCACAAGTAGGAGAGTGTATTTAGCAACAGAAGATCTAAAGATAGCAAGTTCCAGAACAAGTTTACTGTAACTGATTCTACAGCTTTGGCAAAAATGAAGAGACCACTGCAAAATGTTCAGGTTGCCTGATTTTTCTAGGTATATTTTTGAGTAAAATGTAAATTGTTGTTTTAGTCAAAACCTCTGACAACATGTCTCCGAAGTTCCAAGCAATAAATTTTGGTATTTTTTTCTGAAGACACTTTAATGCATCTTGGCATGCTTTCCACCAGTCTTTCACACTGCTTCTGGTGCAAAAATTTAAGCAGTTCTTCTTTGTTTGATGGTGTGTGACTATCCATCATCCTCTTGATTAAATTCCAGAGGTTTTCAATGGGGTTCAGGTCTGGAGATTGGGCTGCCCATGACAGGGTTTTGATGTGGTGGTCTCTTAATTTTTGCCAGAGCTATATATCGCCGAAGTGCAGTGATTGAAAAAAGTATTAAGAAGGTGTCTTCCACCTGCACTGAGTACAGGAGTAGGATGACCGAATTGAGAGAGGTATAATTCCTCTAGGCACCTAGAAGGAGTAGGCTAGATAAGGGCAACATGTTTGGTTTAGAGAATTCTTATTCCAACCAGGGGACATTGGTATCATGTAGAGCACTACTTAGGAGTTAAATGTCAGTGCTCCAGACACATGCTAGAAAAACCCACATTTCGCCCATCTTATCATCACCCCAGCCCTCTAACCTGTATAGCTGGGTTTATTCTTCAGCCAATAGTTTGATATTCTGCCCTTATAATATACTAGATTGTGGCCCGATTCTAACGCATCGGGTATTCTAGAATATGCATGTCCCCGTAGTATATGGACAATGATGATTCCAGAATTCGCGGCAGACTGTGCCCGTCGCTGATTGGTCGAGGCAACCTTTATGACATCATCGACCAATCAGAGACGCGGGATTTCCTGGACAGACAGAAAGACAGACAGAAAGACAGACAGACAGACGGAAAAACCCTTAGACAATTATATATATAGATATATATAGGCTGCTTTGGGTTTCCTCTTCCTCTTTTCCCCAGCAGCCTAGGTTCTGGTAGCTTTCCCTTCCTAACTCCCCTTTTTAAAGCTGTTAATTTTCCATGTTTCTGGAGTCCTGTATGTTTACAGTTTTGCTTTTGTTTTACTTAGAAACACATTTGAAGTCACAGTGGAGGTTATTTGGTAAAGTTTTGTTGGAAAGAACGGACTTGCATACCATGTTTGGTGACGGCATAGTACCGGGGTTCATTTTGATAATGCTATGCTTATCAAGTTTTTTATGGTAAAAAAAATGCAGAAGTTATACAGTCATGGCCAAAAGTATTGACACCCCTGCAATTCTGTCAGATAATACTCATTTTCTTCCTGAAAATGATTGCAAACACAAATTATTTGGTATTATTATCTTCATTTAATTTGTCTTAAATGAAAAAACATAAAAAAGAATTGTCCTAAAGCCAAATTGGATATAATTCCACACCAAACATAAAAAAGGGGGTGGACAAAAGTATTGGCACTGTTCAAAAAATCATGTGATGCTTCTCTAATTTGTGTAATTAGCAGCACCTGTAACTTACCTGTGGCACCTAACAGGTGTTGGCAATAACTAAATCACACTTGCAGCCAGTTGACATGGATTAAAGTTGACTCAACCGCTGTCCTGTGTCCTTGTGTGTACCACATTGAGCATGGAGAAAAGAAAGAAGAACAAAGAACTGTCTGAGGACTTGAAAAACCAAATTGTGAGGAAGCATGAGCAATCTCAAGGCTACAAGTCCATCTCCAAAGACCTGAATGTTCCTGTGTCTACCGTGCGCAATGTCACCAAGAAGTGTAAAGCCCATGGCACTGTGGCTAACCTCCCTACATGTGGATGGAAAAGAAAAATTGACAAGAGATTTCAACACAATATTGTGCGGATGTTGGATAAAGAACCTCGACTAACATCCAAACAAGTTCAAGCTGCCCTGCAGTCCGAGGGTACAACAGTGTCAACCCATACTATTCGTCGGCGTCTGAATGAAAAGGGACTGTATGGTAGGAGACCCAGGAAGATCCCACTTCTTACCCCGAGACATAAAAAAGCCAGGCTGGAGTTTGCCAAAATTTACCTGAAAAAGCCTAAAACATTTTGGAAAAATGTTCTCTGGTCAGATGAGACAAAAGTAGAGCTTTTTGGGCAAAGACATCATCATAGAGTTTACAGGAGAAAAAAAGAGGCATTCAAAGAAAAGAACACGGTCCCTACAGTCAAACATGGTGGAGGTTCCCTGATGTTTTGGGGTTGCTTTGCTGCCTCTGGCACTGGACTGCTTGACCGTGTGCATGGCATTATGAAGTCTGGAGACTACCAACAAATTTTGCAGCATAATGTAGGGCCCAGTGTGAGAAAGCTGGGTCTCCATCAGAGGTCATGGGTCTTCCAGCAGGACAATGACCCAAAACACACTTCAAAAAGCACTAGAAAATGGTTTGAGAGAAAGCACTGGAGACTTCTAAGGTGGCCAGCAATGAGTCCAGACCTGAATCCCATAGAACACCTGTGGAGAGATCTAAAAATGGCAATTTGGAGAAGGCACCCTTCAAATATCAAGGACCTGGAGCAGTTTGCCAAAGAAGAATGGTCTAAAATTCCAGCAGAGCATTGTAAGAAACTCATTGATGGTTACCGGAAGTGGTTGGTCGCAGTTATTTTGGCTAAAGGTTGTGCAACCAAGTATTAGGCTGAGGGTGTTAATACTTTTGTCTGGCCCATTTTTGGAGTTTTGTGTGAAATGATTAATGTTTTGCTTTTTGCTTCATTCTCTTTTGTGTTTTTTCATTTAAGACAAATTAAATGAAGATAATAATATCAAAGAATTTGTGTTTGCAATCATTTTCAGGAAGAAAATGAGTATTATCTGACAGAATTGCAGGGGTGTCAATACTTTTGGCCATGACTGTAAGTAAAGGCTGTAGCCGACTCTCTCCCAACCAGGTTGGTGTATTTTTTTTAATATATACAGTTGCTGTTAGGATGGGCCCCCCTGCCGGTATCCCACCATGTTAATCGTCTAAGTCTTGCAGTAGTAGATAGTCAATGCAAAGGACAGAGCAGGAGAGATTGGAAGTGACTCCAATATATAATAATATCAAAATACGCATAGAGTAGAGCCTCTGTATGATACAGAAGAAATGTGTGAAAAGTATGGTGCCTGCTTTCGCTTGTTCTATCGTTCTATTTAAGGAATTTCAGTAAAGATATTTCTATCTTTTTAACAACGGATTCTGGTGGTATCACTGATTTATCTCGTATTTTCTAGGTCCCCATACCATCAAACCACTTGTGGTCTGAATAGGGGTAAGCAGCAAACCCTGAGACTGTAAACACACACTTAGGGGTACCGTAACCGAGTGCTTTGGTATATCAAAACAAATCTAGCTCTGACTGTTCCCATATATGTGCACCCCTGCTTTTTGCTCCCTGGGGGACTGCACAGGTTGCACCAATGGTATGTCAGCCCCTGGATTCACATAGGGACATATCTGAAAATATTGTATTCTATGAATCTTACCTTATACCAATGTACATGAAAGCCGACATTCAAAGACTGGCAAAATCCCCTATTTATCCCTGAATATAGACCAATGCTTGCTACAAACAAGTGTTTAATGGGGTTGTTTGATCACAACATACTGATGACCTATCTATTGGATCGATGGGGGCCAGATCAGCTATTATTTGCTTCGTGGTGGACAGATGTAAACACTTTGAATGGAGCTACAAAGCATAGTTCCGCTCAATGTGCCAAATCTGGCAGTGGTGGCCAAACAATGTATAGAGCTGCATTTAAGTTATATCTACCATTGGACTAAATGACATCTGTGGGGGTGCCGAGTGCCAATCAGATATTGATCACCTATCCTATGGTCCTATTCATGGGATCGGCTGCATCTACTATAAATTTTATGCATATCCTGTAGATACGCCATAAATGTATGAGACAGGACTAACCCTTGAAGGCTTTCTGGACATGCAAAAAGAGTGTATGGTGCTAGGAGAAGTCTCATGTGGCTCCATAGTGTCATATGCAAATCTCTGAAAATCACCTGATGAAGGGGACAGATCGTTCCTGAAACGCGTTGTGTGTTGAATAAATCACCTTCTCTTATCTGACCTGGATGGTTCCTCACTCAGAGCATGGTGCCCTGTGGATATCCACTGCCCACCTTTCATTGTTCTTTTGTGTATCACGGCTCCTGAGCAGGTAACCAGGAGCACGCGGAAGGTACTGCAGCGCTCCAGGACCGCCGTCATTTCACCACCTAGCATTATCATTGTGCCTGGCGTGCACAACTACCAGAGGTGAGTTGAACATTGATACCATTTTTCGGGTACATACTATATTTTGATCGCTTTTCATTCTGAAGCTGAGGATCAGATGGATGATGCTGAGGAGCAGAGAGGTGGGCGGTGAGTTGAGTTTATATGCTTTTCTTTCAATTCATTACATTTTATGTTTAACAAGGGGCATTCAAATTCATAGAAAACAACTTATCTGTAAAATTGTATATCCCGGGAAAATCTGTGAGCACAGGCGAATTTGAATTATTGAAATACAGTATATTTATATGTAGAAAATATTAGAAAAAATTCATCCTTCATCCGTTTATATGTAGAAAATATTAGAGAAATATTCATGTTTGACATGAGGGGGTGAGGACGGGGGGTAGAAGGCACTGCAACATGTTTCGAAGGCAATGCAACTCCATGTTAAGGATACATTTTTTATAATATTTTCTACATATAAACGCATGATGTCTGCAGTCACACCCCATCGAGAGAGCAAGGCAGAAAAGAAGCTGGTGCTCTGTCAACACAACATCAGCAGAGGCAGCTGAATCGCCGCCAGGAGCTCTGTGCAGATGAAGAATGGTGCTGGGCATGGCAGGCTGGTAGATAGCAATTACCTGCCTGTTAGTGCTTAGTCGCATTTTTTTTACAAGGTCTAGGATAGCCACATTAAATGCAGTAATTACTGTTTGAGAGTATGCAGTGGGCTATTCAGCAGCCGCATAAACTGAGGCTGCAATAGACTGGCTTTGACTCATTGTCATCCACAGGAGTGATTTCTAGGCATGCTTTGATCTGGGCAAACGTCATAGTCCAATGAATAGGAGTAGGCATCTTGCGAAAATCACCTATTGTGAATGGTAGATCTAGTGTTACTTTTCATTCTAATCCTACCTGAAATCATAATGAGAAATCAAAAGTCATATGGACATAACTAGAAATATTAATCTAGTCTCAAGCTTAAAGGTCAGTGTGAACATTGGAAAATTTCAGATTTTTTTTTATTAGATAGTGATATGGTATATTGAAAATATGTAATTAAAAAAAATTATAAAATGTAAATTTTATGTAAAAACCTAAATTTAAACAATAGGTCATTATGTGATGTCTCATTCCCTTTAACCAGTGTTCCTGCATGTAAAATTTTTACATTATTACTTAACGACTCAGATAATTGCAGTTCCCACAGGATAAGGTTGGTCTGTCTTTTAGATGATTTTTGAAGCGTGGCCAATACTTTTTCTGATTGATCGGATTTTCATTGCTGTCAACAAGCAATAAATTGCCATCTAAAAAGCTTAACTATTATTGGCACATTACTTAAAAAAAAATATAGAGACCATTAGCATCTGGTATAATCCAGCCTCGTAGTGTACTTCAGGCCAGGGGACAAGAAAAATGATCCAGAGCCAATGCAAGTAGAAATGGACAGCAATTAGCTTTCTTTTTCTGTTTCCTATTGCTGTTTATGGTGTCTAATTCTACTGCTAAGCTGATAAAATATTACAATAGCTTCATGTATGGACTACATGGCTATTAAAATACATGGTAAGCTGCCTATTCCTACATTAGCCCTGTAAGGATCGGGCATTTTTACGCTTTCGCCTTATTTCCTTATTCGCCTTATTTCCAAGAACGTTTTTATTTTTGTGATATCGTAGCCATGTGAGGGCTTGATTTTTGCGGGACGAGTTGTAATTTTGAATGACATCATCAAGGTCAGTTTGAGTACCCATATACCAAACATGCATTGTTTTTGTTTTATTTAAGTGGTGGGGAAAAAAATGTGAAATTTGTAAAAAAATATTAAATAATTTGCTAGTGCCTCTGTAATTCCAGAACCGTAACATTTTCAATTTATGGGATATGGGGATGTATGAGGGCATCAAAATACTTTTCCAGTACTGTTGATTTCTCTTGTGCACATTATTTCAGTAGGCCACATTCACACGTTCAGTATTTGGTCAGTATTTTACATCAGTATTTGTAAGCTAAAATCAGGAGAAATCAGAGAAAAAGTATACGTCACCACTTCTGTATTTATCACCCACTCCTGGTCTTGGCTTACAAATACTGATGTAAAATACTGACCAAATACTGAGGTAAAATACTGACCAAATACTGAACGTGTGGATAACATGTACCCCATTAACAATATTCATGTCAGTAATTAGCCTCTAAATTTCAAGCACGTGGTATAGGTGCACACCCTGTGCTAAGTTTAGAATGAGACTATCTGACCGATGTGTGTGGAGACTCTCCTCAGGTCAGAAGGATCGGGAAGTTGGAATTTTATTGTCCGATCCTTTGCTTTCCAGGGAAAGTAAGCTGCTGTCAGAAATGTTTGGCAGTGGCTTTCTCCCATCTTGGCCGTGCACTCATGCGTATGGGGGATTTGGGAGGGATAGCAGGGACAACTTCCTCATGTGTATGGTCACTTAAAGGGCTCGTTCACACTGGCGTATATATCGGTCAAGTGCAATGTAAGAAAAAAATTGAATTGCACTTGCACAATGTTATTCAATGAAGCAGTGCAGATCTGTGCATTTATTCTCAGCTGTATTTGGCATGAGAAAAAATTGCAGCATGCTTTGATTTCACTACGAAATCTGATGGGTGTGAGAAAAAAAAATCGGATGCCATATGGAGCATCAGTATAACATCCGATTTTTATGGATACATTACAATTCTGTAACATAGGAAACCGTAAATTGTCCTGTAAATGATTTATAGCTGCTGATGAGTAAAAAATGGATTTTATATGGACTGCACAAGGATGACAAGTGAAAAAAATCATGCTACTTTTCTGGATGAGATGACCAATTTTTTTTATAAGCTAGTATGAGCATACCCAAAGAGGACTTGTCAACAGGTGAAAAGCGGCCAGTTTTTTTTCTTATTTTATTCCCTGCTGCTCAGTATTTAGTTATTTTTTTTAAATCCACCATACAGTTGCAGAGACATGGGTGCTACTTTTTATAGTCTTTACCCAGAGAGCTTTGCTCACAGAGTAATTATTCGAAGTAGCTTAGAGTCACATTTCCAGAGATTCCTGTGAGCCACGACCCCTTTGTAGAGACCAGAAATGTTAGCACCAAGAATTAAAGACCCATGCGTTTGGAACCATATAGCAACAAAAACAAAATATAGCAAAAAAACAAAAAAAAACTGAAATAATCGAGCGCAGTGGGAATAAAAGTTGACTTGGTGATAGGTTCGCTTTAAGTCTTTGATTGGGTGAGGTCATAAAAAGTTTTTCAGGCTTTTTCTTTCAAGTGTCTGTAGCATCCGAATATCCACTTTGCTGTTCATTCACCTGCAGAATAGACACATTTCCGAATCATATAATTCCTTTCACCCCTTGACTGTACTCATTCACCGCCTATTAATAGCTCTCTTTATTTGTCTCATTCATTCACCCCATTTTTAGTCTATTCTCATTTGTTTCTCCCTCATTTACTGCTTTATGAAGTACTTCAATTACTTTCATTGCTCATTTATTTACATTGTGAAAGACGAGACTGCATAAATCAGTCATTCTTCTCCATATTGATGGTGATTATACATTTTCCTATTCAGGCCTAACATCCATTCACGTCTTTATGGCTCCTCTAATTTATTTCCTTGCTAATTGATGTCACTCATTTATTTCTTAGTTTAACTGCATTTTGTCGACTTATTGATAGATCTCTCAGCTCCCATCAGAGCCTCTTCTTCCTATGGCCACTGCTCGTAATCACCCGGCTATTGTCAGCTTTACAGATGTCTCATATTATTGTATGACCGTCCTGTATTGTGTAACCCGCCAGTTCTGCAAAGTATTGGCCTTAGGAAAAAGCATGATGAGAACGATGTAATGTCAGTCGGTATAGAAAGATGGACAATATTTCTGGTCTTAAGGGTTTTTTCCTGTCTTAGGGTACAAGACTTGTGAATCCTCACATCACGTGTACTGTGCGTTGTGATTCTCTGGTGTCGGTGCCAGGAGTGGGTGATCATGTGACCAGAAGTATGTATCACATATATTCCGACTAGACGTGTCAGGCCTCTCTCAATACGCTTGCATTGAGTGAGACCATGCACGTCTAGTCGGTAAGTGACTGCATGTATGGAAATCAAATACTTGTGGTCATGCACCCACCGCTCCTAGCGCCGGCACCAAAGAATCCTCAGAAAGAACACTGCACACGATGTGAGGATTCACAAGTCTGGAGCCTTTTTTTTTACCTAAATGAATGTATTTTGAACTAAAAATAATATCTGTATTTGTATTTCACTAAAAATTGTCCACAGCTTGACTTTTACTGGCACATTCATCCCTTGCACATTGCTAGATGCAGTATAAGTTAACTGAGAATTCATCAATGAGCTTCGGTAAAGAAATCTTTTATCTGTCCTTTTTTTTAATCTTCTTTGTGCTATGTAATGACCACTGACCACATCAAAGAGTAGGTAAACTTTGATATGGTAATAAATCAGCACAGAAGAGTTCAGAAAAAGATAGATAAAAAGAGTTACAAACCTTGCCAGAAAGAGCTCATACATGGATTCTCTAAGGCTTCTTTCACTCTTCAGTTGTTTGGCGTCAGTCACTTCCGACATAGTGACGGATCGATGGATCCGTCACAATTGTTGAGAAAACGGTTCTAACGGATCCGTTTTTTTGATGAGTCCGTTACTTGGGGGTTGTCTGGGAAAAGTAACTACTTTTTTGAGCATGCGCAATTGAAAAAGCGGATTGGGGCGACGGATCCGCCGAAATGACGGTCGCGACGGATCCGTCGCCCATAGGCGGCCATTCTATGGAATGGCGGATGTGACAGATCCGTCGCGATCCGCCATTTCGGCGTTGACAAAAAGCGTTATAATGTCCGTCCATGTCTAGATGACGTCCCCCAAATTTCGACGGATCCATCGCATGGCGGATGGAACGGACGACCATCCGTCATAATCCGTCGCTAATGCAAGTCTATGGGAAAATAACAAATCCGTCAAAAAAAAATGACGGATCCGTTATTTGAGGAAAATGGCGGTTTTAGACTGACGCCAAACAACTGAAGTGTGAAAGAGGCCTTAGGCTGCCGACACACTATCAGTATTTGGTCAGTATTTTACATCAGTATCTGTAAAGGCAGCGCTTTGGACTCAGCAGATATCCGCTCTGTCCAAAGCGCTGCCGGCTTTTGTACGCACGGTGATTCCGCATGTTTTCACTGAAAACATGCGGAATCACTGCATCCTATACAAAGGACGGTGCTATTTATCTTGCGGAGACTTAGCGTCTCCGCAAAATAAATAGACATGCTGCAGTCTAGAAAGACGCGCCACATGTATGTATACACACGTCTGCCACCTGCGTCTTTGAATGCATAGTGGAGATGGGATTTCATAAAATCCCCTCCAGTATGCTGTAACATCTGGCCACTGCAGATTAGACGCTGCGGCTGTACGCAGCATCCAATCCGCAGCAAATGCTAAACGTGGTAGCATATCTTAAAACTAAACGGTGCAACATTTTTAAGGAAACACTATAGCAAAATTTCTTTGTACCTCAAAATGCATGCATTAAAGGAGTTTTCCGGCCTTAGGGTACAAGTCTGCAGTCACTCAAATCGATAATCTTTTCCTGCCAGCTGTGACTTATTCAATTCACTAAAGCACAGAAATATTTCCACCAGTAAAACACATCTTAACAACCAACATAAGGGAGCGATGGAGGGCAGCTCAGTCAGCAGGCATCGGGAAAGACGAAGAACACAGCTAAAATGGCCGTATATAACAGGGAGGAATAGAGAACTTTAGTTTAAATAGAGGGTAGAAGGGGGGTGGAACAGGAAGAACAAAGAACCACACTTGGATATACAAAGATGGCAGGTGGGTGGACTAAAAAGGGAGGAACACCCCTAGCGGATCAGAAAGGTGCAGATATAAAATTGACCATGAGGTGGGCAACCTCATATAACCATGAGTAATATTGAAATGAGGAAGGGCGTTTTATACCCAATATCCTCTGCAATACTGGGTTCAGCAGTCAGGGACCCCTTTCCTATAAGGCTTGTGGTCCTCAACACGTGTGGAGTAATTGTGGCATAACATTTTTTTTGATGGTTTAACCCAAAAATCCTCTGTGCCTTTTTTTATGAAATCAGAGGTATAATGAGGATCCCTATGACCCATTAGATGTATAGAGCCGTGTTGCAGAGATTAGACGGTTTTGTGCTCATGTACTCTACATTAACCCTAAAGCAAATTCTGTATCTTTTTCTGCTTTTTCTTGTCGTGAAATCATTTCAAAGACCTCCCTTGTTCTATTGAAGTTTCCACATTCTGTGTGCAGCTCTTTTTTGCTCAGTAAATATGCTTTTTCCATGTCACTTTGCTTTTCAAGGCTATCTTATAATGTTTTCTTTCTTTGATACGATTGTGCATGCATTCAGTCTGCGCCATGTTCTGTAACATCATCTGCTCAGAAATTAAATGGCCTAAAAATATCTGCTGCTCTTGACACTTGCCCTGGCAGTCGTGCTTCCTAGTGGATTCTCATTTGCATCCTGAATACCTGATTTTATATCACTTGGTTCCGCGTTTTTTCTCCTGCTTGTGGACCTTGATTTTAACCATTTCTCGTTGGGCAGCTGCAGAGGGACGCTCGATGCTTATGATTCTTGTCTATCATGCTCGCTTTTTGCTACATTGATGTTATCGACTTTTTTCTTGAAGATAGGTTCACTGTAACCGTAGTTGTGACTTGTTTGTGTGAGGATCATTCTTATTCCTTCTTGCTTTACCAATACCTTTGGAAAAATTGCAAAGATGTGTAGCAGAAGTATTCTACTTTTGCTGTCTATTGGGTCAGGATCCCTTAAAGGGAACCTGTCACCCCCCCAGGGCGTTTTTAAGTAAATGAGCCACCTTCTACAGCACTTAGGCTGCATTCTGTGAAGGTGGCTCTTATGTTTGTGCTCCCTAATAACGCTGAAATATTAAGTTTTATAAATTGCACGCCATACCTGCATTCTGTCCGGGGAGCACGTTTTTTCCCTCAGCTCAACCATCTCCCAGCCATCAATCATCCCCTCAGTGCGCTGGGCGCCGCCTCCTCTGTTTGTATTCGCGTACCCAGCTCCTGCGCTGTGCTCTCAGTTTTCTGCCATGCGGCGTGCGCGCTGCCCTGTAAGTCACATCAGCTGATCAAGTGATCCCGCCCTGCAGTGTGTTCTGATTTATTTACACTACGGGGCTGGGAATTTGTCGCATGCGCAGTTAGTATCTGCGGTTGTTCCCATCTCCCTTTGCCTCTTTCCTCCAGTGTTATTCCACTCGTCTGCAGCTTGTGATCACTCTGACGCTGCAGTGCAGACAAGTCATATAATAGACAATCCAGGGAACACTGCACCACTATGAAGACTGACACTGACTTTATGAATTTAATTCTTTGTCTTATAGTCAGTGATCTATTGGTTATCAGGTGTAGGTTTGTGTCACCTTCCTCACGCCATAACTGATTAACCATCAAACTGGTAATGCTGGATGATGTTGCAGGCAGTATCAGGCAGTATAACATTCAACTTGGTGTCTCCTTTCGTATCTGTCACATTGGAGGTATAGCTGATTGATAAGGTGCTTTGAGATTTTTTTTCCCTACCTCCATATCCAAGATAATGAGCAGACAGGATAAGCCCAGACTCATCATCTGTAGACTCAAATATACAACAACAGTGTGGGTACAATTCATGACTTTGTTTATTTAAACCCAGATACAGAATGAATACTTATCGGTTCAATACTGTAACTTTCTCTGAAGCCACTGGTATCGTTGGATGCTGGCTAGGAATTGATAACTTCAGAAGCCCAGCACAAGTGGTCCTTGTCTCACATCAACTCGGGCTCTAAAATGGCTGCTTAGAGAAAGTGACCCATCAACTGCTATGCAAAGCTCAGTTTGAACCAACTTAATTGGAATGAACAAGAGCGAGCGGTAAACAAATGCTGACCATCAGATTTTGGTTAAGCAGGTAACAAACAAATGCAGAATTTAATTTCTAAGATATTCAACCAAACAGCTGAATAGTAATTATCTCTGGGGGAGTAGCACACTAAAATTCCATTAGGGATTTCACTATTGAGCTAATGTCTTGTGAATAGAGTTCAAAAGCCTATAATGATAAAGGCACGTTAGCATGCAACAGTAAGCACTTAAACATATCGTCTTATTTTCCTTTTTTTCCTGTTCTGCCTCATATTCTGCTTCTCGTTCTTCTTGTGAAGCATCTCTTTCTGTTTCATGAAGTTCTTCCAATTATTAGCAACATCAATGGGCACATCTTTTTCTTCTTTCATAGCCTGCATTGCCTTCTCCCGCTCCGTCTTTGTCAGGACTCGCAACCAGTCATTAGTGCGACGGAAGTCCTGGTTGGTCATGATCAGGGACAGGCCAGAGGAGTAGTGATAAGCGAATATACTCGGTACTCGAGATTTCCCGAGCACGCTCGGGTGTCCTCCGAAAGTTTGTAAGTACTCAGAGATTTAGTTTTCAGCACCGCAGCTGAATGATTTGCATCTGTTAGCCAGCTTGATTACATGTGGGGATTCCCTAGCAACCAGGTAACCCCCACATGTACTTATGCTGGCTAACAGATGTAAATCATTCAGCTGTGGCCCTAAAACTAAGTCTCTAAGTACTTTCAAATAGTCAGAGGACACCCGATCGTGCTTGGGAAATCTCGAGTACCGAGTACATTCGCTCATCACCACAGAGGAGGTCCTCAGAAGGCACAATTAGGTCCCAGGTGAGGTTGAAGGTGATGATCCGCTTGGGCTTGTGACCCCGTGACATGGCTTTACAGCTTCTGGTTTTGCTTTTCTTTGCAATCGGAGCCTCATTTTTCAATTGTTGCTTCACTCCAAACAGACTCTTGTTTATATCCAAAATCAGAGCCTTGGTCCTGAACTTTCATGTTTTCAATCGATGGGAACCAGCAGTTCCAGTGCAGATCGACCTAAAAATGATTTCCGGCATGTCTGCGCATGGCCTGTTTCACTTACAGCACTTGCTACTTACCATTTGCTGTAGAGAGTTGAATCTGGACAAAACTTGTTCTCGATTGTTTGGGAGTCTTATCCTGGTAGCTTGAAAGGGAGAGGAAGAAACCCAGGGTTTGGTTTAATCTTTAAAAAACTCACTGTCCATTATCTTGACAACTTCTTTTCTACTGACAAGACTAGTTTATTGTCATCCTTAGTTTTGTGAAACACCGGTCTTTGCAAGTCGACAGCACAGGGGGAAGGAATGGCTTTAGGCAGCTTTATGAGGTCTGGAGACATCTCTTTCACCTGGTAGTGATAAGGGCATGGCTTGCAGAAGGTTGTGTGTCCGTCCCCATAAGTTCTAAAGGAGTCAACTCCTGGTCGATCCAAACATACATTTCCTATGACTACCCACCCCAAGCCCAGTCTCTGAGCGTATGAAGTGTATTCAGGACCATTATACTGTTGACACACCTTGCGTATCTTTAAATTGTCTTCCAAGCAGGAGTAGAATCCATAGCCATAGGTTGGACAAAGGTGGCTAGGTGCCTATGGTCAGTTACTTGATCAAATTCGATCAGCATTGATACAGGTAATTCCTTGTCTTGGTTGGACCCAAATGATGAATCAGTTACCACCTCTCCTGTGGAACTCATGGATCGGTGTGTTTTAACCAAAGTAAAGCGCCATGGATGTAGTCTTGTCTGCAGACACTTTAGACGCGGTGAGAGGTAAACATGGAGAAAGGTGAGACTATATTGAGACTTGATAATGCAAACTACTATTCTAATGTGTGTACAGAAGATGTGCAGGAACCTCCTGTGTGTTACAGTCAATGCTCCACTTTAACGTAGATAACGGCTATCAGGTATTTGCATATAGCTGGTAGGTGGGTACTAAATGGTACTTTATACCAAAGAATTATATGAAAAAGGGGCTAGGCACCCCAACATATTATTGGAGATCTGTGTGATATTTGACAACATACAGTAGATGCTCACACTCATTAAAAGAAAAATTGAATAGTTCTATCACTTATTGCAGCACACTATGTGATGCCCAAATATTGGAAAATGCAGACAATTCCAACAATTGAGGAATGGTTGAGAGGAACCTGGTCAAAATGGAAGCATTTGGAGCAAGAAAGACATGCAATTATAAGAATCAATTTGAGATTTGGTCCCAGTGTTCTTCATGAAGAACGTAAGTTTTTCCTCGAGACATAAAGTATGTCCACTGTGTGCAGAATTATTAGGCAAGTTTTATTTTAGAGGATTATTTTTATTATTGATCAACAACTATGTTCTCAATCAACCCAAAAGACTCATAAATATCAAAGCTTAATATTTTTGGAAGTTGGAGTGGGGTTCTTTTAGATTTGGCTATCTTAGGAAGATATCTGTTTGTGCAGGTAACTATTACTGTGCAGAATTATTAGGCAACTTAATAAAAACTTTAAAAAACATATAATAGATTTGTGCACAGGAAACTGGATGAAAACAATGTTGAATCCCTAGATAACGAAAAAACACACTAAATGAAATCTAAATAGAAGAAATGTATGTTTACTCGGGATATATATTAAAGAGTTGTATAGTGTACACAGGAAAGGGGTAGTAAAATATATAAAAAATAAACTGTGGAGACAACAGTATCCTGTATGATTCGATTGCAATATGCCCAAAAAGCCAACAAAATTTGATTGACGATGCTATGAAAATTATAACATACAGCGCTGACCACCTGTGGAAAAAGTAAGCAGCAAGGGTTAATGCTCTGTGTGATCAGATATCTGGTGGGTTATTGCAGCCACCTGAAATGAAACTTGCAAAGTTATTATACTGCGAGAATGTAGGGTAAAAAATAGAACGATAAAGGAGTAACAAGTTGTACAGAAGTCTATAAAAGATGGAGTCCGATTAGAGTCTATTAGTGAGGGTTTAACCTCTGAAATTAGATGACTTTCCCAGTCCTTGATCCAAAGCAGAGAGTCCTATGAAAGTCAAATCATGCATGCAGTAGTCAAAATTGAGTAGAAGATGCCCCGGCCGGTGGCAGAGCTTCCAGAGATTTAAGGTGATGCGGCGCGTGTTATTACAGATTAACCGGGTCGGAAATCTGTAACACCCCGCTGTTACCTTGTTGTTAGGCGATGCCGCTTCTTCTCTCCTAGCGGTGTGGGCGTCAAGAAATTCAGGCGGCGTGTGGGAGCTCCAATCAGCAAGCTGCCGGTTACTGCCTCGCTGTGCTGTGTGCGATGGTCAGGGCAGGACCTGGCATGACGTCATCAACCACGTGGAGCCGCTGTGTGTTTGCCTGCTCGTCTGATACAGGGTGCAACAGGGACCATTCAATTCCTAAATACACATTTTAGCTAAACTTAATAAACACCAAATATTTTTGCATCTCACTTGTTTATTTTCACCAGGTTAACCAATATAACTGCACGAAATTTAGAAATAAACATTTCTGACATGCAAAAACAAAACCTAAAAAAATTAGTGACCACTATAGCCACCTTTCTTTATGATGACACTCAACAGCCTTCCATCCATAGATTCTGTCAATTGCTTGATCTGTTTACGATCAACATTGCGTGCAGCAGCCACCACAGCCTCCCAGACACTGTTCCGAGAGGTGTACTGTTTTCCCTCCCTGTAGATCTCACATTTTATGAGGGACCACAGGTTCTCTATGGGGTTCAGATCAGGTGAACAAGGGTGCCATGTCATTATTTTTTCTTCTTTGAGACCTTTACTGGTCAGCCATGCTGTGAAGTAGTTGGATGTGAAAAAACACCGTGAGCACAGCTACAAAAGTGGTGCTATAGTTAGGCTCCCACACCATATACTATCAACATAAAACTTAGCACTCAACTAGTCTGACTAGCGGTGGACTCCGCGTCTGGCTGTATGCATGCCTACACCATGCTCTCCTAAAGTACCTCTCTCTGCATACCACGGCTGCGCTTCCCCTTCATAGATTTGTTTTGGCCCGCTGACTTCTGGGCTCATTTCACCACATGCATCTCGTATACGTAACTGAAGAAGTTTCATGTTGAACCGAAGCGCTTTGAGTATACTGCAAAATAAATTCCTCTGTTCAAGCATCCCAAGTTGAGTGCTAAGTTTTATGGTGAAGTAGTTGGAGGCATGTGATGGAGCATTGTCCTGCATGAAAATCATGTTTTTCTTGTATGATACTGACTTTTTCCTGTACCACTGCTTGAAGAAGTTGTCTTCCAGAAACTGGCAGTAGGTCTGGAAGTTCACTCCAACCTCAACCCGAAAAGGTCCCACAAGTTCATCTTTGATAATACCAGCCCATACAAGTACCCCACCTCCACCTTGCTGGCGTCTGAGTCGGAGTGGAGCTCTCTGCCCTTTACTGATCCAGACTCTGGCCCATCCATCTGGCCCATCAAGAGTCACTCTCATTTCATCAGTCCATAAAACCTTTGAAAAGTCAGTCTTAAGATATTTCTTGGCCCAGTCTTGACATTTTATCTTATGTTTCTTGTTCAAAGGTGGTCGTTTTTCAGCCTTCCTTACCTTGGCCATGTCCCTGAGTATCGCACACCTTGTGCTTATTGTTACTTCAGTAACGTTGCAGCTCTGAAATATGGCAAAACTGGTGGCAAATGGCATCTTGGCAGCTTCACGCTTGATTTTCCTCAATTCATGGGCAGTTATTTTGCGCCTTTTTTGCCCAACACGCTTCTTGCGACACTCTTGGCTATTTGCCATGAAACGCTTGATTGTTCGGTGATCATACTTCAAAAGTTTGGCAATTTCAACACTGCTGCATCCCTCTGCAAGACATCTCACAATTTTAGACTTTTCAGAGCCCGTCAAATCTCTCTTCTGACCCATTTTGCCAATGGAAAGGAAGTTGCCTAATAATTAAGCACACCTTATATAGGGTTTTGATGTCATTAGACAACACCCCTCCTCATTACAGAGATGCACATGACCTGACTTACTTAATTGGTAGTTGGCTCTCAAGCCTCAACAGCTTGGAGTAGGACAACATGTATAAAAAGTATCATGTGATCAAAATACAACTTGCCTAATAATTCTGCACACAGTGTATGTTGGGATGTTAACACAACTCCAGCACCACTTTTTATATTTCCTTCTCTTCTGCTCCCTGTATTAGTAGTATTTTGACTGGTTCCATTTTTTTTGGAATAGCAATTTAAGATCAGCTGATTTGGGGAGTAGTTCTATTTTTGTGGGTATTTTTTTTTCTTTTTTTATTGCCTCTGTAAAATGATTAAATAAAAATATCTAAAATTTTTTTTTGCTCTGTTAGTGTAGCTCTTTAATTTTGCTTTTATACAGTACATTGTACCTATATTACTTGTTCATTGGTCCCTGCTGGCGCTTTTTATGTGACTTGTACTTAATGCTATGCCTCTGTAACTTCCATCTGTTATGTATTCACCTGTTCATTGATGTTTTGTATTTCGCAGCCTCATTACTCAGGGCTCTGTGAGTGCAGTAAGTAGCTGTGAACCATATTACATTAAAATCAGTCTTGTTACATTCATTACTGAAGTGAAATGTGCATAACGTCACGCAGCCTTCTTCAAGTGCCATGGATGTAGTCTTATCTGCAGACACTTTAGAGGCGTTGAGAGGTAAACATGGAGAAAGGTGAGACTTTATTGAGACTTGATCACTTGATAACCTGGAGGTAGCAGAACTTCATCCGCAGACTCACTTTAATCTTCTGAGAATTGCACACGTTCTTGCAGTTTTGACAAAATATAGACACCAGAAGCATTTAGTGCTTGTAAGACTATATAAAAGTACTGGTGTCAGATTGGCCTGCTCTAAACTTAAAACAACCTGTTCTTGGATAATGGAAGCATCAGAATGGTGGGGGCTGGAGAAGCTGCCTGCTGCTAGGAGAAAAGAGGTGACATTTCCCATAATCACACAGTTGGTTTACAACTAGCTCATAAAAGAGATAGATGCATCTGTGGCTCAACTGTGTGATGGACTGCAAGCTCCCAGATTTAACAACTAGCAGGACCTGAAGAGCCAGACAGACTATGACTTATTGATGACATTTACCAGCAGCAAGAATTATATTCGGAGTTGATTGACTAACAATAAATACATTGTCACAATAATCATTTTAGTTTGAAATTGCATCTGCCACCAGATTTCACAATACAAATTGCATATCATATATAATATTAAGTCATGGTCAGGGTATGAGCTCTGAAACTGAGCCTTCATTATACTCAGCAGATGCTGAAAGGGATGGCGTCTGCTTATAACAGCAGTGATGCACCCCTTCTGAGGAAGAAATTTTCGAAACGCGTCAGGGGGTACGTTGTGGCAGTCTGGACTCTGGGTAATTATGTGTACTCCCTAGCCTAATACCTATTGTGGATTACTGTTTACTTCATGTTTCACTTTTGGCTGTGATCTGCAGAGAAACACTTAGCTATAAGGCTCTTCAGCAATCTTATTCATTATGTATTGCATCTTCTTGGGATAAGTTGGAAACTTGGGCTGTAAGGTGGCAGATGAGGTTTAACAATGATAAATGTAAGGTTATACACATGGGAAGAAGGAATCAATGTCACCATTACACACTGAATGGGAAACCACTGGGTAAATCTGACAGGGAGAAGGACTTGGGGATCCTAGTTAATGATAAACTTACCTGGAGCAGCCAGTGCCAGGCAGCAGCTGCCAAGGCAAACAGGATCATGGGGTGCATTAAAAGAGGTCTGGATACACATGATGAGAGCATTATACTGCCTCTGTACAAATCCCTAGTTAGACCGCACATGGAGTACTGTGTCCAGTTTTGGGCACCGGTGCTCAGGAAGGATATAATGGAACTAGAGAGAGTACAAAGGAGGGCAACAAAATTAATAAAGGGGATGGGAGAACTACAATACCCAGATAGATTAGCGAAATTAGGATTATTTAGTCTAGAAAAAAGACGACTGAGGGGCGATCTAATAACCATGTATAAGTATATAAGGGGACAATACAAATATCTCGCTGAGGATCTGTTTATACCAAGGAAGGTGACGGGCATAAGGGGGCATTCTTTGCGTCTGGAGGAGAGAAGGTTTTTCCACCAACATAGAAGAGGATTCTTTACTGTTAGGGCAGTGAGAATCTGGAATTGCTTGCCTGAGGAGGTGGTGATGGCGAACTCAGTCGAGGGGTTCAAGAGAGGCCTGGATGTCTTCCTGGAGCAGAACAATATTGTATCATACAATTATGTTCTGTAGAAGGACGTAGATCTGGGGATTTATTATGATGGAATATAGGCTGAACTGGATGGACAAATGTCTTTTTTCGGCCTTACTAACTATGTTACTATGTTACTATGTTCTTCAGCAATCGTATTTATGATGTATTGCATCACTTTATTGAATTAGCCGTACTTAGTCCTGTAGTCCTGTATAATATTCTGGGTCCACATGCACATGAATTTTTTAATTCCAATGATTCCAAATATTGTGCTTTCTATCTGATTCGTCTGTGGTGATCTACTATTGATATCATCTAAACAAGTCTGTAAGAACATGTTCACACACCACCAAGAAACCTGAAGACACAAAAGAGAATGGTAAAACCAAAAAACACTTAGTTTGAAAAAATGTTTGCAGTAATCCGCAAGTGCTAGTAAAAGATGTAAATAACAGGGTATTTGGTTGATACGTTTTTTGCAAAAAATGTATACTAAGCTGCTCTACCAATCTTCACGGTATACCCATATCAGAGCAGTCCTAACTAATGTATGCAATCCCTATCTGATGTATTTAAAAACCTGATCATCTGATGATCATCTGATGATCAGGTTTTTAAATACATCAGATAGGGATTGCATACATTAGTTAGGACTGCTCTGATATGGGTATACCGTGAAGATTGGTAGAGCAGCTTAGTATACATTTTTTGCAAAAAACGTATCAACCAAATACCCTGTTATTTACATCTTTTACTAGCACTTGCGGATTACTGCAAACATTTTTTCAAACTGAGTGTTTTTGGTTTTACCATTCTCTTTTGTGTCTTCAGGTTTCTTGGTGGTGTGTGAACATGTTCTTACAGACTTGTTCACTGTGCAAGTAGCCCATGTGTTCCTGTTTCCATGATTGTTCTCTTGTGTCTACAAGACTGGGGAGTTCCACCACTCCTCTTGGGCTAGCTGCACAAAAGCTGTTCTGCCCTGTATGCACACATGGATTTTTCCTCTCTGAACCCTGTTCACACAGGTTATATACAGATGATCAGGTTTTTAAATACATCAGATAGGGATTGCATACATTAGTTAGGACTGCTCTGATATGGGTATACCGTGAAGATTGGTAGAGCAGCTTAGTATACATTTTTTGCAAAAAACGTATCAACCAAATACCCTGTTATTTACATCTTTTACTAGCACTTGCGGATTACTGCAAACATTTTTTCAAACTGAGTGTTTTTGGTTTTACCATTCTCTTTTGTGTCTATTGATATCATCTGTATATTTATTATTAGACTAGTTTTCACACCACTGCCCGATGTTTGCGTGTCTTTTTCATTCCTTTTTTTGTATGAAATCATCCTTTTTTCATTATGTTTTAAACATGGTTTAATAAAATTATGTTTTTAAATGGATTTTTGGAGGACTTTTTCTTGCTTTGTTTTTTCTTATAACAGCAGTGACTGGATCTAGCTTTGATCGCTGCTGTCTCACCATTTAAGTGGCGCTATCACAAAAGATCATGGCGTGTCCATGGATACAGGAAGATAAATTCTTCCAAAATTCTTCAAAACAACTTTTCCAAAACTCTTCAAAACAACTTTTCCAAAACTCTTCAAAACTGTTTCAGGAAACATTTCCGGAAAAGAAAAATGCCTCCAAAACTCCCCCCAAAAAAAGTAGCTTCTTTAAGCTGTTACTGTTTGAAAACTCATGGTTTTTTAACTTCTGGAAAAAAAACCTCAGTGTGGAAGTAGCTGAACAACCAATTTAATACAAAAGGTTCGCTGCTGTACTGGTGTTACCAAGAATCCAACAGTTGTTACAGATGTCTCTTCGGTAATGATCATTTAGCAGAGAGGTACAATTTCGATAATTAGCTGCTGGTTAAATTAAAATGTAAAAAATGATGATTACATTAGTATTTGCCTTGGACGAGCTTCATCCAATGTAATAAATGTAATAATGTTTCTCGAACAGGTATGTAATTGTATGAACCAGGATCATTCATTGTTGAAGAATTGTTCTACCATTTTCCTTATTGGAAATCAGGGGACTCGCATAGTTATAAATGAGATTATGGATTGTTTGCATCAAACAAATACATTAGAACATGAGGATTTGTGACAATAGCACCCCCACGTAAATATTTCGGATGTACAGAAACCTTATAAAAGATCATTATCTATTATTAAATAGTTCTGTAAGACCTGATGAGGCTGCTGTTTTTATTTGGTAAACCATAATCCCTAATCCTTTTTTAAAGTTTCCCTGCCTAACAATAAAATTAGTATTTTATGAGCCCATTTCTAGAGGGACTCATGAAATACTTTTTTTCATTTAATGCTTATGTATCCACTTTGAGTTTGATTTTCACAGTACGTTCACCTATCTTCATTCAATTCAAGAGATCTTTTTATTGATGCATATGGCATGTATTGAGAAATCTGGTGACAGATCTGATTTCTGTATGAAATCGGCATCCTTGTCTTCATTTCAGTAGCAGTCTACTGGTCTAAGAAACTCCACTTTCAGTTTTATTCTGATTGGCAGAAAGATCTACCCTTCTCATTATAATAATATGGGTTAGGGTGATATTGTTACTGTGGCACCCCTAGGGGTATTTGCCACAAAAATAGTTACTGACAGTAAGTACAAATACTAAAATAGCAAGACTGCACTATCACCTCCGGCCAGAAGGGGGAGCTCCAGAGACTCCCCTTGATCCATTCTGGTCTGAGAGAAGAAATGGCAGTTGGGCTAAGGAGCTGAAAGTGAGAGGTCATACAGTTGAATCTCTAACAGCCCTGTGACTGTTACCAGGCCTAAATCACCGGCCTGAGGAGAAGAGGGATAGAGAAAAAGGACATTGTGAGAACCGGGTAGCATTAATCACTACCCAGAACAGGCGCAAAGACGGATACCGGATCCGTGGCTGTATTCATTATATATAATACAGCAACCGGAAAAACGTGAGGTGATATCAGCTTCACTAGGGTCGGATGCAGCAACAGCCACAGAGTTCAGCGGTACTCCCAGAGGGGGTAAACCGATAAAAGGACTCGGGTTGCCCGTCGAACCAGGACCCGGAGGGGACAGATTGGGCCGGCAGCCAGTTCACATACAGCAGCAGGGCCACACAGAAATTGCGCACAATAAGAGGCGAAGACCCCGGCAGGGTCAAAGTAACTCAGAGTTCCCATACAGACTCCGGTGACAGGACTGGTTGTAAATCCTTTTATGTTAAAGTAAACTGGTTAAACGTTTCAGTGCCTCAGTCTTTCATTTGGACAATAGCCATCTATCCAGGATCGGGATCGTCACCGCTGGGAGAACCTGCTGCTGATCAAGTAAGTGCCTGTCCCCTCATGATACCCCTTACACTGTGCATTGCCTGAGGCCACAGCACCGGGTCAAGCCACCTGTGACATTCCCCTCAAGAGACAGACCCCATTGGTCCGGTGCTGGGTACCCCGGTCTCTCGGGCGTCACAATTGGCGTCACGAACAGGATAGAGCCAGCCCATATACCTGGTATTGCGTGCCGTGATTGGAGCCCAAAACTGTGAAAACTTGGATGAAAAATCTTGAAAATTGACTTTATTAAAGAAAAATCCATTCCCCATTGAAAACTATTGAAAGTGACTTTTCCCCATTGGTTATAATGGAGTAAAGATGGCCGCCATCCTCTGAGGTAATCACCTCATAACCGTTAGGCACGAGACTGTTAATTGAGCTACGCCATCACCTGAGCCCCAGTCTAACTGAAAAACTTCAGAATCCCCCATTACAGAGCGCGCGGCCGTCAGGAGCAGCAGGGGGCGTGTTATTGTGGGCGGCACCAAGCTGAGCGCTCTGACATCAGAGCAAGGGGAAAATCGATCCTGCTGCACAGCGGAACGAATCTACACTATCCCGACGGAAGCAGAGGACCGGAAGGGTCCGGATTAACTAAGGGGGCACAGTATGTCGCAGCACGGAGACGCCGCAGCATCTGGCGACGCTAATGCAGCTGAAAGACAGAGTGTCGATAGAGAGTCCGGTAGCGCAGCGGTGCAAGGAGTGGCGCCCATCATACCGGTGCTGATGCCATATACCCCGGGTCGCCCATGGCTTCCAATGTATGAAGGTGAGCCTAATACCCTTGACGATTTCAGAGAAAAGATGCTGGCTCATTTTGACATGTTCCCCGTGGGTGAAGTTCAGCGTGTTAGTCTCCTGATGATGCAGTTAAGTGGCCATGCTAAGCGAGAAGTCACAGCATGGGCAGCTGATCTAAAAGGCACTGTTGAACGCATATTTGCTGGATTAAAAGCTACATTTGAAACCACTGCCAGCAGCAAAGCTAAAGTACGATTCTTTAATTGCAAACAAAAAGTTAATGAGGGCGTGAGAGACTTTGCCTTAAACCTGCAGGAAACCCTTAAATCACTTACACTGACTGAACCCATTTTTAATACCGGAGCGGATAAACTGCTAAGAGATCAATTTATTGAGGGACTCTACACCCCTTCTCACCGGGGGCATGTGAGCATGCTTGTTTTTAAGAACCCTGAATTGACATTTGCTCAATTAAAGGAGAGCGTTATACGTCTCCAGCTGGCAGAGGCACCTCGGGATCAGGAGCCTGCGCAACTCATGGCAGAGGCTCCTCAACAACATGGAGTACCAGTGACATCAGCTATGTCCGGGGCCATTGCTAAGCCCCTGGGGCCCAGTACTAATGAGGCTTTTCAACAAAAGCTTGACTCTTTAACTGATGTTGTTGCTTCAATGGCTAAAACCATGCAGGAGATGAGAGGACCCAAGATGGAGTTGGCAAACCGTAGAGAGGATGTTCCATGGATGAGACCCTGGAAATACCCGACATGGAGAGGACGACCCCGCGACCGCTACCAACCGGATGGACAGCCCATTTGCCGCCGTTGCCAGCAGCCAGGCCACTTTGCACGAGATTGTGATTTAAACGGGAATCCCCTGGGAATGCGGGCCGCTTCCCAGGAATGAACTTTCAAGGCCCAACACCCTGGCACGACAGGTACATCGGAGGACGACCCATTATCCCTATCGTGCTGGACGGAATGCCCCTCTACGCTTTGCTGGACACAGGTTCCCAGATTTCATCTATACCGTATATCCTTTATAAGAGGTACTGGGCTGATGCAGATATTGATAAAGGGCCCTCTGATGTTGAACTAGATATATGGGCCAGTAATGGTAAGTTGGTACCGAAACTAGGATTCAGGGAGATGACCATAAAGATTGGTAAAGTAGAATTGAAGAAACAGGGTATAATTGTTGTTGATGTTGACCGGCGGAACTGTGAACCAACTGTATTGATAGGAATGAATGTGTTAGAGAACTGCTTTTCCGAAGTCATTTCTGTCTTACAGCAAATTGCTGAAACTGCCCAATCCTGCCAGCAGAGAGTTCTCCAAAGGGAAATAAAAGTATTGATGTTAAGGCAACAGGTAGAAGTTGCAGGTGGAGAAATCGGCAGTGTGAGGGTAAGTGATCCAACGTCTATTGTAATCCCACCAAAAACAGAAATGCTGGTATGGTGTAGAGCAGCCATTGGTACTAAGGGACGAGATTATCAAGCCTTAATAGAACCAGTGTACACCGACAGCAGGCCCACTATACTCACAGCACGAGGGATAGTCGAGGTACACCGGGGACGAGTGCCGGTACGACTTTTGAACTGTGGAGAGGAAGAGGTCACTTTGCCAAGGTATGCTACAATGGCAAAGCTATATACTGTTGACAACAATGCCATCACAACCATTGAGCCCTTAGAACCAACCTGTCAGGTGGAAGGCAATGGCTCAGATGGAGAAATGGAGGATTGGTGCCAACAGCTACACGTGGGCATAAATTCAACACCTACCCATCAAAAACAAGGGGTGTATAGGCTAGTGACGGAATATGAACAAGTCTTCAGTAAACACCCATTGGACTTCGGACGGATAGAAGGGGTAGAACACACAATCCCCACAGGTGACCATCCCCCAATAAAAGAAAGATATAGACCCATACCGCCCGCTCACTATCAATGTGCAAAAGATATGCTGAGGGAAATGAAACAGGCCGGGGTAATAAGAGACAGCTGTAGCCCCTGGGCGGCCCCTCTAGTGCTTGTCAAAAAAAAGGACGGAACCATGAGAATGTGCGTAGACTACCGGCGGATTAATAACATCACCCATAAAGACGCCTACCCCTTGCCTAGGATAGAAGAGTCCTTGACTGTTTTGAAATCTGCTAATTATTTTTCCACCTTAGACTTAACAAGCGGGTATTGGCAAGTCCCTGTGGCTGAGAGAGATAAGGAAAAGACAGCATTCACCACACCAATGGGTCTAAGTGAATTTAATCGCATGCCATTCGGACTCTGCAATGCATCCGGTACCTTCCAGCGGCTGATGGAATGCTGCCTCGGACACAAGAACTTCGAGACCGTCCTCCTGTACCTAGATGATGTGATCGTCTACTCAAAGACTTACGAACAACACTTAATAGACCTGGCAGAAGTGTTCGAAGCCTTATCCAGGTATGGCATGAAAATCAAGCCATCCAAATGTCACCTTCTCAAGCCAAAGGTACAGTACCTGGGACACATCGTGAGTTCGGAGGGAGTAGCACCGGATCCCGAGAAAATAAGCGCCATAAGGGATTGGCCAAGACCTACCAACGCAAAAGAAGTGAGGCAATTCCTGGGATTGGTGGGTTACTATCGCAGATTTATAAAAGGATTTACCAAATTGGCAGCACCCTTGCAAGACGCCTTGATAGGGCAGACGAAGAAACCTTCAAACCGAAACCCTCCTTTTCAGTGGAACGATGAAAGGGAAGACTCCTTTGAACAACTAAAGAAGGCACTAACTGGAGAAGAGGTTCTGGCATACCCAGATTACCATCAACCTTTCATCCTCTACACCGATGCCAGTAATGTGGGACTAGGAGCGGTGCTGTCACAAAAGCAAGAAGGTCGGGAGAAAGTCATCGCCTTTGCAAGTAGAAAGCTCCGGCCTACTGAAAGAAATTCAGAAAATTACAGCTCCTTCAAATTGGAACTACTGGCAGTAGTTTGGGCTGTGACGGAGCGTTTCAAACACTATCTGGCCGCTGCAGAATTTATTGTCTATACTGACAACAATCCGTTGACCCACCTGGACACAGCCAAATTAGGTGCGTTAGAACAGCGATGGATAGCCCGGTTATCTAATTACAACTTCATAATCAAGTATCGAGCAGGTCGCAAGAATGGAAATGCCGATGCCCTATCCCGGATGCCACACTTGAGAGATGTAGAAGAGGAAACGGGGGAGCTTGAAGAAATTGAACTACCAGCCTTCCATCGTCCCAAGGCAAAACATCATCAGTCAAGTACCTATCAGAAACAACAAGAGGTGAATTTTAATCCGTTAGCACACCATAGATGGGCTGACACCCAAGACAGCAATCCGGCTGTGAAGTTGGTGAAGGAACTGTTGACTGAGCAAAGTGCATATCCCGATGAGGATGCCCCAGAAGAGACGCATCAACTCTGGAAAGAGAGAGGCAAAATGTTCCTGTATCAAGGGAAGCTCTGTAGAAGATACACCAATCCGAAAACACATGAATTGGTTTGGCAGATTATTGTGCCTAAACAAGATGTGAAGATGGTCCTCGAAGCTTACCATAATGGTGCTGGTCACTTCGGTTGGAAAAAGTTAGAAGTACTTCTAAGAGAAAGATTTTATTGGGTCGGGATGAGAAAATCAATCGAACAGTGGTGCAGAAATTGTGGCCCGTGCAACCTCAGAAGAAACGATCAAAAGAACCAAAGAGCACCACTGCAGCCCATAATCACCAAACAACCACTTGAACTTGTAGCCATGGACCACGTGAAGTTGACACCAAGCCGGTCCGGCTATGTCTATGCCTTGACCATCGTGGACCATTATTCACGTTTCTTGGTAGTAGTACCCGTAAAAGATCTGACAGCAAAAACAGCAGCCAAAGCGTTCCAAACGTACTTTTGTAGACCCCATGGATATCCGGAACAGGTTCTCACCGACCAAGGTACAGCCTTTGAATCAGAGATCTTCAGAGAATTCTGTAATATGTATGGTTGCAAAAAGATCCGGACGACGGCCTATCATCCACAAACAAACGGCTTATGCGAGAAGATGAACCATATTGTAATAGACCTACTAAAGACTTTACCTGAGACAGAAAGGAATCAATGGCCAGAGAAATTGCCTGACTTGGTGGATCTGTATAATCATGTCCCGGTGAGCTCCACCAACTGCACCCCAGCTTACCTTATGCGTGCAAGACCCGGCCAATTACCAATCGATCTAGAAATGGGAATTCTGAAACCAGACGCAGAAGTTCAAGACTCCAATTGGGATATCATACGGCAAAAGCAGTATCGCCAAGTGCAAGAGAGTGTGGAAAGAAGCCTTCAGCAAACTAGAGAAAGACAAGAGCGAACTTTCAACCAGAATGCTCTAGCGACCCCATTAAGACCGGGTGACCAAGTGCTCAAGAGAAATCGTCAAACCAATAAACTGGACAATCAGTGGGAAGCCGTACCCTACACAGTTTTACCAACAAGAGTGGATAATCCTAAAATGTGTCTCATTAGCAAAAACGGAGGCTTATCATCTGTACTAGTGTCAAGAGACAATCTTAAATTGTGTCCGGAAGCATTGAAAGAGCCAGACGTTGTCCAGCCAGAACCAGAAGTTATTCAACCCATACAGGTTCAACCAGTAAAGGAAAAAGAAGAGGAAGTGTATCACACCTGTATAGGAGACTTTCCCAAAACCCTACTAACATACCATGGTGCAGTAGTGGTTCCCATGGTGGCCTTTTACCCAACACCGAACCCAATACCAGAAGTCCCAAGACAGGAAGAGGCTGACCCCGTACTACAGGAGGTTCCAGGCCAGGAAGAACAGATTCCTGGTCAGAGTAATCCCATTCACGGTGGACTTGCCAACTCCATAGTCGTGGAATTATCTTTAGCAGAGCGGGCAGATACTACATCCGCAGTAGACAGTAGTACACCACATGAAGAGACACCGCTATTACGTAGATCACAGCGTAGTACCCAGGGTCAATTACCGGCCAGGTATGCAGATTACCAACTATAAAGCTCATAATGTGAATTGTATATATGTTATGCCGTATATAGTTAAACAGAAAATGTAGTATAGTCATTGTTATCAGTCTGCAACGTTTAAGCCCAGTGCCTACAGAGACTTGTCTGTATGAACTTATTGCATATTCTTGAACTTTTTATCAGCCCGGAGGCACTAAATCAAAGCTCCGGAAAGACTGCTTTTTGAACTTTGCTTTTTGCTCTTTTTGAACTTTCTTTAGACTTTATATTGATAACTCCGTTGGAAAAATGGAACTAAATTCCTGGACACTAAGTACAGTGCCTTTCCTAATACCTTCAAGGATAGAACTGTATTAATGGACGCTATTTGAAGTGACTTTTTTTCCTTGAGTGGTTTTTGTAACTTTTCATTTTTAAGACTCTGTACAAAATGTTATTGTCCCACAGTCCCGGAGTACTGTTCTTAACTAAGGGGGAATGTGGCACCCCTAGGGGTATTTGCCACAAAAATAGTTACTGACAGTAAGTACAAATACTAAAATAGCAAGACTGCACTATCACCTCCGGCCAGAAGGGGGAGCTCCAGAGACTCCCCTTGATCCATTCTGGTCTGAGAGAAGAAATGGCAGTTGGGCTAAGGAGCTGAAAGTGAGAGGTCATACAGTTGAATCTCTAACAGCCCTGTGACTGTTACCAGGCCTAAATCACCGGCCTGAGGAGAAGAGGGATAGAGAAAAAGGACATTGTGAGAACCGGGTAGCATTAATCACTACCCAGAACAGGCGCAAAGACGGATACCGGATCCGTGGCTGTATTCATTATATATAATACAGCAACCGGAAAAACGTGAGGTGATATCAGCTTCACTAGGGCCGGACGCAGCAACAGACACAGAGTTCAGCGGTACTCCCAGAGGGGGTAAACCGATAAAAGGACTCGGGTTGCCCGTCGAACCAGGACCCGGAGGGGACAGATTGGGCCGGCAGCCAGTTCACATACAGCAGCAGGGCCACACAGAAATTGCGCACAATAAGAGGCGAAGACCCCGGCAGGGTCAAAGTAACTCAGAGTTCCCATACAGACTCCGGTGACAGGACTGGTTGTAAATCCTTTTATGTTAAAGTAAACTGGTTAAACGTTTCAGTGCCTCAGTCTTTCATTTGGACAATAGCCATCTATCCAGGATCGGGATCGTCACCGCTGGGAGAACCTGCTGCTGATCAAGTAAGTGCCTGTCCCCTCATGATACCCCTTACACTGTGCATTGCCTGAGGCCACAGCACCGGGTCAAGCCACCTGTGACATTCCCCTCAAGAGACAGACCCCATTGGTCCGGTGCTGGGTACCCCGGTCTCTCGGGCGTCACATTACACTAGAAGCATATCAGAATTTCATGGTTATCATGTGCAAGGGGACGCAAAGATATCCCTGAAGAGTCCTAACTGAAGGTCACACTAGTGGAGAAAGCCTGTCATTTGTTGACCGGGTGGAATGAGACAGAACCAATTTACACTGGAAAATTTGCAGAGGGAACAATTTTGGGTGCTAAACCTGATTAGGTGACTGGTAATGGCAGGGAGATTTGGCACCAGGAAGGACAGCAAAGCAGACGCAGCCCAGAGGTGGCACCAGACAGACCTCCGAGGGAAATTCATGCCGCTAAAGTGCCAGTCATCCTCTGACGGGGTCCAGACTGTGGCCGAGAAAATCCAGAGTTCCCATGACGCTGGTTAAGTCTACGATCTGCTCAATTCCGGTTAAGGCTTGGAGACGAGACGTTGCTTGTCGAGAGCTGAGGCCCAGTCCTTTCTGCCCTAGGCCCAAGAAACTGCATTCGATGGTCAAGCTGCAAAGATCCTCAAGAAGGCGACAACTAGAGAGGCATGCCTGCGGTTTCAGAGGAAGAGTGCATGAGAGCAGGGCCATCATTTCCAACTCTT
This sequence comes from Ranitomeya imitator, assembly GCF_032444005.1. Lineage (NCBI taxonomy): Eukaryota > Metazoa > Chordata > Amphibia > Anura > Dendrobatidae > Ranitomeya > Ranitomeya imitator. The sequence continues at coordinate 478,052,877 of NC_091283.1, read as the reverse complement.
ATAAACAGTACCAGGAAGGGTCAGAATTAGAACAACAGGTTTGGAGGGGGCTACGTGGTGTGAGCGAGGCTCAACGTGCTCTAATAGACTACATCAGAGTCTAGGACCAAATCTACAAGAAGGACCAACGTGGTAAACCACGTGAATGGGCGTACCATCTCCATAAAATGGACATTAGTATTTTATAGAGAAGAACTTGCAATGCTATTTCAATCTTATTATTATTGTGTTTATTTTTATGTGATTTGTTATTATTTCTAATTGTTGAGAATTGCTATAAAATTACTATTGCATTTAACCGAATTATGCCGTTTGCTGACTGTTGTCCCGACACTTGTATTTGCACACATTAACCTTTTCCGTTGCAAAGGGTTTTTTTAATCTGTTTTCTTATACAATAAAGAAGATTCTGTAATTTTATTCCTGAGATTATTGATTTTGAAGATTTTTTTCCATCACATGTGAGTAAACCACTATATTTTACTGATGTGACATCAGGTTCTTATTAATTGTTTTAATAACATCTATAAGTTTACAGTATATGCCATTAAACTCTGACCTCTTTTAAATGAGTCTCTATTTTAACCCCTTAACGACCTCCGATACGACTTTTAACGGTGGCAGTTAAGTGTACTTAAACCACAGCGGCGTTAATTAACAGCGCTGTGGAAAAAGTGAATAGCGCCCCCCAGAGTCGGATTTTCTCTGGGGTCTCGGTTGCCGAGGGTAGCTGAGAGGGTAGCAGAGAACATGATTCAGGGGGGTTTTACCGACCCCCGGGTTGCAACCGCCGGTAATTAACCGTTTACCGGTGGCCGCAAAAAACCCCCAAAAAAGTGATTTCCCATTTAATTTCTCTGTCCTCCGATGTGATTGCACATCAGAGGGCAGAGAAATGGGTGCCCGATAGCCCTTGATACTCACTCGTCTCCCCCGATGCTCCTCGTGGCTCCCGATGGACGCCAACATCTTTTTCCGGCACCCAATAGATCTTTGGGGTCTCGGCTGCCGGGAGTAGCCGAGACCCCAAAGAACATGATCGGGGTCGGTTTTTACCGACCCATTTTGCAATCGCCGGTAATTAACCGCTTACCGGCGAACGCAAAAAAAAAGCGGCGTGTCATTCTCTGTCCTCTGATGTGATCGCACATCAGAGGACAGAGAAATAGGGGGATTCGGGGACCCTGTCATACTTACCGGTGTCCCTGAGCCCTCCTGCATCCCCTCCTGGCCGCCGCCTTCTTCCTCCAGGAAGAAAATGGTGGGTGCACGCGCAGTACGCCTTCCGTGATGTGCCGGTCGGCAGAGGTGTCATGGTTTACTGTGCTCTCAGGTCAGGTACTTGCAGGGTTAACTCAGATGGCCTCTTTCTGGGTCCTGGGAGGCTTTTTATAGCCTCACTGTGAGGTCAATCCTTGTCGTTTATACTCTGACCCTTAGCTGAGTGTGTCTGACCCTGGTGTGCCTCTGCTTTGTGCAAATACTAAAGTCTGTTTGTTTGGTTTCTGATCTGGTCCTGTCCTTGTTGTGATTCTGCCTGCTGTTTCTGTACTGTCTATTGCCTGTTCTGGTTTTCTGATCTCTTGCTACGTCCTGACTATTCTTCTGACTGCCCCTGTGTACTGTGCCGCCCTCTCCGTGTATGACCCCCGCCTGTCCGACCTGAGTTCCCCTCTCCTCTATTTCAGATTCCCTGTAAAATCCTGCACTCATCTCCAGCAGCAGGACGCTCAGCACGCTGCTCAGGTCCCATCTGTCTGAGTTTTCCTTGTGGTATCTGACCCCGGGCTCTCCCGCAGTGTGGATGAGTCACCCTGTTCAGCCGTGGCAGTGCACCGGTGCTGACAGGATCGTGACATTATAAACGACCATCACAGTTTTTTTTCCCCCCTCTTTTCTTTTCTCTCTCTCTCTTTAAGGGGGAGGTTAAGGAGGGTTATCTGCATGGATCCTATGCAGGCATTAGCAGATCAGGTGAAACACCTAACGCAAATGTTCCAGAAATTGAATGTGGAGCAGCGCACAATGGCTCAGACCCAGCAGCAGCTGGTAGATACCGTACAGGGGGCTGTCGCTGCGGGGTCTTTGGGTACTGGTAGTAGAGATGTGTCGTTGGTATCTCCTGAATCTCCAGTAAAACTGCCCGACCCCTTCTCAGGGGATAAAAAGGAGTTCAGAGCCTTCAGGGTGGGGTGTAAACTTTTTTTTCCTGAGGCCTCGTACTTCTAGGGATGAGTTCCAGAGAGTGGGGGTCATTATTTCCTTACTTCGGGGGGCTCCACAAGCCTGGGCCTTTTCCCTGTCTCCTTCTGCTCCTGAGAGGATGACTGTTGATGCCTTTTTTGGTGCCCTGGGCCGCATCTATGATGAGCCTGACAGGGTCCGTTTGGCTCAGGACATGGTAATGAGTGTTCGGCAGGGCAAACATTCAGCTGAGTGGTTCTGTTCAGAGTTCCGACGGTGGGCTGCAGAGGTGTCCTGGGATGATGCCGCCCTTCGAAGGCTATTCCGCAGAGGCCTGTCTGAACACCTCCAGGACGCTTTGGCCCTTCATCCTCCACCTGACACTTTGGAGTATGCCATAACCCAGGCCGTACGAATGGACCACAGGTTACGTGCCAGGGGTGTCATGCAGTGTGAAACTTCCCTGTTTGCTGGCAGCAAAGAGATTGGGACTGCTCCTGAGACCATCTAAATCGGTGTCACCTCGCTAAAGGAGAAGGAGAGAAGACGCTGCTGGGAGAAACAACTCTGTTTCTATTGTGGAGAACCCGGACACTGGAGAAAAGCCTCTCCTGTCCATCATCCTCTAAGACGACGGGAAGCGACTAGGTCTGGGTAGCAGTCAAGGAGGAGGTACTGTTTTCCTCATGTACTAAAGTCTTGTTAAAGGTGGAACTATGGGTAGACAATTATTGTTTTTTCTCTACAGCATTGGTGGACAGTGGTTCATCTCTCAACCTGGTCAGTTCCTGTGTCGTCTCCCAACACAAGATAGGGACAGTCAGGCTGGAAATGCCACTTAAAATTGTGGCCATCGACTCTTCCCCTCTTACATGTACAGGGATTCTTTATGTTTCCAAAAGGTTTTCTTTACAGATCGGTTCTTCCCACAAGGAAGAGATGGAATGTTTTGTTATGGACAAATTGCCCGCAGAGCTAGTGCTGGGCATGCCATGGCTTCAACGCCACAACCCGGTGATTGACTTGGAAACAAGGGCGATTATTAAATGGGGATCCAAATGTATCGATTGTTGCCATGAACCTGTTTGTTGTTTGAAACTTGCAAAACCTGTCTCGGTGTCTTCTGTTAGTCTGGAGAGTATTCCGGAGTACCTAAAAGACTTTGAAGACTAGTTCTCTGAAAGTCAGGCTGAGGCGCTGCCCCCCGCATAGGCCATTTGACTGTGCTATTGATCTTATTCCTGGAGCCAAATTGCCCAAAGCCCGTTTATTTAAAGGGACTCTTGCAAGGCAAGATTGCCTTGTGCAGGCATGTACTACGGAGGACAGAGAATGAACTTCAGTCCAATATTGCAGCCAGCATGCAGCCAGCGGGTAAGGAAAGGGTGAATCAAACACCCGAAAACCCCGCCCCTATGGCTGAAGATTGTTCCCTCAGGTGACAGAGTCCCTTTAATTTGTCAGGCCCGGAGCGCCTGGCTATGAAGCAATACATTGCTGAAAGTCTTCATAAAGGGCATATAAGACCTTCTGTGTCCCCAGTAGCTGCGGGGTTTTTCTGTGTTAAAAAGAAGGATGGCGGCCTACATCCCTGCCTCGACTTTCGAGAACTTAATAAAATCACAGTCAGGAACACATACCCCCTGCCTCTGATTCCTGATCTCTGTAACCAGCTCTCTAGGGCCAAGTGGTTTTTAAAATTGGACCTCAGAGTAGCTTATAATCTGATAAGATTTTTTCATAAATAATCGCAAGTAATATCGAAGAAATGTTATCACTAACATGAAGTACAATATGTCACGAAAAAACAGTCTCAGAATCAGCGGGATCCATTAAAGCGTTCCAGAGTTATAACCTCATAAGGTGACAGTGGTCAGAATTGTTAAAATTGGCTCGGTCATTAAGTACCAAATTGGCTCTGTCACTAAGGGGTTAAAGCTATTTGGAGGAGAATATGATAACATGCAGCTTCTCAACACGTTACTGGCACATAGAGCAGCCTAACAGTGCCCCTGCTATCACTTGGTGAAGCCTCATTGACATAGCTACATATCCCCACAAGCATAGCACTACAGCAAAAGCATCAAAGAGAAAAATAAACCGTCTCTTCTGACTGAGAACCAATAGGTACAGTTGTGTTCAAAAGTTTACATACCCTGGCAGAATTTTTGCTTTCTTGGCCTTTTTTTTAGAGAATGTGAATGATAGCAACAAAACTTTTTCTCCACTCACGGTTAGTGGTTGAGTGAAGCCTTTTATTGTTAAACTATTGTGTTTTCTCTTTTTAAATCATAATGACAGCCCAAAAGATCCAAATGACCCTTACCAAAAGTTCACATACCACATTTCTTAATACCGTGTATTGCCCCCTCTAACATCAATGACAGATTGAAGTCTTTTGTGGTACTTCTGGATGAGGTTATTTTCTCAGATGGTAAAGCTGCCCACTCTTCTTGTCAAAAAGCCTCCAGTTCCTGTAAATTCCTGGGCTCTCTAGCATGAACTGCACGCTTGAGATCTCCCCAGAGTGGCTCAATGATATTGAGGTCAGGAGACTGAGATGTCACTGCAGAACCTTTCAGCTCCTGAGCTGATGAGTACAAATTTTCCTCCAGTATGTGCTGATAATGTGCTGCATTCATCTTTCCTTCAACTTTGACCAAGTTTCCTGTGCCTTTGTAGCTCACACATCCCCAAAACATCAGCGATCCACCTCCATGCTTTACAGTAAGAATGGTGTTCCTTTCATCATAGGCCTTGTTGACCTCTCTCCAAATGTAACATTTATGGTTGTCGCCAAAATGTTCAATTTTGGTCTCATCACTCCAAATTACTTTGTTCCAGAACTTTTGAGGCTTATCGCTGTGCTGTTTTGCATATTGTTTGCCAGATACTTTGTGGCATTTGCACAGTAATGGCTTTCTTCTGGCGACTCGACCATGCAGCCCATTATTTCAAGTGCCTCCTTATTATGCTTCTTGAAACAGCCACACCACTAGTTTTCAGAGAGTTCTGTATTCCAGCTGATGTTATTTGTGGGTTTTTCTTTGCATCGCAAAAACTTATAGGGATTGGAGTCTCTTTAAATAATTGAAAACCTCTAATCCAGTATCTAAAACCTGCAAGCAGAATGATATTTGCTTGGTGAAAGCAAAAGAAAGAAGAGGGTAGCTGGTGGCAGGTGATATATCTCTTCAAGTCATCGCTCAGCCGGGGAGCATTGATTAATGACTTGTTCCGTCTCTTACAAACACAATTTAATTTTTTTTTCTCTTCACATTATTAAAGGTTTCTTTCTGCAGTCATTTTGGATTAATGTTGGACTCTGCTTAGTTTGTTCCTTTCCTTAATTCCTTTTTGGGACTTGGGCAATTTAAGAAGCACTTTTTCAAACACTTTATTGGAACGATGGAGACAACAGAAATTAAGAGTTTAAAAGAGGTGAAAAAATATTTTGTCAATCTGTTACTGTAAAACTCAGCATTAGAAATTAATGAATCTTTTGAAATTCAAAGTCGTCAGCTGCAATGAATTATCCTAAGAATAAAGTACTTCGATTGTTCAGGAAAATACACATTTGATATTTTCATACTATGACTGTATCTACCCACTTTCAAGCTCTTTAATACCATTAATTGCATTAGGAATGTCATAGTGACCTTTTGTGGATGGTAACCTTTTTTCACTTTTGTGTTGTCACACACTATCTGTAAAATTTGTTGACTTTTATAGTTTTCTCTTCCAATCTATATGGCTAAGCTTTGAGCTGTGGCATCCTATCACTATCCAGATTCATCACAAATTAGGTGCTGCATTTCCGACTTCAGCTTTTATACAGGCTATGATAGTGTCTCCTGATTGGTTGTTTTACCATTCGATATTTTAACTGCAAGGCATTATTAGGAAGCTTGTCTAAAGTCATGTGAGCCTTGTCTGTGTGATGCAATATTCTGCATAAAATAGTTGCGGCCATTTTTGGAGATTTGTGTGAAACAAATGACTAATTGTTTGAATTTGCCAAGTTCTACGAATTCCTCAACGTTATAGATATAAATTCTCTTATCTTTATTCAGCATCTTATATTTCAGACAGTTTGATAATTTGACACCAGTTAATTTGGACAGAAATACAATGCAGATGGATTAAAAAGAACAATCAAAACATTAGTAACTAACTAAGAAAAAATATATATCAGTAGATATTTTGTTATTTTTTGTTACACCTTCTTTAAGTGAGTCCAGAACACTTGATAATTCAATGCTCGTCAGGCCCCATTGACCTCTAAATAAAGATATTTACAGTAAATAGTCAAAAGCTTTGTCATAATATGCATGGTAAAACAGTGATTGATTACTACTCAAAGGGGAGAAAAATATCAATTGATATTTGATGTTGGTCAATTTGCACAAAGGAAAACATGATTAAATTGGTTTAGTAAATTGGCAATGTCATTCAATAAAAATGTAATGTTTTAGAGGAGAAATAAAACTGAAATGGAAGAAATATAATACATATTGATTAATGTAAATGTAAGTTCATGTGGTATAGATGTTACAGAATATGTGTGTTCGTCTTGTATCTACTGTATAATCTTGGATTGAATACACTTTTTTAGAAAATTTTATGATACATTCTCTTTAAAAATAAAATTCTGAGTTGGTGTGAAGCTGGAATATTACCATGTGCATAAGATCTATGAAGCTGTAGACCAAGCTTATCAAGTCTATATTATTTGCATTATGTTACAATCAGTACTTACTATACATAGAAATCCTTCAATACAGAGACTTGACATTTCATGATTTTTATCATCAGCCTCACTGAAACTTATTGTCATTTTTTTACTACCAATTTTTTGTCTGTGGAAAAAAAACACCCTGCCATGTCTGTCTTTGTGTAAGTGAATGTCAGTCTTGATCAAAGTCTTACTTCTTCTGGCTCAGATTTTTTTTTATGCAATGGAGAACATGTTAAAAAAGTATCTAGAATAATACAATGAATAAAAAGAAAAAGATGGATGTGAAAGAAAGAGACGTAAGGCAGCTGTCTGCTCTTCCGACCCTGGAGTATATATTCATTTAGAGAGAAGTCGCATCGCCTGTACTAATGATTAGGGAAGATTTACAATTTTATTGATAAATTCGCTCTGCATAAATAAGTGCAGAGGAACAACGACAGCTCCTTCTGTGTCTATAGAAATGCAAATTCAACCTCTGTTTCTGGATTATATTTTTCCCCCAGTTCTATGAAATATTGTAGACTCATTAATCCACTGGGGAAATTGAAAACTAAAAGCATCCTGCTCTTAGACTGACCTATCTTTAAACTTTTATTAGCTGTATCTTATTCTGCCAGAATTCGGAGTGGACAAATTTAGAGCTTAATTTAAAAAACACTAAAAGTAAAAAAATATAGAAAGACTAAGCCGTAAAAATAAGGGCGGATAAGGCATAATCCTGCTTCAGATAAGCGGTTTCTGGAAAATGATTGGGAATAGCTGAATGCAGAACTGTCAGTAAATATTGAGCACCTTGCTACTTTTTTAATACCTTAGTAATATTTCTTTAGAACTCCAATTGCATATTTTATAGATCACCCTCTACGCATTGTACATTGTTTCACAAAGTAGATGTTATATCTTTATAATAAATAATAATAATATCTCGTGTAGAGATGATTCACACTACCCTGGTCCAGTGTCCACTTGGGTACTCTGTAGCATTAAAAGCAGAGCAATGCTATCTTCCTTGAATGGCACTCGAATGCCAGAATCCTGGATGATTCTTGTGATTCTCAGCCTCTCACGATGTCATGACATCGTGGAGATTTTGTAGTTTCAATTGACACTTGAGTGCTGACTGAGCAAGTTTGCTCTGCCTTGCTGTAGGTGACTTTTTGAACAAAAGTGGACATCAGAGAAAGGCTGTGCATAGTGATGAGGAGCATACTCGGTAATCGCTGTACTCGCGGTACTCAGCGAGCACCGACCATTTCCGGGTTTGCTCGGCGGGAGCTCGGGTCTCCATCCTGCATGATTGGTGCCCTTTACAGAGCCAATCAAGATGCAGGGATTGTTTGCCATGCACTGTAAAACCGCAGCTACCTTTGTTGTTGTATTAGAGTGATTGGCTGGCTGCACAGCGTCATCAGGTCTATAAGAGACCTGGTGCCGCCCGGCTCGGCGGATTCAGCTCCGGAATCAGACAGTGTAGGGAGAGCTGCTGCTAAGATAGGGTCAGATTTGGGAATTTATTAGTCAGTGTGGGTCTACCATCATTAAATCCACATATCCAGCTAAACTAGTGTTTCTCAACTCCAGTCCTCAAGACTAGTATTGCATAGGCGATGGATTAATGCTTGAGAAGGTGATGAAATTATCACCTGTGCAATACTAAGGAAATCTTGAAAACATGACCTGTTGTGGGGTCTTGAGGACTGGAGTGGAGAAACACTGAGCTAAACCAACAGTCCTTCTAAGGACTAATTACAGGGTCTATAGATTGCAGTGCTAGGTAGGCAGGAGAGTGTATGTGCGTGTATACACATCAGTGCAATGCATGCAGGCACTGTATGTGACTATATAGATATTGCATACATCAAGATGGTCCATTACTGTCTGCTGCTGCTGCCTGTTACATATATATCTAGATCTAGGTATCAGTGGCAAGCAATAATTTTTTTTTGCACCCTAATCGTGATTTTTTTTATTCCAAAGCAATCCAAACCCCCTTTTTTCCTCCATTTGCTTGTTGACAATGCAGACTACAGCCAGATCATTTTAATACGACAGTGTGAAAATCCAGCAATTTTAAACGGCTTTGCCCATGCCAGATATCACATCTGAGTGCGCAGAAAATTGTGGCATTTTTTGTGGTACTGTAGTATTTTTTTTGAGTGTCTTATCAAAAATTTTGACACCATTTTGCTGACCCAAAAATATTTATTTGCCCCAGAAATATTTAGCTGCCCCAAAAATATTTATCTGCCAAAAAATATTTAGCTGCCCAAAACAAATTTAGCTACCCAAAAAATATTTAGCTTGTAAAAAAATATTTATCTGCCCCAAAAAATATTTAGCTGCCCGAAAAATATTTAGCTACAGTTCATATATTTAACACTGTGTTTTGTCTGCCACACGCATCACATATCATCACGCTAAATATTTTACAATTTTAGCCCTCCAAATAATTTTTTTTGCAGTGTCATAGTCTAGCTATTGACACAATTTTGGTGGACAAAAAAAAAAATCCAGGCCACATATTTAACAGTGTGCTATCTCCGTCAGAAGCGTGATCTATCTGTGGCCTACAAATTATGGCATTTCAGGCCTACATTCTCCTTTTTGCCTGTGCCTTATCGTAATTCTAAACAGTATTTTGTGGTAAAAAGCAAACATACAGGCCACATATTGAACAGTCTAGTATCTCCGTCCAACACCAGATCTACCTGTGGTCTACAAATTGTGGCATTTCAGGACTACATTGCCCTTTTTACTGTGTCTTAACCCAGTTCAATAGACTACTTTGGGTTAAAAAATTTCAAAATGCAAGCCACATATTGAACAGTCTGGTATCTACGTCAAATGCCAGATCTATCTGTGGTCTACAAATTGTGGCATTTCAGGGCTACATTGCCATTTTTTTGCTGTGTCTTACCCTAGTTATTGCCAACATTTAAAAAATTTAAAAAAATTAAAAATGTGCCTACATTCCAGAGAATTAAAACTGTTTTTTTCACGCACACTGATCACATATAAGTTTGCTCCAAATTCAACCATTTGTAGTCAACGAGGAAAATAATATTTTAGTAGTCCATTTAAAATGGGCAAGGCGCGAGGCAAGGGATGAAGAAGTGGACGTGATGCTTGTTGGTGCATGCAGAGGCCGAGGCCATGGGCAAGCTGAAAGTGGGCCACAAAAAACACCCATATCTCACTCGACCTTCCTTTCCCAGTTACTAGGTGACGGCAGTACATCACTATTGAACCCAGAGCAGTGTCAAAAGGTTGCTGGTTGGATAGCGGATAATGCTTCCAGTCACTTTGCCACCACCATGTCTTCCACATGGTCAAGTCTGAGTAGCTGTGAGTCTGATCCGCATATTACTCCCCATTATCCTCCTTCCTCCCTCCATGCTGAGTGCCTGGAGACAACTGATCCCACACTCCGAAGAGTTGCTCACTTTTCCATTTATAGATTCGGGACTCTCGGCCGGTCCACTTAAAGCGGGGCAAGATGAGATCGCATGTAGCGATGCCCAAATATTTTAGCAGCCACGGTCACACGAAGGTGACAGTGGGAAAGTGTCACAAGAGGTGGACGATGATGAGACACAATTGCCAGAAAGTCAGGAGGAGGACCAGGGTGCGGATGTGGAAGGCGAGATGATATAGTAACTGACCCAACCTGGCAGGAGGACATGCAGAGCGAGGACAGCAGCACACGTGAGGAAGGAGGCATAGCACAACACCAGGCAGTAGGAAGCATTGTAGTGGCTGCAGAAAGAAGGTATGCATCCATTCCCCATAACACTACCATGACAGACTTTTAGGTCTTCCCGAGTCTGGTTGTTTTTTAAAGACTCTGCCGATAACCCCAAACAGGCCATTTGTACCACCTGCCATGCCGGCATCAGCAAGGGTAGCAAACTACCAGCCTAACCACCACTAGCATAATCAGGCACATGACAGCAAAGCAACTAACTTTGTGGGCTGAACTCCAGGCTCCAGGAACCGTGCCTGCAGGTGACATCACTGCTTCAACCACTGTTTGGCGTGCAAGCCAATCCCCTGTCCACGGTGCATGCAAAGATGCCTCATGCCCCGCATCTGTCGTTGCCCACAGTCAACTAGCACCATCATCAAGCACGTACTTGTCCCAGCGCAGCCTTCAGTTGTCCATACCTGTTATTGGAACACAAGCGGAAATACGCAGCCAACGCCCCACAGGCCACAGTACTAAATTCCCACATTTCTCATCTGCTTGCAGTCGAAATGTTGCCTTTTAGGCTCGTGGAGACAGAAGCTTTCCGCAATCTGATGGCAGCGGCCATCCCAAGGTGCTGGGTCCCCAGCCGCCACTATTTCTTCCGGTGTGCCATACTGGCATTACACCAGCACGTGTCCCACAACATTATCCGTGCCCTCAACAATGCTGTTACTGGGAAAGTCCACCTAATCATGGACACGTGGACAAGTGCTTGTGGGCAGGGACGGTACATCTCACTGACGGCACAATGGATTAACATAGTGGAAGCCGGGACCTTGGGATGAAACACGTCCTTCCACACCTCCTCCTTCTCCTCGTCTTCAGCGTCGATCTCTGAAATGAGCACATCAGTCAGAAGCTGGTAGCACTGCAGCACTGCCTCAGCCAAGTGGTAACAGGCTGTGCTGAAGCTAATCTACTTAGGTGACAAACTGCACAATGCTGAAGAGTTGTGGACAGCTCTGAAAGAGCAGTCAGCTTTGTGGCTGACACCGTTGAACCTACAGCCAGGCATGGTCATGTGTGACAATGGCCGGAACCTGGTGGCGGCTCTGAGGTGAGGTGAGCTCACACACATACCTTGCCTGGCGCATGTGCTTAACCTCACCACTCAATGGTTTCTCAAAAGTTACCCAGAGCTTCCGGATCTGCTAGTGAAAGCTAGTAAAATTGAACCAGCATGGCTACCATAGCATCTTGCAGCGGCATGAGATTCCATCCGGTTTGCGTTTAGATGGACCATCATTTATTTTTCAACAGGACATGATGGGGTGCTACGCCAGATGACCTGGCCTCTACAGTCACCAGACCTGAACCCAATGGAGATGGTTTGGGGGGGTGAGCTGGACCACAGAGTGAAGGCAAAAGAGCCAACAAGTGCTAAGCATCTCTGGGAACTCCTTCAAGATTGTTGGAAGACCATTTATGGTGACTACTTCTTGAAGCACATCAAGCGAATGCCAAGAGTGTGCAAAGCAGTCATCAAAGCAAAAGGTGTCTACTTTGAAGAACCTAGAATATAAGACATATTTTCAGTTGTTTCACACTTTTTTGTTAAGTATTCCACATGTGTTAATTCATAGTTTTGATGCCTTCAGTGTGAATTTACAATTTTCATAGTCATGAAAATACAGAAAAATCTTTAAATGAGAAGGTGTGTCCAAACTTTTGGTCTGTACTGTATGTTGGAAAGGATTTGTGAGCAGAAGAGGGCAGTTGTTGACTACCAGCATCAACAAGGCCATCGATATTCAGTTCAGTCTCCACACATAAGACCTCAGGAGTGGACATGGATGTCAGACATATGTACCATCCTCCAAAATTTTGAGGACTCCACCAAGATGGTGAGCGTCGATTACGCCATAATTAACATCAACATCCCGCTTCTCTGCATTCTGAAAAGCAATCTGCTCACAATGAAAGAGGATGCATTGCAGGCGGGGCATGACAACATGGAGCAAAGAACCATACAGGGTGATTCCACACAGCCCAGCCTCATGTCATCCCAACATGGAATGGTAGACAATGAGGAAGAGGAGGAGGAAGAACAGGAGCTACATTCATGTGCTATAGATGGTACTGCAAGCACAACTGTCATACCGTCTGTTCAGCATGGATGATCTGAGGTCAGGGAGGAGGAGGACAGCATGGTCAGTCGTCCTGTTGGTGAGGACATGGAAGTCTTGCCTGTTAGCAGTCTGGCACGCATGGCTGACTTTATGTTGAGCTGCTTTTCCCGTGACCCTCGAATTATGAAAATTTTTGGTGACACTCATTACTGGTTCGTGACACTTCTACAGTAGACCCACGATACAAGGAGAACTTTCAATCTCTTCTTCCAGAAACAGACAGGCCTACTAAAGTGGTGCAGTACCAGAGGGCCCTTGTTGCGGAATTACTAAAAAAATTCCCATCTGAGAACACTGGCGGCAGACGTCATAGTTCGTTGGACAACCAAGGAGTACAGGCGAGAGAGACACAACTCCAATCCAGCAGAGGCAGGGGAAACTGACATAGTTCTGGGAGAGTTTTCTCAGACCCTCCCATTCCCCTGGCACAGAGGCAATGTGTACTGTCCCAAGGAGTGAAATGTTTTGGAAGATGCTAAGGGAGTACCTTGCTGACCCATACCAACTTCTTCCGTGATTCCTCTGTGCCTTTTAATTATTGGGTATCCAAGCTGGACATGTGGCATGAACTGTCTCTTTACGCCTTGGAGGTCCTGGCCTGCCCTGCTGCTAACATTTTGTTAGAGCAGGTGTTTAGTGCCGCTGGTGGAATTATAACTGATAAGTGCATCCGCCTGTCAACTGAAAATGCTGATAGGCTGACTCTTATAAAAATGAACAAGGGCTGGATTGGGCCAGACTTCTCTACACCACCGTATGATAACAGCGAAACATAACCTCCAATATAGTGTCTTTTTTTGGGAGGTCTATTATTTGCGCCTGGAGGAGAGAAGGTTTTTCCACCAACATAGAAGAGGATTCTTTACTGTTAGGGCAGTGAGAATCTGGAATTGCTTGCCTGAGGAGGTGGTGATGGCGAACTCAGTCGAGGGGTTCAAGAGAGGCCTGGATGTCTTCCTGGAGCAGAACAATATTGTATCATACAATTATTAGGTTCTGTAGAAGGACGTAGATCTGGGGATTTATTATGATGGAATATAGGCTGAACTGGATGGACAAATTTCTTTTTTCGGCCTTACTAACTATGTTACTATGTTACTATGTTACTATGAATCATTAATTCTTGTCTGCTCAGGTAACAAAGAGACAGACATCCATTATGTTGAAGATCTTACTTTACGTACGATTGCAATTATTTAGTGTCTCTCCATACAAGCAAACATGATTAACTTTTTACCATCTTGGGTCAAATGCTTGCCAGGGTACCAAGGGCGTGAGATGCCTGGTTACCACATATGAAATATGATCCACCAGCTTTGACTTAGATAATAATGAATATTAAATAAAAACATTTACCAATATGCACATGTATAAGTTAAGTGGGAAATATGCCATGGATTGGCAATAGAAGATCCACCAAACCAAATACCACAACCACAAAAAATATACACATATATAGTGCCTTGCGAAAGTATTCGCATATCATGCTTCATACATAAAAATACCAAATGTAAATTTTTGGTGAAGAATCAACAACAAGTGGAACACAATTGTGAAGTTGAACAAAATTTATTGGTTATTTAAAATTTTGGTGGAAATTCAAAAACTGAAAAGTGGAGCGTGCAATATTATTCGGCCCCTGTAACTTAATACTTTGTTGCGCCACCTTTTGCTACGATTACAGCTGCAAGTCGCTTGGGGTATGTCTCTAAGTTTTGTACATCGAGAATCTGAAATTCTTGCCCATTCTTCCTTGGCAAACAGCTCGAGCTCAGTGAGGTTTGATGGAGATCGTTTGTGAAGAGCAGTTTTCAGCTCTTTCCACAGATTCTCGATTGGATTGAGGTCTGGACTTTGACTTGGCCATTCTAACACCTGGATACGTTTATTTGTGAACCATTCCATTGTAGATTTTTCTTTATGTTTGGGATCATTGTCTTGTTGGAAGACAAATCTTCCTCCCAGTCTCAGGTCTTTTGCAGACTCCAACAGGTTTTCTTCAAGAATGGTCCTGTATTTGGCTCCATCCATCTTCCCATCAATTTTAACCATCTTCCCTGTCCTTGCTGATAAAAAGCAGACCCAAACCATGATGCTGCCACCACCATGTTTTACAGTGGGGATGGTGTGTTCAGGGTGATGAGCTGTGTTGCCTTTACGCCAAACATATCGTTGTTGCCAAAAAGTTTGATTTTTGTTTCATCTGACCAGAGCATCTTCTTCCACATGTTTGGTGTGTCTCCCAGGTGGCTTGTTGCAAACTTTAAACAACACTTTTTATGAATATCTTTGAGAAATGGCTTTGATCTTGCCACTCTTCCATGAAGGCCAGATTTGTGCAGTGTACGACTGATTGTTGTCCTATGGACAGACTGACCCACCTCAGCTCTAGATCTCTGCAGTTCATCCAGAGTGATCATGGGCCTCTTGGCTGCATCTCTGATCAGTCTTCTCCTTGTTTGAGATGAAAGTTTAGAGGGACGGCCAGGTCTTGGTAGATTTGCAGTGGCATGATACTCCTTCCATTTCAATATGATCGCTTGCACAGTGCTCCTTGTGATGTTTAAAGTTTTGGAAATCATTTTGTATCCAAATCCATGTTTAAACTTCTCCACAACAGTATCACGGACCTGCCTGTTTTGTTCCTTGGTCTTCATAATGCTCTCTGTGTTTCCAACACAGCCTTGAGACTATCACAGAGCAGGTGCATTTATACAGATTCTTGATTACACACAGGTGGATTATATTTATCATCATTAGGCATTTAGGACAACATTGGATCATTCAGAGATCCACAATGAACTTCTGGAGTGAGTTTGCTGCACTGAAAGTAAAGGGGCTGAATAATATTGCATGCCCTAGTTTTCAGTTTTTGAATTTCCACAAAAATTTAAAATAACCAATACATTTCGTTCAACTTCACAATTGTGTTCCACTTGTTGATTCTTCACCAAAAATTTACATTTGGCATCTTTATGTTTAAAGCATGATATGTGGGAAAAGGTTCAAAAGTTCTAGGGAGCCGAATACTTTTGCAAGGCACTGTATATGTAGAGGCTATATAAATACAACTATATTAGAGTATTCTAATGTAGAGGTATAAATAGGATACATACTAGCAAATAGCAAAAGATACCAAAAGGGCAACAGAGGAAGAAAACCAGGAAACCAACTCACTTGACACGCGTTTCGCATGGAAATACTCCATCCAAGGATTCTTCAATAAAATGATCACACTACAGTAACTGAATACGCAAGTCAAGCTGCTAGACGTGAGCTTTACAGTTTGCAGAATTGTGAATGCAAAATGGAAAGAGTTTTATGAATTTACTTAAAATTGAAAATTGTTTATATTGTACCTTCTCACGCCAGTCATTTTGGCAGCTCATTATTATTCCATTGTCCTTTGATTTGAAAAATTGGAATTTAAAAGTAATTTGTTTCCTCTGTGATCTGCTTCAGTAATTGTGGCATACAAGAGATAGAACTGCTTAAAAGCTACAAATCTGTATACATGTGCCAGATATGCATCAAAATGGCCCTTTGATTTTTTTTATACTGTGTTGGAAACTAGGGAAACCATTGCAAGATTTACACCGCTATCTGTTGTCATTGCTCACATGAAGGTCAGAAATCAACCACATATCTGTACTGCTGTATTAAAGTCATAATCACAGCTGATAAATGACGCCCGTGGATTAATCAGTTTGTATCAGACTCTGCCTATATGATCTCAGCCATATATTATTTACTTTGAAAACCTGTTGCATTTCAGAGAAAAACATGGCTTAATAGCCACCTGTTGCCTTTGAGTCCTATATACGTACGGAGGGAGATACCTATCAATCTAGGACTTTGGGCAGGGAGAAGCTGTCAGGGACCCGTCTGTCTGATTAGTCTCCTGGCTTGGTCCCTGGCAGCTATTAACCCCTTTATGACCCCTTTGTGGAAGTATAGGTACATCGTAGGTCGCCTCCCTCCCTTTGATGAGGAATCCTCTGCTGAGCTCGAATCTTTCCCAGCACATGACAGCTGATCTGATCAGCTGTCATATGCCCCTAACAGCTGTGGGTGGAATCACGATCCACCCACAACTGTTAAAATGTTAAATGCTGCTGTCAATCTCTGACAGCAAGTCATGAACCATGTCTATAAGCTCCCCTGTCACATGATCACGGGGCACCAATGGTTTGGCATGACATCTGGGGTTTTGCTTGTAACTGCAGATCTGCTATGGAGCGCCGCCCCATGGCCGGTGTTCATAGCGGATAATGTTTTTTGATACACATAGCAGCGCTAATGCCAAGATTGTATAGGCGGTTAACTATTTTTCCTCTGAAACGCATTTCAGAGTTACACATACATGGCGGAAATCATGCAGCCAGCATTTGATAAATGCTGTCCATGGATAGGGCAGCATGTAACAGGTGTCAGGCTCACTTTAAACAGATCTGATATTTCCTTCTACTTCTTTGCTTTACTTACTTTGTTTTCACCTCCGAATCCTGGAGCTGGAGAGGGCCCCTTGCAGGCAGGTAGGGCCAGCATCACAACCTGGTGCACCCAACAAGTGCCAGGGCCCATTTGCTGTTGGGGACACTGGCACGCTATGAAGCCCGTGAATCATGGAGCATGCTTACACTTGTCCTTCCATGCTCAAACTGCTTGAAATACAGTGCCTTGCGAAAGTATTTGGCCCCCTGGAACTTTTCAACCTTTTCCCACATATCATGCTTCAAACATAAAGATACCAAATGTAAATTTTTGGTGAAGAATCAACAACAAGTGGAACACAATTGTGAAGTGGAACAAATTTATTGGCTATTTTAATTTTTGTGGAAATTCAAAAACTGAAAAGTGGGGCACGCAATATTATTCGGCCCCTTCACTTTCAGTGCAGCAAACTCTCTCCAGAAGTTCATTGTGGATCTCTGAATGATCCAATGTTGTCCTAAATGCCTAATGATGATAAATATAATCCACCTGTGTGTAATCAAGTCTCCGTATAAATGCACCTGCTCTGTGATAGTCTCAGGGTAATGTTTGAAGCACAGAGAACATCATGAAGACCAAGGAACACAACAGGCAAGTCCGTGATACTGTTGTGGAGAAGTTTAAAGCTGGATTTGGATACAAAATGATTTCCAAAACTTTAAACATCCCAAGGAGCACTGTGCAAGTGATCATATTGAAATGGAAGGAGTATCATACAACTGAAAAGCTACCAAGACCCGGCCGTCCCTCTAAACTTTCATCTCAAACAAGGAGAAGACTGATGCAGCCAAGAGGCCCATGACCACTCTGGATGAACTGTAGAGATCTAGAGCTGAGGTGGGACAGTCTGTCTATAGGACAACAATCAGTCGTACACTACACAAATCTGGCCTTCATGGAGGAGTGGCAAGAACAAAGCCATTTCTCAAAGATGTTCATAAAAAGTGTTGTTTAAAGTTTGCAACAAGCCACCTGGGAGACACACCAAACATGTGGAAGATGGTGCTCTGGTCAGATGAAACAAAAATCAAACTTTTTGGCAACAATACCAAATGATATGTTTGGCGTAAAGGCAACACAACTCATCACCCTGAACACACCATCCCCACTGTAAAACATGGTGGTGGCAGCATCATGGTTTGGGTCTGCTTTTTTTCAGCAGGGACAGGGAAGAAGGATAAAATTGATGGGAAGATGGATAGAGCAAAATACAGGACCATTCTTGAAGAAAACCTGTTGGTGTCTGCAAAAGCCCTGAGATTGGTAGGGACAAGACAATGATCACAAACATAAAGCAAAATCTACAATGGAATGGTTCACAAATAAACGTATCCAGGTGTTAGAATGGCCAAGTCAAAGTCCAGACCTCAAGCCAATCGAGAATCTGTGGAAAGAGCTGAAAACTGCTGTTCACAAACGATCTCCATCAATCCTCACTGTGCTCGAGCTGTTTGCCAAGGAAGAATGGGCAAGTCTCTTGATATACAAAACTGATAGAAACATACCCCAAGCGACTTGCAGCTGCGCAACAAAGTATTAAGTTAAAGGGGCCGAATAATATTGCATGCCCCACTTTTCAGTTTTTGAATTTCCACAAAAATTTAAAATAACCAATAAATTTTGTTCCACTTCACAATTGTGTTCCACTTGTTGTTGATTCTTCACCAAAAATTTACATTTGGTATCTTTATGTTTGAAGCATGATATGTGGGAAAAGGTTGAAAAGTCCCAGGGGGCCAAGTACTTTCGCAAGGCACTGTACTTACCTTTCTTTGTTCCTCCACAAGTCGTGTCTCTTCCACATCATCTGACTCTGTGACGTTTCAAGCAGAGGGAGTGATGACTTCACTACCACGCACCCTTTGTCCTGAGCACTACAAAGAGACAGAAGTCGTTGAGGAGACCAGCCGTGCGGTTGGAAGAGAGTTAAGTAATTGATTTTTTTTAATGCATCGAGTAGTGTTGAGCGATACCTTCCGATATCGGAAAGTATCGGTATCGGTTTGGATCGGCCGATATTCAAAAAATATCGGATATCGCCGATACCGATACCCGATCCCAATGCAAGTCAATGGGACCAAAATATCGGAATTAAAATAAACCCTTTCTTTCCTTGTAGGTTCATTCTACCTGAAGGAAAACAACTAAGAATAATGTAGGATGTATGGGGGAGGTGGCGGAGACATTAAAGGCAATGAGGATTAGTCCAATCAAATAGAATAGCATGTTTTTTTTTTTTTTTTAAAGAAGTTCGGATTGAAAAAGATATTGAGTATGTAAATTTTTTTTATTTTGTCAGATATTGATGTTTCACTATTCCACGCCCTTCCCCTTCTTTTTTTTCTTTTTTTTTTTTTTCTTTTCCCACACTTTCATCTTCATCATCATCAGCATCCTTGACATCAACTTCTTCACCTTATTCATCTTCTTCTTCATCTTCTACCTATTTTTTTTTTTATTACATTCTTCATATTCATTTTCTTCAACTATTATTATTCTTCCTATTCTACATATTCTTTTTATTCCACTGTTATTATTCTTCCTATTCTACTTCTTCATCATATTCTCATTTGTGACAGGCATTCCCGTAGTTGTTATCTATAAAAGTTGGAAGATTACACCTTCCGTTCTGCCAGTCACAAAAGTTACATTTGTCCGCGTTCAGTTTGGCCTGCAGCATCAGGCTTTATCCAGGGGCACCACGAGGAGGAACGGACTCACCCCCATACACTGCTTAGTCTTCTTCTGCATATAATTTAGATAATATCTTTTGCTCTGATATTAAGTCTTATGCTTAATGTTCTTCTGCTCTTTGTTCTGCAGCCTCTTGTTCTTCTGCTTCTCGGTCTTCCATGTTGTCGTCTCCAGGGTCTTCGTCTCCAGTGTCGTCATCTCCGCCGTCGTCGTCTCAGCCGTCGTCGTCTCCGCCGTCGTCGTCGTCGTCGTCATCGGGGTGGTCTTCCGGGTCGTCGTCATCGGGGTGGTCTTCCGGGTTGTCGACGTTAGGGTCTTCAACTTGGAAATGTAGCAGAAGGTACAAGAAGGCTGAGAAAATGCCAAGAACCAGCTGATGGAACTGGAACTCGGATGGCTACCCGAAGGTTCAAGAGCCTATGGAACTACCGAGGACCAGCTGACGTTACTGGAACCCGGTTACTAAGCAGGAGGTACCCGTGCTAAAAAGCACTACCAAGGACCGCCTGACGTTGGCGGAACTCGGATACCCAGAAGGAGGCACCTAAGCCAAAGGCTCTGCCCGGAACCAGATGACGTTACTGGAACCAGGATGGGGAGCAGAAGGTACAAGAGCAAAAGACACTGCCGAGAACCAGCTGACGGTACTGGAACCCGGATGGGTAGCCGAATGTCCAAGAGCCAATGGAACTACCAAGGACCAGCTGACGTTACTGGAACCCGGTTACTAAGCAGGAGGTACCCGTGCCTGAAAGCACTACCAAGGACCACCTGACATTGGTGGAACTTGGATACCCAGAAGGAGGCACCTAAGCCAAAGGCTCTGCCCGGAACCAGCTGACGGTACTGGAACCAGGATGGGGAGCAGAAGGTACAAGAGCAAAAGACACTGCCGAGAACCAGCTGACGGTGCTGGAACCAGGTGGTGGACCCGAAGGCCCACAGGAGAGGAGAGAACAGCTAGGCCGCGAGGCAGCCGCAGTTACCGAACCCCAACAGTCCTACAGGGGGAGCTGGGCCTACTGGCACTACAGAACCAGCCTTGACTACCAGTTCACGCAGCCCACATAGGAAGCTCCTAAACTGGAGGCACCCTGGAGTTGGCTAACTCGACCGCCCCACGACGGGGCAAGCATAGGCGTCTCAGTGAAGTTGACACAACCCGGAAACAGCTGACGGTGCTGAAACCAGGCTTGGCACGAGGGAGTACCTGTGACAAGAACACTGCCGAGAACCAGCTGGCGGTGCTGGAACTCGGATGCGTTGCCCCAGTGTGCAAGAGCCAATGGCACGACCGAGGACCAGCTGACGGTGCTGGAACCCGGTTACTAAGCTGTAGGTGCCCGCGCTTAAAAGCACTACCAAGGACCGCCTGGCGTTGGCGGAACTCGGATACCCAGGAGGAGGCACCTTAGCCAAAGGCTCGGCCCGGAACCAGCTGACGGTGCTGGAACCAGGTGGTGGACCCCAAGGCCCACAGGAGAGGAGAGAACAGCTAGGCCGCGAGGCAGCCGCAGTTACCGAACCCCAACAGTCCTACAGGGGGAGCTGGGCCTACTGGCACTACAGAACCAGCCTTGACTACCAGTTCACGCAGCCCACATAGGAAGCTCCTAAACTGGAGGCACCCTGGAGTTGGCTAACTCGACCGCCCCACGACGGGGCAAGCATAGGCGTCTCAGTGAAGTTGACACAACCCGGAAACAGCTGACGGTGCTGAAACCAGGCTTGGCACGAGGGAGTACCTGTGACAAGAACACTGCCGAGAACCAGCTGGCGGTGCTGGAACCCGGATGCGTTGCCCCAGTGTGCAAGAGCCAATGGCACGACCGAGGACCAGCTGACGGTGCTGGAACCCGGTTACTAAGCTGTAGGTGCCCGCGCTTAAAAGCACTACCAAGGACCGCCTGGCGTTGGCGGAACTCGGATACCCAGGAGGAGGCACCTTAGCCAAAGGCTCGGCCCGGAACCAGCTGACGGTGCTGGAACCAGGTGGTGGACCCCAAGGCCCACAGGAGAGGAGAGAACAGCTAGGCCGCGAGGCAGCCGCAGTTACCGAACCCCAACAGTCCTACAGGGGGAGCTGGGCCTACTGGCACTACAGAACCAGCCTTGACTACCAGTTCACGCAGCCCACATAGGAAGCTCCTAAACTGGAGGCACCCTGGAGTTGGCTAACTCGACCGCCCCACGACGGGGCAAGCATAGGCGTCTCAGTGAAGTTGACACAACCCGGAAACAGCTGACGGTGCTGAAACCAGGCTTGGCACGAGGGAGTACCTGTGACAAGAACACTGCCGAGAACCAGCTGGCGGTGCTGGAACTCGGATGCGTTGCCCCAGTGTGCAAGAGCCAATGGCACGACCGAGGACCAGCTGACGGTGCTGGAACCCGGTTACTAAGCTGTAGGTGCCCGCGCTTAAAAGCACTACCAAGGACCGCCTGGCGTTGGCGGAACTCGGATACCCAGGAGGAGGCACCTTAGCCAAAGGCTCGGCCCGGAACCAGCTGACGGTGCTGGAACCAGGTGGTGGACCCCAAGGCCCACAGGAGAGGAGAGAACAGCTAGGCCGCGAGGCAGCCGCAGTTACCGAACCCCAACAGTCCTACAGGGGGAGCTGGGCCTACTGGCACTACAGAACCAGCCTTGACTACCAGTTCACGCAGCCCACATAGGAAGCTCCTAAACTGGAGGCACCCTGGAGTTGGCTAACTCGACCGCCCCACGACGGGGCAAGCATAGGCGTCTCAGTGAAGTTGACACAACCCGGAAACAGCTGACGGTGCTGAAACCAGGCTTGGCACGAGGGAGTACCTGTGACAAGAACACTGCCGAGAACCAGCTGGCGGTGCTGGAACTCGGATGCGTTGCCCCAGTGTGCAAGAGCCAATGGCACGACCGAGGACCAGCTGACGGTGCTGGAACCCGGTTACTAAGCTGTAGGTGCCCGCGCTTAAAAGCACTACCAAGGACCGCCTGGCGTTGGCGGAACTCGGATACCCAGGAGGAGGCACCTTAGCCAAAGGCTCGGCCCGGAACCAGCTGACGGTGCTGGAACCAGGTGGTGGACCCCAAGGCCCACAGGAGAGGAGAGAACAGCTAGGCCGCGAGGCAGCCGCAGTTACCGAACCCCAACAGTCCTACAGGGGGAGCTGGGCCTACTGGCACTACAGAACCAGCCTTGACTACCAGTTCACGCAGCCCACATAGGAAGCTCCTAAACTGGAGGCACCCTGGAGTTGGCTAACTCGACCGCCCCACGACGGGGCAAGCATAGGCGTCTCAGTGAAGTTGACACAACCCGGAAACAGCTGACGGTGCTGAAACCAGGCTTGGCACGAGGGAGTACCTGTGACAAGAACACTGCCGAGAACCAGCTGGCGGTGCTGGAACTCGGATGCGTTGCCCCAGTGTGCAAGAGCCAATGGCACGACCGAGGACCAGCTGACGGTGCTGGAACCCGGTTACTAAGCTGTAGGTGCCCGCGCTTAAAAGCACTACCAAGGACCGCCTGGCGTTGGCGGAACTCGGATACCCAGGAGGAGGCACCTTAGCCAAAGGCTCGGCCCGGAACCAGCTGACGGTGCTGGAACCAGGTGGTGGACCCCAAGGCCCACAGGAGAGGAGAGAACAGCTAGGCCGCGAGGCAGCCGCAGTTACCGAACCCCAACAGTCCTACAGGGGGAGCTGGGCCTACTGGCACTACAGAACCAGCCTTGACTACCAGTTCACGCAGCCCACATAGGAAGCTCCTAAACTGGAGGCACCCTGGAGTTGGCTAACTCGACCGCCCCACGACGGGGCAAGCATAGGCGTCTCAGTGAAGTTGACACAACCCGGAAACAGCTGACGGTGCTGAAACCAGGCTTGGCACGAGGGAGTACCTGTGACAAGAACACTGCCGAGAACCAGCTGGCGGTGCTGGAACTCGGATGCGTTGCCCCAGTGTGCAAGAGCCAATGGCACGACCGAGGACCAGCTGACGGTGCTGGAACCCGGTTACTAAGCTGTAGGTGCCCGCGCTTAAAAGCACTACCAAGGACCGCCTGGCGTTGGCGGAACTCGGATACCCAGGAGGAGGCACCTTAGCCAAAGGCTCGGCCCGGAACCAGCTGACGGTGCTGGAACCAGGTGGTGGACCCCAAGGCCCACAGGAGAGGAGAGAACAGCTAGGCCGCGAGGCAGCCGCAGTTACCGAACCCCAACAGTCCTACAGGGGGAGCTGGGCCTACTGGCACTACAGAACCAGCCTTGACTACCAGTTCACGCAGCCCACATAGGAAGCTCCTAAACTGGAGGCACCCTGGAGTTGGCTAACTCGACCGCCCCACGACGGGGCAAGCATAGGCGTCTCAGTGAAGTTGACACAACCCGGAAACAGCTGACGGTGCTGAAACCAGGCTTGGCACGAGGGAGTACCTGTGACAAGAACACTGCCGAGAACCAGCTGGCGGTGCTGGAACCCGGATGCGTTGCCCCAGTGTGCAAGAGCCAATGGCACGACCGAGGACCAGCTGACGGTCCTGGAACCCGGTTACTAAGCTGTAGGTGCCCGCGCTTAAAAGCACTACCAAGGACCGCCTGGCGTTGGCGGAACTCGGATACCCAGGAGGAGGCACCTTAGCCAAAGGCTCGGCCCGGAACCAGCTGACGGTGCTGGAACCAGGTGGTGGACCCCAAGGCCCACAGGAGAGGAGAGAACAGCTAGGCCGCGAGGCAGCCGCAGTTACCGAACCCCAACAGTCCTACAGGGGGAGCTGGGCCTACTGGCACTACAGAACCAGCCTTGACTACCAGTTCACGCAGCCCACATAGGAAGCTCCTAAACTGGAGGCACCCTGGAGTTGGCTAACTCGACCGCCCCACGACGGGGCAAGCATAGGCGTCTCAGTGAAGTTGACACAACCCGGAAACAGCTGACGGTGCTGAAACCAGGCTTGGCACGAGGGAGTACCTGTGACAAGAACACTGCCGAGAACCAGCTGGCGGTGCTGGAACTCGGATGCGTTGCCCCAGTGTGCAAGAGCCAATGGCACGACCGAGGACCAGCTGACGGTGCTGGAACCCGGTTACTAAGCTGTAGGTGCCCGCGCTTAAAAGCACTACCAAGGACCGCCTGGCGTTGGCGGAACTCGGATACCCAGGAGGAGGCACCTTAGCCAAAGGCTCGGCCCGGAACCAGCTGACGGTGCTGGAACCAGGTGGTGGACCCCAAGGCCCACAGGAGAGGAGAGAACAGCTAGGCCGCGAGGCAGCCGCAGTTACCGAACCCCAACAGTCCTACAGGGGGAGCTGGGCCTACTGGCACTACAGAACCAGCCTTGACTACCAGTTCACGCAGCCCACATAGGAAGCTCCTAAACTGGAGGCACCCTGGAGTTGGCTAACTCGACCGCCCCACGACGGGGCAAGCATAGGCGTCTCAGTGAAGTTGACACAACCCGGAAACAGCTGACGGTGCTGAAACCAGGCTTGGCACGAGGGAGTACCTGTGACAAGAACACTGCCGAGAACCAGCTGGCGGTGCTGGAACTCGGATGCGTTGCCCCAGTGTGCAAGAGCCAATGGCACGACCGAGGACCAGCTGACGGTGCTGGAACCCGGTTACTAAGCTGTAGGTGCCCGCGCTTAAAAGCACTACCAAGGACCGCCTGGCGTTGGCGGAACTCGGATACCCAGGAGGAGGCACCTTAGCCAAAGGCTCGGCCCGGAACCAGCTGACGGTGCTGGAACCAGGTGGTGGACCCCAAGGCCCACAGGAGAGGAGAGAACAGCTAGGCCGCGAGGCAGCCGCAGTTACCGAACCCCAACAGTCCTACAGGGGGAGCTGGGCCTACTGGCACTACAGAACCAGCCTTGACTACCAGTTCACGCAGCCCACATAGGAAGCTCCTAAACTGGAGGCACCCTGGAGTTGGCTAACTCGACCGCCCCACGACGGGGCAAGCATAGGCGTCTCAGTGAAGTTGACACAACCCGGAAACAGCTGACGGTGCTGAAACCAGGCTTGGCACGAGGGAGTACCTGTGACAAGAACACTGCCGAGAACCAGCTGGCGGTGCTGGAACTCGGATGCGTTGCCCCAGTGTGCAAGAGCCAATGGCACGACCGAGGACCAGCTGACGGTGCTGGAACCCGGTTACTAAGCTGTAGGTGCCCGCGCTTAAAAGCACTACCAAGGACCGCCTGGCGTTGGCGGAACTCGGATACCCAGGAGGAGGCACCTTAGCCAAAGGCTCGGCCCGGAACCAGCTGACGGTGCTGGAACCAGGTGGTGGACCCCAAGGCCCACAGGAGAGGAGAGAACAGCTAGGCCGCGAGGCAGCCGCAGTTACCGAACCCCAACAGTCCTACAGGGGGAGCTGGGCCTACTGGCACTACAGAACCAGCCTTGACTACCAGTTCACGCAGCCCACATAGGAAGCTCCTAAACTGGAGGCACCCTGGAGTTGGCTAACTCGACCGCCCCACGACGGGGCAAGCATAGGCGTCTCAGTGAAGTTGACACAACCCGGAAACAGCTGACGGTGCTGAAACCAGGCTTGGCACGAGGGAGTACCTGTGACAAGAACACTGCCGAGAACCAGCTGGCGGTGCTGGAACCCGGATGCGTTGCCCCAGTGTGCAAGAGCCAATGGCACGACCGAGGACCAGCTGACGGTGCTGGAACCCGGTTACTAAGCTGTAGGTGCCCGCGCTTAAAAGCACTACCAAGGACCGCCTGGCGTTGGCGGAACTCGGATACCCAGGAGGAGGCACCTTAGCCAAAGGCTCGGCCCGGAACCAGCTGACGGTGCTGGAACCAGGTGGTGGACCCCAAGGCCCACAGGAGAGGAGAGAACAGCTAGGCCGCGAGGCAGCCGCAGTTACCGAACCCCAACAGTCCTACAGGGGGAGCTGGGCCTACTGGCACTACAGAACCAGCCTTGACTACCAGTTCACGCAGCCCACATAGGAAGCTCCTAAACTGGAGGCACCCTGGAGTTGGCTAACTCGACCGCCCCACGACGGGGCAAGCATAGGCGTCTCAGTGAAGTTGACACAACCCGGAAACAGCTGACGGTGCTGAAACCAGGCTTGGCACGAGGGAGTACCTGTGACAAGAACACTGCCGAGAACCAGCTGGCGGTGCTGGAACTCGGATGCGTTGCCCCAGTGTGCAAGAGCCAATGGCACGACCGAGGACCAGCTGACGGTGCTGGAACCCGGTTACTAAGCTGTAGGTGCCCGCGCTTAAAAGCACTACCAAGGACCGCCTGGCGTTGGCGGAACTCGGATACCCAGGAGGAGGCACCTTAGCCAAAGGCTCGGCCCGGAACCAGCTGACGGTGCTGGAACCAGGTGGTGGACCCCAAGGCCCACAGGAGAGGAGAGAACAGCTAGGCCGCGAGGCAGCCGCAGTTACCGAACCCCAACAGTCCTACAGGGGGAGCTGGGCCTACTGGCACTACAGAACCAGCCTTGACTACCAGTTCACGCAGCCCACATAGGAAGCTCCTAAACTGGAGGCACCCTGGAGTTGGCTAACTCGACCGCCCCACGACGGGGCAAGCATAGGCGTCTCAGTGAAGTTGACACAACCCGGAAACAGCTGACGGTGCTGAAACCAGGCTTGGCACGAGGGAGTACCTGTGACAAGAACACTGCCGAGAACCAGCTGGCGGTGCTGGAACCCGGATGCGTTGCCTTGCCTATTAAAGATTGTCTTCCTAGAGCCCCAACTAGCGGTGTTGGAGCAAAGGGTAAGCAGGGGGAGATGAGTGTAGGCCGAAGCCTGCACTGGAGGCAGCTTTGTGTCTGCGTTGCGTTTGCAGGACACTTTGCCGGCTACACACTGGGGGAACAGCTGGCGTTGCTGAACCCCACTAACACAATGGCGTGTGTTTTTATCTGTGCAGCTAGCACTTGCGGGCAAAAACTTGCGATGTTAGAGCCCGTGTTGAAGCAGGAGGAGGAGGAGAGGAGCAGAGTGTAGGCCGAAGCCTAGTTGAACCAATTTCAAAGGAAACCTTTAACCCCCCCCTCAGGTGTTACAAAGTACAAGAGACACACCTTGTGCAGTATTAATGCTGCACAAGTGAAAGGTTGCTCTATTAATTTGTCTACTTGCACACGCTGAATGAAAGACATACACAATTTACCCCATTCTACAGTCAAACTGTAGTGGATGCGTGACTTGGTTTTTTGATGAGACGCAGCACAGGTGTCCAAAATAACGCCTTGGTGCTTGGCGCAGCTTCCTGAGCGTTGTTATTTGCTGTACAGGAGTCTGCGCTCTTGTGTTATCCCTTGGCAATGCCCTGTTAGCGCTGCCCATCTTATGACCTCATTTCATGTTGGCCGGTGCGGTTAACGATGGCCATAAATCCCAGACCCACAGTGTCTTTTCATAAAGCCACACTGCGGTGCTGGGATTCGTGGCCTTGAGCAGTAAATATTTTGGCCGCTCACACACGTCCTTACACCTGCTTCAGACTGGGCGGCCTCTGCTGATCCCTTCTCGCATGCCGCGGCCATGAGGCTGCACAGTCTGAAGAAGGCGGAAGGAGATGAGTTAAGACAGGCGAAGATATGCACTGCTCGTGCCCATCAATCACACCCTCGCAGTCAAAATAATTAAGACAACGAGGAGCATTTTATTCAGGCAGGGCGGACGAACAGGCGCAAGTAGCCAACCAATGATGTCAGAAGACGGGAAGCGCTACCAAGGGGGGTGCTGCGTATCATTAGAAAGGAAAGTCACACCTCAGGGACAGTGGAATGGTCTCAAAGAGACACATTTTGTACGTGTTGAGTTCCACGTGGGCAAGGAGAAAACGTCAGCCACCTTGTACAAATGCAGCAGTACTGCTGTACAAGGTGGCTGTTATACATAGAAACACCTGGGGGTGGTGGCCAGGCTCCCTTCAATTTCAGTTCATGTGCCTGCGTGGCGTTTGCAGGTCACGTTGCAAGCTGCACAGCAGGGGAACAGCTGGCGGTGCTGAACCCCACTAACACATTGGCTGGTGTTTTTCTCTGTGCAGCTAGCATGTCCGGGCAGAAACTGGCGTTGTTTGAGCCCAGGGTCAGCAGGAGGAGGAGAGGAGCAAAGTGTAGGCCGAAGCCTGCACTGGTGGCAGCTTTTGTTCTGTTGTGCCAGCGTGGCTTGTGCTGGACACGTTGCCGACTACACAGCAGGGGAACAGCTGGCGGTGCTGAACCCCACTAACACATTGGCTGGTGTTTTTCTCTGTGCAGCTAGCATTTCCGGGCAAAAACTAGCGGTGTTTGAGCCCAGGGTCAGCAGGAGGAGTAGAGGAGCAGAGTGTTGGCCAAAGCCTAGTTGAACCAATTTCAAAGGTTACCTTTAACCCCCCCCTCAGGTGTTGCAAGGTACAAGAGCCACACCTTGAACAGCATTATTGATGCACAAGTCAAAGGTTGCTCTATTTAATTTTGCTCCTTGCACACGCTGAATTAAACACGTACACTATTTAGCCCATTATACTGTCAAACAGTAGTGGAGGCGTGACTACTAGTCTTTTTAAGGAGACGCAGCACAGGTGTACAAATTTACACCTAGGTGCTGTGCGCAGATTCCTTACCGTTGTTATTTGCAGTACAGGAAACTGCGCTCTTGTGTTATCCCTTGGCAATACCCTGTTAGTGCAGGCCGTCTCATGACCTCATTTCATGTTGGCCGGTGCGGTTAACGATGGCCATAAATCCCAGACCCACAGTGGCTTTTCCTAAAGTCACACTGCGGTGCTGGGATTCGTGGCCTTGTGCAGTAAATATGTTCGCCGCTCACACATGTCCTTACACCTGCTTCAGACTGGGCGGCCTCAGCTGATCCCTTATCGCATGCCGCGGCCATGAGGCCGCACAGTCAGAAGAAGGCGGAAGGAGGGGAGTGAAAACAGGGGAACATATGCACTGCTCGTGCCCATCAATCACACCCTCGCAGTCAAAATATATGAGACAACGGGGGGCGTTGTGTCGGGCAGGGGGGACGCACAGGCACAGCCAGCCAACCAATGATGTCAGGAGACGGGCAGCGCTAACAATGGGGGTGCTGCGTGTCATTAAAAAGGAAAGTCACACCTCAGGGACATTGTAATGGTCTGTAATGAGACACATTTTGTACTTGTTGAGTTCCACGTGTGCAAGGAGAAAAAGTCAGCCACCTTGTACAAATGCAGCAGTACTGCTGTACAAGGTGGCTGTTATACATAGAAACACCTGGGGGGGTGGGGGGCAGGCTCCCTTCAATTTCAGTTCATGTGCCTGCGTGGCGTTTGCAGGTCACGTTGCAAGCTACACAGCAGGGGAACAGCTGGCGTTGCTGAACCCCACTGACACATTGACTGGTGTTTTTCTCTGTGCAGATTGCATGTCCGGGCAAAAACTAGCGGTGTTAGAGCCCAGGGTCAGCAGGAGGAGGAGGAGAGGAGCAAAGTGTAGGCCGAAGCCTGCACTGGTGGCAGCTTTTGGTCGGTTGTGCCAGCGTGGCTTGTGCTGGACACGATGCCGGCTACACAGCGGGGGAACAGCTGGCGGTGCTGAACCACACTAACACATTGGCTGGTGTTTTTCTCTGTGCAGCTAGCATGTCCGGGCAGAAACTGGCGTTGTTTGAGCCCAGGGTCAGCAGGAGGAGGAGAGGAGCAAAGTGTAGGCCGAAGCCTGCACTGGTGGCAGCTTTTGTTCTGTTGTGCCAGCGTGGCTTGTGCTGGACACGTTGCCGACTACACAGCAGGGGAACAGCTGGCGGTGCTGAACCCCACTAACACATTGGCTGGTGTTTTTCTCTGTGCAGCTAGCATTTCCGGGCAAAAACTAGCGGTGTTTGAGCCCAGGGTCAGCAGGAGGAGTAGAGGAGCAGAGTGTAGGCCGAAGCCTAGTTGAACCAATTTCAAAGGTTACCTTTAACCCCCCCCTCAGGTGTTGCAAGGTACAAGAGCCACACCTTGAACAGCATTAATGATGCACAAGTCAAAGGTTGCTCTATTTAATTTTGCTCCTTGCACACGCTGAATTAAACACGTACACTATTTAGCCCATTATACTGTCAAACAGTTGTGGAGGCGTGACTTGTCTTTTTAACGAGACGCAGCACAGGTGTCAAAATTTGCACCTAGGTACTGGGCGCAGATTCCTGAGCGTTGTTATTTGCTGTACAGGAGTCTGCGCTCTTGTGTTATCCCTTGGCAATACCCTGTTAGTGCAGGCCGTCTCATGACCTCATTTCATGTTGGCCGGTGCGGTTAACGATGGCCATAAATCCCAGACCCACAGTGGCTTTTCCTAAAGTCACACTGCGGTGCTGGGATTCGTGGCCTTGTGCAGTAAATATGTTCGCCGCTCACACATGTCCTTACACCTGCTTCAGACTGGGCGGCCTCAGCTGATCCCTTATCGCATGCCGCGGCCATGAGGCCGCACAGTCAGAAGAAGGCGGAAGGAGGGGAGTGAAAACAGGGGAACATATGCACTGCTCGTGCCCATCAATCACACCCTCGCAGTCAAAATATATGAGACAACGGGGGGCGTTGTGTCGGGCAGGGGGGGACGCACAGGCACAGCCAGCCAACCAATGATGTCAGGAGACGGGCAGCGCTAACAATGGGGGTGCTGCGTGTCATTACAAAGGAAAGTCACACCTCAGGGACATTGTAATGGTCTCTAATGAGACACATTTTGTACGTGTTGAGTTCCACGTGGGCAAGGAGAAAAAGTCAGCCACCTCGTACAAATGCAGCAGTACTGCTGTACAAGGTGGCTGATATACATAGAAACACCTGTGGGTGGGGGGCAGGCTCCCTTCAATTTCAGTTCATGTGCCTGCGTGGCGTTTGCAGGTCACGTTGCAAGCTACACAGCAGGGGAACAGCTGGCGTTGCTGAACCCCACTAACACATTGGCTGGTGTTTTTCTCTGTGCAGCTAGCATGTCCGGGCAGAAACTGGCGTTGTTTGAGCCCAGGGGTCAGCAGGAGGAGGAGAGGAGCAAAGTGTAGGCCGAAGCCTGCACTGGTGGCAGCTTTTGGTCGGTTGTGCCAGCGTGGCTTGTGCTGGACACGATGCCGGCTACACAGCGGGGGAACAGCAGGCGGTGCTGAACCCCACTAACACATTGGCTGGTGTTTTTCTCTGTGCAGCTAGCATGTCCGGGCAGAAACTGGCGTTGTTTGAGCCCAGGGTCAGCAGGAGGAGGAGAGGAGCAAAGTGTAGGCCGAAGCCTGCACTGGTGGCAGCTTTTGGTCGGTTGTGCCAGCGTGGCTTGTGCTGGACACGTTGCCGACTACACAGCAGGGGAACAGCTGGCGGTGCTGAACCCCACTAACACATTGGCTGGTGTTTTTCTCTGTGCAGCTAGCATTTCCGGGCAAAAACTAGCGGTGTTTGAGCCAGGGTCAGCAGGAGGAGTAGAGGAGCAGAGTGTAGGCCGAAGCCTAGTTGAACCAATTTCAAAGGTTACCTTTAACCCCCCCCTCAGGTGTTGCAAGGTACAAGAGCCACACCTTGTGCAGCATTAATGCTGCACAAGTAAAAGGTTGCTCTATTTGTTTTGCTCCTTGCACACGCTGACTAAAACACGTACACTATTTAGCCCATTATACTGTCAAACAGTTGTGGAGGCGTGACTTGTCTTTTTAACGAGACGCAGCACAGGTGTCAAAATTTGCACCTAGGTACTGGGCGCAGATTCCTGAGCGTTGTTATTTGCTGTACAGGAGTCTGCGCTATTGTGATCCCTTGGCCATGCGCTGTGAGCGCTTCCTGTCTTCTGACCTCATTTCATGTCGGCCGTTGCGGTTAGCGATGGACATGAATCCCAGACCCACAGTGTGTTTTTAAAAAATCACACTGCGGTGCTGGGATTCGTGCCCTGGTGCACTAAATATGTTTGCCGCTCACACATGTCCTTACACCTGCTTCAGACTGGGCGGCCTCATCTGATCCCTTATCGCCTGCCGCGGCCATGAGGACACCCAGTCTGAAGAAGGCGGAAGGAGATGAGTGAACACAGGCAAACATATGCACTGCACATGCCCATCAATCACACCCTCGCTGTCCAAAAAATAAGACACCGAGGGCCGTTGTTTCGAGCAGGGGAGATGCACAGGCGCAGCCAGCTAACCAATGATGTCAAAAGACGGGCAGCGCTAACAAGGGTGGTGCTGCGTGTCATTACAAAGGAAAGTCACACCTCAGGGACATTGTAATGGTCTCTAATGAGACACATTTTGTACGTGTTGAG